>NC_069781.1:2463294-2769643 GCF_027406575.1 Nycticebus coucang
CCTCAGCCTCCCTAGTAGCTGGGACTACAGGTGCCCTACACAATGCCTGGCTATTTTTTAGAGATGGTCTTGCTATTGCTCAGGCTGGTCTGGAACTCCTGAGCTCAGGCCATCTACCTGCCTCAGCCTTCCAGAGTGCTAGGATTACAGGTGTGAGCCACCACACTTGGTTCTTTTTTTTTTTTTTTAAAGACAGTTTCACTCTTTTGCCCAGACTAGAGTCAGTCCTTTGGTGTCATAACTCACAGCAACCTCAAACTCTTGGGCTCAGCTGGGTGCAGTGGCTGATACCTGTAATACCAGCACTTGGGAGGCCCAGACAGGTGGATTGCCTGAGCTCACAGTTTGAGACCAGCCTGAGACAGAGCGAGACAGTCCTTTCTAAAAAAAGCTAGGCATTGTGGTGGGCTCCTGTAGTCCCAGGTACTTGGGAGGCTGAGGCAGGAGAATAGTTTAAGCCCAAGAGTTTGAGGTTGCTATGAGCTGTGACGCCACAGAACTCTACTGAGGGTGACAAAGTGAGACTCTGTCTCAAAAAAAAAAAACAAAAAAAACCACAACAACTCTTGGGCTCAAGTGATCCTCCTGCCTCAGACTCCCCAGTAGCTGGGACTACAGGTGCCTGCCACAAGGACCAGCTAGTTTTTCTCTTTTTAGTACAAACAGGGTCTGGATCTTGCTCAGGTTGGTCTCAAATCCTGAGCTCAAGCAATTTACCCATCTCAGCCTCCCAAAGTGATGTGATTACTGCCATGAGCCTTGGGCCCAGCCCTAAAACTTTTTTTTTTTTCCAAAATTCTAGGTTTTAATTTTCACTGAAAGTCCAGCATTGGTGTTAAAATAGACTTTGTGGGTGAACAGAGGCCTGAGGGTTACCCCCTTAGCTCTGGCTGGAGGAGGGGCTGAGGACAGCAGTGAGCCCACTGAGTGGAGGCTGGTGCCCCAGGGGGTTTGTCCCAGGGAGGATGTGGCTCACCACAGCAGGGCTTCCTCAGATGTGTGCCTTCACTGATGCCTCATTTCTGGTAGCTCAATAGCTTAGTCAGGCTGGGAAACTTATCTGTTTCAGGCACCAGTTCCTCTCACCCAGGGATGGCAGATGTGTGGTCCAGCTTGCACGAAGGCCATTTCCCAGTACTATCACTAATGCTGGCCTAAAACTTCTAAAATCAACTTCAATTGCAGCATAATTTATATCCAATAAAATGCACCCACTTTAGGTATACAGTTTGATGAGCTTTGAACAACAGGTGCACACATAAAACCACTGCCCCAAACAAGATACACAACACATCACCCCAGTAAGTTCCCGCCCACCGGGAAGGACTGATCTGCTTTCCTGGCATTTCATATAAATGGAATCATAGAACAGGTGATTCTTAAGGGTGGCTGAAGTCACATAACATATGTGTTCATAGATGAACACAGATTCATCTTGTTCTCACACGTAACAAGTGTTCATTCATTTTGTTGCTAAGTATGGTGCCACAGTTAATATTCCATGTTTTCGTTTATCTGCCCCCTATTGACACACATTTTGAGTTTTCCCCTGTCTGGGGCTACTACAGACAATCTTGTAGAACTCATGCGCAGGTATTTCTTTGCTATATGTTTTCATTACCCTTGAGTAAATGCTTAGGAGCGAAAAGGGAAAGTCATATGCTAAGGGTGTGTTTAAGTATGAAAGAAACTGATGAATTGTTTTCTAAAGTGGTTGTAGAATGCTCCACAATGCACAGGAACTCCAGCTTCACCATGCTCTTACCAACACTTGATGGTCTTTTTCTTTGTAGCTGCTGCAGTGGGTGTGTGAGGATGTCTCACCGTGGCCAGTGACTAACGAGGCAACTATCTTTTCACATGTTTACTGGGCATTTCTTTTGTAGTAAGTATTTGTCAAATCTTTCACTCATTTTTTTTGTGTGTGGTTTTCAGCCAGGGCTGGGCTTGAACCTGCCACCCCCGGCATATGGGACTGGCGCCCTACCCCTTTGAGCCACAGGCGCCGCCCTCTTTCACTCATTTTTAATTGAGCTGCTTCCCTTTTTTTGTATTGCGCTGTAGGATTTGTTTAAGTATTCTGGATACAAGTCCTTTGCCAGATACATGTATTACAAATATTTTCTTTCAGAGCCAGGCTCAATGGCTCACACCTGTAACTGTAGCACTCTGGGAGGCTGAGGCCGGGGTGGGGGGTGGGGGTCAGTGGGGATCACTTAAGCCCACAAGTTCAAGGTTGCAGGGAGCTGTGTTGATGCCAACACATTTACCCTAGGTAATAGAGTGGGACTGTGTTTCAAAAAGAAAAACCATTGAATATGTAAAATAACTCACTTGGTTTGGCACCTATTGCACAGTGGTTACGGCGCCAGCCACATACGCCAAGGCTGGCGGGTTTGAACTTGGCCTCAGCCAGCTAAACAACAATGACAACTGCAATAAAAAATAGCCGGGCGTTGTAGTGGGCATCTGTAGTCCCAGCTACTTGGGAGGCTGACACAAGAGAATCACTTAAACCCAAGAGTTTGAGGTTGCTGTGAGCTGTGATGCCATACCGAGGGCAACACAGTGAGATTCTCTGTCCAAAAAAAAAAAAAAATATATATATATATATACACACACACATACGGAACAAAGGAATTAAAATGATGCACTAGGAAATATCTATTTAAAGGAAAAGAAGCCAGTATACAATGAGCATAAGAACAAAAAGACATAAGACATAGAAAACAAATTGCTAACTGGCAGGTAAAATCCAACCAGTCTGGGCATGGTGGCTCACATCTGTTCTCCCAGCACGCCGGGAGGCCGAAACAGATGGATTGCTGCAGGAGTTCGAGACCAGCTTAAGCAAGAGCCAGACCAGGACTGAGAGCAGGGCTCAGTGTGTGTGTGTGAGGGGGCGGGGAGGGGGTGTGTGCCAGAGCAGGACTCAGTGGGGGGAGGGTGAGAGCAGAGCTCAGTGGGGGGGAGGGTGAGAGCAGGGCTCAGAGTGAGCAGGGGGCCAGGTGAGAGCAGGGCTCAGTGTGTGTGCGTGGGGTGGGGGGGGTGAGAGCAGGGCTCAGGGAGAGCAAGACTCAGTGAGAGAAGAAGGGCTGGTGAGAGTGTGCTCAGGGAGAGCAGGCTTTTTGCAACTCCTCTTATCACCAGAGACCCACAACTGAGCCAGACCAGCTGTGCTGTCCAGAGCCCCAGATGGTTTGCCAGTCCTCAGAACGCTAGGACCGGTGTGAAGGACCAAGTATCCTGTAACTTTGACTTGGTAACACAGCAGCCAGCTCACCACCCCCAACTGCCTCCTCTCTGCCAGCTCTGTACTCCATGTCCTCAGCTGCCCCTCTGACCCATCACTCAGACCTCCTGCCCTCCCCACACACCCAGGACTCTGGGACAGGGTCTTCGGGGCCCATTGCCCTGGCATGCTTGTCTCCCAGATTTCACACACCAGGCTCTGCTATTCATGTGTCTGAAGCCACCTGCTCCTAAGGTGACTGAGGCAGGTCTCCTTGCCAATACCAGGCCTGGTGCTGTGTACCAGCGTTTTACAAGTATTTGTTGCATGGCCGAATCAGCACATGAATTCACGAGATGGCCACTAGTTTGTGGCCATTTTTTTTCAAAACACCTCAACTTAGTCTTCCAGACGTTCCTCTCTGGTCCATGACTGGACCAGACCTACCCTGAAGCCTCAGGGGTGTAGACCAACATCAGCATCCCTGGTCCTCTGAGGGTTCCGGAGCAGGTGGAACAATCTCGTTCCTAACTAGAGGCCAACTAGGAGGTGAAACCATCGGCAACGGCGCTCTGGGGATGATGGATGTGTTCATTAGTGCAACTGGGCGAGTGTTCCACGGCGTGTACACGTGCCCAAACTTGTCTAACAGTACACCTTATGTGCAGTTTATTGTATAAAAGCGACTAAAATACACTGGGGGAGGGGAAAGAAAGACCACAAGGAGGGAACAGGGAAAACCTGGGAAGCGCCGCAGCGAGAAGGAAGGTCGGGCAGACCCGAGTCCGAGCTGCTGCTCAGCCCTTCCCGCCTTTGCGGCAAGGACGCCCCTGGCGCCCCGGGTTCCTGCTTCCTCACGGGTCAGTGAGCACGGTACTCACCCCCGGGTTCTCCCCAGCGCCACAGGACATTGAACACGGGCCTGGCTCCAGCAAACACCAACGATTGTGAGCCTCGCCGAGGGCAGGACTCGACTCCACCACCACCGGGAATTTTCTTGTCCTCCCCTCCACCTCCGGCCGCCTATCTGAGGCCCCTCTCCCCCAGCCCAGGTCTGAGTTATCGTCTTTCTGGCCCCAACTAAATATTTCCCTCCACAAACGCGTGTGGGCGAACAGGGCTCTAATGGAGGGCGTATTGGCCGGCGCGGGCAGCTCAGCCCGGTCTCCCTCCCCCGCGCCCGGCGTCCCCGACCCGCCGGCGCGCTCTCCTCCTCTGCGCTCCGGCCACGCCGGGCCTTGGAACTGCGGGAGGCTCACTTGCCAGAGGCTCCTCTAGGCCACGCGGGCCCCTGGGCGCCCTGCCCCGGGGACAGGGCCTTCTCAGGGGCCGGGGGGAGCGGCCGTAGCATCCGGGGTCGCCGGCTCTAACCAGACACTGCCCGCCGCGTCCGAGGGCGCAGGGTCTCCGGAGCGCCAGACCCGCCTGGAGGCCGCTCCGCACCCGGCTCCGGGGCCTCGTCGCCCACCTTCCCGGCCGCCGCAGCTCCGCTCGGGCCCCGGGAACCTCACTCACCGCCCGGCGTCCGCAGCGGCTCGGCCATGGCTTCGCGTCTCCCCGGCGCGGGGTGAGGCCCGGGGCGGGGCCCGAGGCACCCAGGCTCGGCCCGCTCCGCCCCCCGCCCGGGCTCGTGGGTGCAGGACCCCGCTAGGGGAGCGCGCTCGGCAGCCGGCCGGAGACTCGGGCACTCCAGAGGGCACGGACGGGGGCGGGGGGAGCGGAGCAGCGGGGAGACCCGCTCGACAACCCCCAGCCTGAGCGCCGCGGTCCCGCCGGACACCTGCCCCGGGCGCAGCCCCTCACGGAGCCCGCAGAGATTCCGACCTCCGCGGCGCTGCCCTCGGGCCGCAGACCCCGGGCCCCGGCGCCCCACGGGGTCAGAGCCGCGCCCACCCCCCACCCCGAGGGCTGCCCCTCTCCGCGTCCCCCTCGCCCGGCCGCCCGACCCTAAGCCCCGTTCTGCGGATTCCCGTGAAGGACCGAAGGAAGTATCACCCCAAAATGTGACGACTTAGCATAAAGAAGCCTGAATTAAAGACCATGGGAAATGAGAAGCCTCTGGCTCGGCGCTTGTAGCTCAGTGGTTATGGCGCCGGCCACCTGCACCGGACTTTTTTTTTTTTTTTTTAGAGATTTTTTTGTCTCTAAAAAAAAAAAGATTTTGTTAAAATTGACCTTATCATTTATACACTAATGCAACAAAATAATTTAGTTTTCTCCCTTTTATTTATTTATTTTTTTGACAGAGTCTAACTCTGTCACCCTAGTTAGAGTGCTGGGGCGTCACAGCTCACAGCAACCTCAAACCCTTGGGCTTAAGGATTCTCTTGCCTCACCCTCCAAAGCAGTTGGGACTACAAGCACCTGGCACAACACCCTATTTTTTTCTTGTGGTGGGGGTTATTGTTTTGCTGGCCTGGGCCGGGTTTGAACCCAAGAGCCTTGGTGTATGTGGCCGGCGCCATATACTGTGCTGCAGGCACCAAACCGAGTTTTCTCCTTTTGAATAAGATTTTCCTATGATGTTAATAGGAATAACAAAAATTTTTGTGTATCATTTTGTGTAATACTTCAACTGTCCATATTGGGTGTTATTTGGGAAACTAAGTCTTTTTTCTGTCAAAGAATGAGATTTTTACTTTAAAAATCTTTTAATTAGGGCTGAGGTGGGTGGATTGCCTGGGCTCACAGGTTCAAGAGGAGCAGGAGCCTAGAGGGAGACCCCCATCTCTAAAAAACAATAGTCAGGTGTTGTGGCGGGCACCTGTAATCCCAGCTACCTGGGAGGCTGAGACAAGAGGATCACTTGAAGCCAAGAGTTCAAAGTTGCTTTGAGCTTAGACGTCTCAAAAAAAAAAAAAGCCTGATTGGCCTGGCTCATGCCTATAATCCAGGCACTCTGGGAGGCTGAGGTGGGTGGATAGCCCAGCCTGAGCAAGAGGGAGACCCCCATCTCTAAAAATAGCTGGTCATTGTGGTGGGTGCCTGTAGTACCAGCTACTTGGGAGGCTAAGGCAAGAGGATTACTTGAGCCCAAGAGTTTGAGGTTGCTGTGAGCTATGACAGTAAGACACTCTACAGAAGGTGACTCTGTCTCAAAAAAACAGAAAAACAAACAGGCTCAGCGCCTGTAGCATGTTAAAATGTTCTACCCAAAGCAATCTACATATTTAATGCCATCCCTATTAAAGCATCATTGTCATACTAAAGAACTTGAAAAAATAGTACTTCGTTTTATATGGAATCAGAAAAAAACTTGAATAGCAAATACATTACTCAGAAATAAGAACAGATCAGGAGGTATCACGTTACCAGACTTCAGGCCATACTATAAATCTATAGTGATACAAACAGCATGGTACTGGGAAAAAACAGGGAGGTAGATATATGGAACAGAATAGAGAACCAAGAGATGAACCCAGCTACTTATGGTCATTTGATCTTTGACAAGACTATCAAAAATATTCAGTGCGGAAAAAAAATATTCAGTGGGGGAAAGACTCCCTATTTAACGAATGGTGCTGGGTGAACTGGCTGGCGATCTGCTGAAGACTGAAACTGGACCCCCACCTTTCACCATTAACAAAAATTGATTCTCACTGGATAAAAGATTTAAACTTAAGACACGAAACTATAAAAATACCAGAAGAGAGTGCTGGGAAAACACTTGAAGAAATTGGCCTGGGAGAATATTTTATGAAGAGGACCCCCGGGCAATTGAAGCAACACCAAAAATACATTTACTAGGATCTGATCAAACTAAAAAGTTTTTGCACAGCCAAGAGCACAGTAAGTAAAGCAAACAGACAACCTTCAATGTGGGAGAAGATTTTTGCAGGTTATGCTTCCGGCAAAGGTCTGATAACTAGAATGTAATCAATAAGAAAAGAATAAATAACCCCATTTCTATGTGGGCAAACTAATCAATAAGAAAAGAATAAATAACCCTATTTCTATGTGGGCAAGAGACTTGAACAGAAACTTCTCTGATGAAGACAGGTGCATGGCCTACAAACACCTGAATAAATGCTCATCATCCTTAATTATCAGAGAAATGCAAATCAAAACCACTTTGAGATATCATCTAACTCCAGTAAGAGTAGCCCACATCACAGAATCCCAAAACGACAGATGTTGGCGTGGATGTGGAGAGAAGGGAGCAATTCTACACTGCTGGTGGGAATACAAGCTAATACAACCTTTTTGGAAAGAAGTTTGGAGAATACTCAAGGAACTAAAAATAGACCTACCGTTCCATCCTGCAATTCCTCTACTAGGTATATAACCAGATCAAAAATTATTTTACAACAAAGACATTTGCACCAGAATGTTTATTGCAGCCCAATTCATAATATCCAAGACATGGAAACAGCCCAAGTGACCATCAACCCACGAATGGATTAACAGATTGTGGTATATGTACACCATGGAATACTATGCAGCCATAAAAAGGATGGAGACTTCACAACTTTTATGTTTACCTGGATGGAGCATATTCTTCTTAGTAAAGTATCTCAAGAATGGGGGGAAAAAGTATCCAATGTACTCAATACTACTATGAAATCAATATATAATCACCTACACACTCATACGAATGGCAAAACACACTTATAGTCCAGAAAGTAGAAGGGAAGAGGAGAGAGAGGGGAGGGGAGGGGGGATATGGGAGGAGGGAGGGTATTTGGGGGGACCTCACCTGATGTGCATGATGCAATGGTACATTTCAAAACTATTAAGAAATGAGTATAATTGTGATGGATGTGTTACTTAGTTCAATGTAAGCATTCCACATTGTATATCAAAGCAGTACACTGAACCCCATAAATGCATCAATGTACAAAGTTATGATTTAATAAAAAAAAAAAAAGAAAGAAAAATAAATAAAGCTGAGCAGACTGGACAGTTGCCTAGCAATGGCTGTCTCCACCAGCGACTTCCCTGAGGGTTCCCAAGCCCAGAGAGCTCTGCTTCCGGCATGGCGCTGGGCTTCTCCCTTACAAACTCCCCTTGCTTCTGACTTTCCTTGGGCATGCCTGGGATTTTCACAACTGCATTCTCTGGGTTGTAAGCTTTTGCTATTCCTAATTAACACCTTTTGTTTTAGAAAGCCTGTTTCTCTGAGTTTCTTTCTCTAGGTTGACAACAGCCACCAAATCGTGGCTTTCTCAGAGGTGTGGTCATTGTCTTTCAGGGAGCAGGAACTTCCAGTCTTGGTGCACAGTCAGGTTGCCAAGCCCTCCACCTAGTGCTCTGGACTCTGCTTTTGCTCCATGAGTCTGAGCTGTGAGGCTTTGGCCGGATGTGTGGGAGGGTGACCATTCCCACTACCCACACCCACAGCAAGGACCTCCCTGCTTTGTGCATAAATGGCAGGTGCTTAGAAAAGGGAGATTCAGGAAACCAGTGCGGGTGCAAGCAGCAAACATTCCCATCTGTCTGCAGACAGGATTTCTTTTCTTTTTTCTTTTTCTTTTCTTTCTTCCTTTTTTTTTTTTTAGAGACAGAGTCTCACCTTGTTACCCTCGATAGAGTGCTATGGTGTCACAGCTCACAGCAACCTCCAGCTCTTGGGCTTAGACGATTCCCTTGCCTCAGCCTCCTGAGTAGCTGGGACTACAGGCGCTCGTCACAAGGCCCAGCTGTTTTTTGTTGCAATTTGGCTGGGGCTGGGTTTGAACTCGCCACCCTCAATATATGGGGCCAGCGCCCTACTCACTGAGCCACAGGAGCCACCCTCTTTTTCTTTTCTTTTCTTTTTTTTTGTTTTTGAGACAGAGTCTCACTATATTGCTCTCAGTAGAGTGCTGTGGCATCACAGATCATAGCAACCTCAAATTCTTGGGCTTAACTGATTCTCTTCCCTCAGCCTCCCAAGTAGCTGGGACTACAGGCACCTGCCACAACACTTGCCCTTATTTTTTTTTGTTGCAGTTGTTTAGTTGGCCTGTCTGGGTTTGAACCTGCCACCCTCGGTGTATGTGTCTGGCGCTGTAACCACTTTGCTATGGGTACTGAGCCAGGGGGACAGGATATCTCTGGAGAGCCCCTGCCCTAGGCCCAGTCTGAGAAGAGAGTCTGGCTGCCTCCCTTCAAGGAAAGCTCAAGAGAACTTTAATGACTGAATGTGTCAAAGTTGTGGTGGGAGAGAGCAGTGGCTACCTCCCAGTCTCTCTTCCCAAAAGATAGGCTCCTTTGGGCATCTGTTGGAGGAGGGGGGCACAGGGGCACTGAGCCTGGACTCCCTAAATGACCACAAGTCCCCTTTTCGAAGGCTCTGGCAGCTCCTGTCCCCTTGCCAGTCCAATCTCAAGAGCCAGGAGGGAACAGAGAGAAGAATCTGCTGTTGTTGCCTCCTTGTGTTAGGCCTAGTGGGCCTAGGCTAAAGTAGGAGAGTGTCAGACCTAGGCTAAAGTGGAAAAATACCGGTTAGCTCCTGGCAAATTTCCGGACTGTAAGCTTTAAAAAAAAAATGAAGTCTAGTTCACTCCCAAGATAAATGGGAATTAATTTCTTGCTTCTAGTTCACTCCCAGTTTCTTGCTTGGCTAACTCCCTGGGAAACGGACCGGGAGGCACCAACTGTTCCAAGACTGACCTTTAAACAATACCAGGTGGGGAAAATACTGAAACTTGAAACTAAGATGTATGGGGAAAGTACTGAAACTAAGATGTATAGGGGGAAAATATTAAAACAAAGATGTATGACTAACTAACAGCAAAATAGGCAACCTGCGTGCCAACCAGGATGCAGACCAAGTCTTAAAAACCCAACCCCTTAAGCACTCGGGGCTGGTCTCAGAAGCCCCTCATTGGGACACGGAGGCAGTTGCTGGCTGGCTCATCAATAAAAAGACTCCTTTGCAAATTCAGCTTGTCTGGCTGTATGGTCTCTGGGGAACTCCTGGGCATAACGCTTGGACCTCCAGCTCCTCTCCAGGGGCAGAACCTGCTGTCACAGCTTCGTATGTCATCTCACCTAGGGCCTGCCTTCTACTCGACCACCCCCACCCCCACCCTTGTCTTGCTGCCCCGTGCCACCACCGCTGCCCAGCATCGCTGCCCATGTGCAGTTTCTCAGCCCCTGCCAGCTCCTGGCCAGGCTGCCTCTGAACCTCTGTCTGTAGTGGCAGCTATGAGGCCCTGGTCAGATGGTTGGATCTCAGAGGGAGCCACAGCCCCAACCCCAGAGCTCCCACCCCTCCCACTCACCTCTGAGCTCCATGGCCAGGTGCTAGGAAGCTAGGGCTGAGGAGTAGTAGGGGCTGGCCGAGGGGAAGCACAGCCTCAGGCTCAGGCTCAGGCAGAAAGGAACCACCCGAAGGACAAAGCCTACGTGTCCCTTGTGGGCAGGGAAAAATCTCAGCAAGCTCCTGGTTTGCTCTGATCTGGGAGGGGCAGCTGGCCAGGTCAGTCCCACTGGACAGGAACCAGATTTTCCAGTCAGTGCTGGAGGCCAGGTGTTAGACACTTTCTCAGCTGGTACAGGGGCAGGGCCTCTTAGATGGCTTCCCTCTGCTGTCAGGATCAAGCCCTTGCCATGGACCCCACATCCTGGGCACCCCTCCTCTCCAGCTCAGCCTCATCCCTCCCTTGACCCCACTTGGCTCCAGCTACTGGCCCTGGAGGTCACCACTCTCCTGGCCTTACCATTTCCTCTAGAGGGCAGGTTCCTGGTCCTGAGATTACTACACATGGAGGCAAGGATCAGCTGGAATAAAGACCTCAATGGAGGCTGCTCTGAGAGGCTGTCCCCCGGAGAGGCTGTCACCTGTGAGAGGTTGTCATGCCCCTGCCGGGAGGCCTATCTGGAGAGCAGGTACATCTGGTTCTATCGGTGCCCTTGGGTAATCAAGCAGGGCGCAGCTCGGAGGGAGGGAGCAGCTGAGGGCAGTCCGCTGACTTCCACTGTCCATTGTCTTCCTCAGTTCATGCTTTCTGTTTTGTTTTGTTTTTGAGGCAAAGTCACAACCTCAAACTCTTGGGCTGAAGCGATTCTCTTGCCTCAGCCTCCTGAGTAGCCAAGACTTCAGGCACCTGCTGGAATGCCCAGCTATTTTTAGAGACAGAGTCTTCCTTTTGCTCAGTCTGGTATCGAACCTCTGAGCTCAGGCCACCCTCCTCAGCCACCCAGAGTGCTGGGATTACAGGCGTGAGCCACCGCATCCAGCTCAGTTCATGCTTTCTGTGTAGGCTCCTGCCAGGCAAGAGGGAGCTGGAAGCCCAGGCCAATGACCCACTCTGTCACCTTGCTCTCCAGGGCTATCTTTTCTCCTCTTCAAATCTTTACCACTCTGTGCCCCGGGCCACAGGGCTGGAGGAGTGGGTCCCTCCCATGGAGCACCCTGAGAGTGTGCCCTAGTCTTGTAGGCAGGCCTGGACCCCATTGTGATTCTGCACCTAATACCACATGTTGGGGGCAGGGAATTGCAAAATCCCCTTCCCTGGCTCATCCCTTTGGCCACCTGCCCTGAGGTGACTTCAGTCTCATCTTAGTCCAACACCTTCCTAGATACACTGGTCATCTCACTCTGCTGCCTCTTCTGCCAGCCTCTGACCTACCCCAGGTTCTAAGGGGTGAGGCCGTCCTCCAGCCTCTGCACAGCTCTGGGGACTCTGGAGACTCTGGGTGCCCTGCACCCCTCTGGAAAACAGGGCATCCCTCTCCCTCGTTTCTGCCAAGATGGAGTCTGAGGCCAACAGGTGTCCTGGGAGAGGATAGGAGGAAGTACAAGTGACAGGACAAGGAGGATAAAGTGAGACCAAAAAATAACAAAGCATGACATGGCCAGAGGGATCCTCAAGGCTGGCCTTGGCATGCCTCCCCCTTGGTTTCCTGTTCGGCTAGTCAAGGCTCTTGCATGGCCAGTCTTTCTCCAGTTCCTCATTTAACCCATTTATTTGTTTGATTTTTTTAAATGAAAGACATCCACATAGGAAGCTTAAAAAAAAACGCTAAGCCAGCCTTGCGGCTCACGCCTGTAATACAAGCCCTCAAAGCCAAGGCAGGTGGAACCTTAACCTCAAGAGTTCAAGACCAGCCTGACCAAGAGAGAGACCCCATCTCTACTAAAAAGAGAAAAACTAGCCAGGCATTGTGGTGGGTAGGCTGCTGTGAGCTATGATGCCACCTCTACACTCTAGCCTGGACAACAGTATAAGACTCTGTTTCAAAAAAAAAAAAAAGAAAGAAAGAAAAGAAAAACTAGCAGGGTGTAGTGGCAGGTGCTCAGGAGGCTGAGGCAGGAGGCTGGCTTGAACCCAAGAGTTTGAGTTGCCCTGAGCTACAATGCCAGAGAGTGAGACCCTCTCTCTTGCTCTCAAAAAAAAAAGGTGGTGCCCATAGCTCAGTGGGTAGGGCGCTGGCCACATACACTGAGGCTGGCAGGTTCAAGCCTGGCCTGGGCCTGCTAAACAACAATGACAACTGCAACAACAGAAAAGCTCTGAAGCACATGGTGGGGACGGCAGGCAGCACTGTGGGTGTACTGACAGTCGCTAAACTGCACACTGCAAAGTGGTGAAAATGGTGCATTTTTTATGTGAACTTTACCTCAATAAAAAAATCAAAAAATGTGTGTTGTTTCCTTGAAAAGTGTATTGATTCTGAAGCAGTAATAAGAAGTGTGAAGGAGCTAAGGAAATTTTACCCCAAAATCCGACTCCCTGATATAAAGGATATATATATATTTTTTTTTGTGTGGTTTTTGGCCGGGGCTGGGTTTGAACCCGCCACCTCTGTCATATGGGACCAGCGCCCTACTCCTTGAGCCACAGGCGCTGCCCCATAAAGGACATTTTGAATTAAAGGCCATTCGTGATCAGAAAGCCTCGGACTAGGCCTTTCCTCTCTCTACATAAAACCTGAGGAGCCTGACTATGGATGGAAAGGGGCTGCTGACTTTCTTATTCCATGCTAATAGGCCTGGCCCCAAGGTCATTTGAAGGGCAGTATCTGTCTCTCAGATTAATCTACAAATCAATCTGTTGTCCCCCCTCTACCCATTTCCCCCAGCAACCACTTCCTGCACCTCTACTTTCCACATTCTCCCTCCTCCCTTCCAAAAAGCATCTACAAAGGCCTCTGACCATCACTGAGACTTTGGGAATCATTTTTGTGGTTTCCCCATGCACATGGTATTTGAAAATAAACCTTTCTCTTATTAATCTGCCATAATTATAAGTTGATCTTTCAGCATTTTTTTTTTTGAGAAGAGCCTCAAGCTGTCGCCCTGGGTAGAGAGCTGTGGCATCACAGCTCACAGCAACCTCCAACTCCTGGGCCCAAGCGATTCTCCTGCCTCTGCCTCCCAAGCAGCTGGGACCACAGGTGCCTGCCACAATGCCTGGCTATTTTTTTGGTTGCCGTCGTCATTGTTGTTTGGCAGGCCCGGACTGGATTCGAACCCGCCAGCTCAGGTGTATGTAGCTGCTTGAGCCACAGGCGCCAAACCTTTTTCTTCTTTTTGAGACAAAGTCTCACTTTGTCACTCTTGGTAGAATGCCCTGACGTAATAGCTCACAGCAACCTCTAACTCTTGGGTTTAAGTGATTCTCTTGCCTCAGCCTCCCAAGTACCTGGGAGTACAAGCACCCACCACAATGCCCAGCTATTTCAGCAAACCTTGATTAAGGGAAAAGGGCAAGTTTCGCTGTGATCCCTACAAGTGTTTCTCTGGAAATGAAGGAATATTAAATGAAGGAATCCAATATTTAAAATATATAATTAGAGGCTGGACACAGTGGCTCATGCCTATAATTCTAGCACTCTGGGAGGCTGAGGTGGGAGGATCGCCTGATCTTAGGTGTTCAAGATGAGCCTAATAGTTCGGCGCCTGTAGCTCAAGTGGCTAAGGCGCCAATCCCATACATCACATACACCTGAGCTGGGGGTTCGAATCCAGTCCGGGCCTGCTAACCAACAATGATGGCTGCAACCTAAAAATAGCCGGGTGTTGTGGTGGGTGCCTGTAGTCCCAGCTACTTGGGAGGTGGAGGCAGGAGAATCGCTTGAGCCCAGGAGTTGGATGTTGCTGTGAGCTGTGATGTGACAGCACTCTACGCAGGGCGACAGCTTGAGGCTCTGTCTCAAAAAACAAAAAAGAAAGACCAGCCTAAGGAAGACTGAGACACTGTCTCTAAAAATAACTGAGTGTTGTGCAAGGTGCCTATAGTCCTAGGTGCCTCGAATGCTGAGGCAAGAGAATTGCTTCAGTCCAAGATTTTGAGGTTGCTGTAAGCCATGACGCCACAGCACTCTACCAAGGGCAACAAAGTGAGACTCTGCCTCAAAAAATAATAATAGCCTGGGTGCCCGTAGCACAGTGGTTACGGCGCCAGCCACATGCACTCAGGTTGGTGGGTTTGAACCCAGCCTGGGACAACTAAACAACAATGACAACTGCAATAAGAAATAGACGGGCATTGTGCCGGGCGCCGGTGGGCCCAGCTACAAATCAATCTGGGAGGATGAGGCAAGAGAATCGCCTAAGCCCAAGAGTTTGAGGTTGCTGTGAGCTGTGATGCCATAGCACTCTGCCGAGGGTGACATAGTAAGACTCTGTCTCAAAAAAAAAAATTAAATAATAATAAATAAAAATCAAAAGAAAATGTAAAATGGAGTGCAGGCTCTGCCAGTTTCCTCCCAGGTTGTCAGCTGCGCATTGATCACTCCACACATGGAACAAAAATACCCAGGGCAAGGGACAGAGCCACAGAGCAGGTCGAGCAACCCCAGAGCTGGGTGGAGGGAGGATCCCGTAACAGTAATAGGGCTGGAAATAGTTCCCAGCAGCCAGCCTGGAAAAAAGCTCACAATACATGGTCATCAGAAAGAAGGGTGCTACTTCAAGAGTGGTGCCCAGTTAGCCTTAGAATGGCGGCCAGGGCAGCCCTGTCCTAGGGAGAGAACAACACAGCAGACGGAGAATTCCTGAAGGCGGGGGCGTGTCTGGCAGATGGAAGAAGAGACGGCATGAGAAATTCACATGCAAAGTTTCTATTGAGAGACCGGGACAGATGGACACCATATTGGCCTGTAGAGAGGCAGATAGGAACTGCTCTGAACCAAATTCCCAAGAGCTTTTTTTTAGGACTTTGGGGGTATGTATACACAAGAAACAAAGTGAGAAGTTAACAATCTCACCATTCAATTAAACCAGTGGTTTTTTGTTCAAGGAAGAGGAGTGTCAGGGTAAAGGACAATAAAGTACTGAGGGCTCCATGCCCATAGCACAGTGGTTACGGCACCAGCCACCTACACCGAGGCTGGCGGGTTTGAAACGACAGTGACAACTGCAACAAAAAATAGCCAGGTGTTGTGGCGGGCACCTGTAGTCCAAGCTACTTGGGAGGCTGAGGCAAGAGAATCGCTTAAACCTTAGAGTTTGAGGTTGCTGTGAGCTGTGATGCCACAGCACTCTACCAAGGGTGACAAAGTGAGACTCTGTCTCAAAAATAAAACAAAGTAAAGTACTGAATCATGCATCAAATAACACTATGGTAGGGGCTTAATGAGGGGAAGCTACAGCCCACAGGCTGGATAGCTGCGGCTGCTTTCTAACTCCTCTGCTAAGCTGCTGATTTCTATCTCAACATTTCTCAGACTGGTTTCTTATCTACTCTGCTGAACATTCCACCCTCCCCACCCCCACCACTGTCGGTGTGCAGAGCAGTGGGGGACTGAGGCCTGGTTCCTGAGCCAGTCCTCTGGACTGCCAGCCTGTACTATGCTTCTACCAGCAGTCCAGGGAAGCAGAAGAACGAGCCTCGGAAGAATAAAACTGTTGTCAAGTAACTTAACTGCATCCAGAGCAAGAATATTTATTTATTTATTTATTATTTTTTTATTTTTTGAGGCAGAGTCTCACTCTGTCATCCTGGGTAGAGTGCTATGACATCACAGCTCACAGCAACCTCAAACTCTTGGGTCAAGTGATCCTCTAGCCTCAGCCTTCCAAGTAGCTGGGACTACGGGCACCCATGACAAACCCTGGCTATTAAGAATATTTAAAGAAATACAAAAATATCTGACACCCAAGATAAAATTCATAATGTCTGGGATCCAATCCAAAATTACTAGGTGAAAAAGAATCAGAAAAATAAGACTCATAATGTGAGTAAAAATCAATTAATGGGAACATACTCAAAAATCACACAGCAAAGAGACAAGTACAGCAAAATGGTATTCATTATTGTGTTCAGGAGGGTTAATCAAAGCATAAGCCTGTTACACTAAGAAATATCAAAAGACTCAAATTGAACTCCAAGGGATAAAAAATACTCTGGATGGAATTAACAGCAGATTAGACATTGCAGAAGAAAAATGTAATGAATCAGAAGTCATATCCCTGGAAACTGTCCTGTATGAAACTCAGAAACGAAAATGACACCATATGTACAAAGAAACGGTGACAGCAGATCTGTCATCGAAAGCAATGCAGGTGAGAGGACAGTGGAGCACAATTTTAAAGAATTGTAGAAAAGAAAACAAAACAAAAACTTTCACCCCACAATTAAACACCCAAGTAAAATGACTTTCAAGAAAGAAGGCAAGGCTCGGCGCCTGTCGCTCAGCAGCTAGGGCGCCGGCTGGTGGTTTTGAACCTGTCCCAGGGCCTGCCAAAAAACAAGACAACTGCAACAAAAAAAAAATAGCCAGGTGTTGTGGTGGGTGCCTGTAGTCCCAGTTCCTAGGGAGGCTGAGGCAAGAGAATTGCTTGACATCACAGCACTCTTCCGAGGGTGACTTAGTGAGACTCTGAAAAAAAATAAAATAAAATAAAAAATTGAAGGCAAAATAGAGGTGAGGCTACTGAGACTAGTGTTGCCTGGGTGATGGTGGAGATGTTGGTCAAAAGGTTAATGACTTGAGTACAAATGTGAGTTCGGGGCTGGGCGAGGTGACTCACACCTGTAATCTTGCCACTCTGGAGGCCGAGGCGGGTGGATTGCTTGAGCTTACGAGTTCGAGACCAGCCTGAGCAAAAGCGAGACTCTGTCTACTAAAAATAGAAAAACTAAGGCAAGAGGACTGCTTGAGTCCAAGAGTTGGAGGTCGCTGTGAGCTACGATGCCACAGCACTCTACCCAGGGTGACAGCTTGAGGCTCTGTCTCAAGAAAAAAACAAAAACAAAAATGAAACACAAATGCGAGTTTGGGATCCTGCACCTGGCCCAGTGGTTGTCTCAAAAAACAAAACAACAACATGGTCTAAAAAAACAAATGTGAGGGGTGGTGCCTGTGTCTCAAAGGAGTAGAGCACCGGCCCCATATGCCAGAGGTGGCGGGTTCAAACCCAGCCCAGGCCAAAAACTGCAAAAAAAAAAAAAAAAAAATGTGAGTTTGGGGTCCCAAGGTTGTGTCTAAGACTTTCCTGGCGGAAGCCCTTCCCCATAACCAGCACAGCAGGGATGTTGGACACCACACCAGGTCTGAGTCAGCCCTGCTCACTTGACTGTGTCCAGCTGCAGGCCCTGGTGCACACTATATGGTGTCAGGAGGCTGCACTCGTCCAGAGCCCATTCAGACTGGACAGTGCTGATGGCTGTAGTCCTGAGAAGGTGGGGCCACAGTCTGCTCCCTACTACTCCCTCCACACAGCCCATCAGCCAACAGCCCTCAGAGCCTCCTCCCTGCCTGCATGGCCAGGCACCTCAGCCTCACCCCGCTCAGCTCTGGCTGCCTCCCTGCCAGGGTCTTGCACCCGCCTTCTCCACCAGCCCAGTGAGAGAGAGGCAGAGCCAGCCTCAGCAGTCCCTCATCCGGGACGTGGTTCCACTGTGGTGGCCTCGGGCCCCCGTGAAAAGAGGGCAGGGGCCACTGGAGCCTGTTGTGTTTGGAAGGCCAGAGACTGGGCAGGCAGCCTGGGCTTGGGGAGGGCCAGGAGGCTGGAACAGGAAACCCTGCAGGGGGCACCAGAGGAAGAAGGCCCCCCGCTCTGTGGGCTCTGCTAGAAGGGCCAGAACCCCACAGTGGGGGAACAGGGGCAACAGATGGGGACCAGAGGAAGGGGTGGGAGGCTGAGGGGGGTGGGGACCAAGGCAGAGCGGGTGGGTTTGAGCAGGTCTCACCAGAAGAGGGGATCACGACAATGAGGAGGGCCCTGGGGGGCTCAGGACAGAAGCATCCAGCACTGGAGAGCCCGCCTGCCACTGCATCAGGAGAGGGGGTGCTACCCAGCCCCCCTCGCCCTCCCTCCCTCCCAGCTCCTTCCTGGAGGGCAGCAGCCACTACCCAGGGATTCTGAAAGGAGAAAAGGCACCAAAGCAGCACAGCACGTTCCCTGCTGATGAGGAAAACACAGCAAGGTGACACCTCAGAGCACAGCAGACTAGGTGAGCCAGGAGCCAGCCCAACCACCGAACCAGCAACCACAGCTGCAAAAGGGGGGGTCCCTGCACCAGACTCCTTACCCCACGCCCCTGTCAGCTCTGTGCCACAGAGTAAACCTCAGGGGGACATGCAGGAGGCCCACATCACTTGCAGGGTCAAGACAGTCAGGCTGACACCACTATGGGTGTTACCAGATGAAGAGAGGCCAGCCGCCTGTCACCATCAGCCAACATGCTGAGATGGGGACAGGTCCACCAAACTTTATTTGTCAGAAGGCTAGGATTCTGGAGAACAGTGAGAGTAGCCTCTCCAAGACTGCTCTCTTCTATATCCAAAATCATAGTTTTTTTTTTTTTTTTGAGACAGATTCTTATTTTGTCGCCCTCGGTAGAGTGCCGTGGGCATAGCTCACAGCAACCTCCAGCTCTTGGGCTTAGGCAATTCTCTTGCTTCAGCCTCCCGAGTAGCTGGGATTACAGGTGCCCGCCACAACACCTGGCTATTTTTTATTGTAGTTGTTGCAGTTTGGCCAGGGCCAGGTTTGAACCTGCCACCCTCATGGGGCCGGCATTCTACTCACTGAGCCACAGATGCCACCCCCAAATCATAGTTTTATACATAAAAGTTCAAAGCAAAGACCACATTAAGCCTTATTTTATTTTATTTATTTATTATTATTATTTGAGACAGAGTTTTACTATGTCGCCCTTGGTAGAGTGCCGTGGTGTCACAGCTCACAACAACCTCCAGCTCCTGGGCTCTAGCGATTCTCTTGCCTCCGCCTCCCAAGTAGCTGAGACTATAGGCGCCCGCCATAAAGCCCAGCTAGTTTTTAGTTGCAGCCGTCCTTGTTGTTTGGTGGGCCCGGGCTGGATTCGAACCCACCAGCTCAGGTGTATGTGGCTGGCGCCTTAGCTGCTTGAGCCATAGGCACCAAGCCACAACTGAAGCTTTTGACCCTCATTTTCACATAGTCCTGTAGTCCACTGGTCCAGCTTGAGTCTGCTGGTTTTTCTCAGGGAGACAAGGCTAGATGTGGGAATGTTGTAATCCAGAAAACTTGACTGCTGTAGGGGTTACAAGTAGCATGTCCCAGAGGCCAGTCCACTTTCTCTTAAGTTCATCAGGTCTTTCCCTCCAAGTCCTGAGGATAACCTGGTTACCAACTGGAATGTACGTAGATTTCAGGAAGCAGGGCAAGGGACCTATTCTTAAGCAATTCAGAGTGTGGTGTAGTGTAGCTCAGGAGGTGAACGGGTGTCCTCTGACAGATCTGAGGTCTTCTGCTGGAGGTCTTAAAAACATCGGGAGGGCATCTTGGGTAGAGAGTCCAAGGCCAGCTGAGTAAATTCATTGGTTTGGGTGGGTCTGTTACTGCAGTGCAGGATCTGAAAGACACATCTCAAAAACTACTCCAGGGTTAGCTGGGCATTGTGGTGGGCACCTGTAGTCCCAGGTACTCGGGAGACTGAGGCAAGAGAATCACTTGAGCCCAGGAATTGGAGGTTGCTGTGAGCTGTGTGATGCCACGGCACTCTACTAAGGGCCATAAAGTGAGACTCTGTCTCTACAAAAAAAAAAACAAAAACTACTCCAGGGTAAAGATGTAAACAGAGGTTCAATCTGGCTTCTTTATACTGACAGGGATGAAGTCAGGGCCGTGTCCAGGGTAAGAGAATGAAGCCATTTAGCAGTCACGTCACATACAAATATCTACAAGTTCTGGGTTTCAAGGCTAAGCTTCGCATGATGAGAACATTTGTATTCTTATTTACAGCCTTAGCACAGTTATTAAGATAACATTTAGCTGGCTTGGCACTTGTACCTCAGTGGTTAGGGCACCGGCCACATACACTGGGGATGATGGTTTTGAACCCAGCCAGGACCAGTTGAACAACAATGACAACTACAACAAAAAAAATACCTGGGTGTTGTGGCAGGCGCCTGTAGTTCCAGCTACTTGGGAGGCTGAGGCAAGAGATCACTTGAGCCCAAGAGTTTGAGGTTGCTCTGAGCTGTGACGGCACTGCCCCGAGGGTGACATAGTAAGACTCTGTCCCCCCCAAAAAAAGTAACATTTAGCTTTACAAGTCCCTACATAACTGATCTGAAGTTCTGGGCAATCCAAGTGAATATTCCTGAACATCAGTTGAGTGTGGGGCCACTCATGAGGCCGTATTGTAGCCATATCACTTACTGGGAAATTTTTATTCAGGTTCCAATTACTCCTGAGGTATCTCCATAGAAACAGCAGACAGTGTTAATATTGCACAGATTCCTCCCAGTGCAGTTGATTTCTGTTGAGCCTTGAGGTGTTTTTTTTTTTTGAGACAGAGTCGCTCTGTTGCCCTCGGTAGAGTACCCTGACACCACAGCTCACAGCAACCTCAAACTCTTGGGCTTAAGCGATTCTCCTGCCTCAGCCTCCCAAGTAGCTGAGACTATAAGCACCTGCCACAATGTCCAGCTATTTTTTGGTTGTAGTTGTTATTTGTAGGCCTGGACTGGGTTTGAACCCACTAGCTCCAGTGTATGTGGCTGGTGCCCTAGCTACAGGTACCAAACCCCAAGCCGTTTCTTATTTTTGAACAGTATTTTTCTCTCTCTAATTTACCATTTTTTATAAACAAATTAAAGCAGAATCAATTTCTTTTGAGACAGAGTCTTACTTTGTTGCCCTCCGTAGATAGCTGTGGTATCATAGCTCTCAACAATCTCAAACTCTTGGGCTCCAGCAATTCTCTTGCCTCAGCTTCCAGAGTAGCTGGGACTACAGTTGCTCACCACAACACCCAGCTATTTTTTAAAATTATTTTATTTTATTTATTTTTTGCAGTTTTTGGCTGGGGCTGGGTTTGAACCCACCACCTCCAGCATATGGGGCAGGCGCCCCACTCCTTTGAGCCACAGGCAACGCCTTATTATTATTTTTTTTTTTAAGAGATGATGTCTCACTGGCTCAGGGTAGTCTTAAACTTGTGAGCTCAGGGGCGGCGCCTGTGGCTCAGTGAGTAGGGCACCGGCCCCATATGCCGAGGGTGGTGGGTTCAAACCCAGCCCCTGCCAAACTGCAACAAAAAATAGCCAGGTGTTGTGGCGGGCGCCTGTAGTCCCAGCTGCTTGGGAGGCTGAGGCAAGAGAATCGCATAAGCCCAAGAGTTAGAGGTTGCTGTGAGCCGTGTGACATCATGGCACTCTACCTGACGGCGGTACAGTGAGACTCTGTCTCTACAAAAAAAAAAAGAACTTGTGAGCTCAGGCAATCCACCTGTCTCTGCCTCCCAGAGTGCTAGTGTTGCAGGGAGTCGAGGCCCAAGGGAGAGAAAGAGCACTCAAACACCATGTTTATAAGAGAAAGGGCTTTATTCACTGGCTGGGAGCTTATAGTATAGAAAAATTCCAAATGGCCGCGCTCTCTGACTGGCTTGGTCTTTCCCTTTTTATGTACAGTCAAAAAGTTCCAGCGCACAGGTACCCTTCTCGTTGGCCAGTTTGAATCAAGTGGGAGATGCTATTCCAGCCCCCACAGGATTACAGGATGTCACAGAAGTGGAAATTTCCAAGTTCCAGGAAATTAAGTTTACAAATTCCCAAGAGCTGAGTCACCATGGAGAGGACCCTGCAGGTTTATCCTTGTGGTTTCCTTGAGAAGACCTGTTCTCCTAGACCTCACCCTTCTCTAGTATCCTGTCTCACTAGGAGAACAGGCATGAGCTACTGGGTCCAGCTTTGGCCACTTTTTCTTTTTCTTTTCTTTTTCAAGTACAAGAAACCAGGTTATGCCCCGGCCCGCGGGGAATTCAACGGGGACCTGGGAAACAAAGGGGTCAGTTGAATGAGGGGACAAGAGACACGAAAGAATGAGAGCAAGTCAAGAGTCTGATCAAGCTCCGAAGAGTTTATTTTTTCAGCTGGGCTTATAAGCATTCAAACGAGGAAGTAACTAAGGGCTGTTCCTAGCAGGGCAGGGAGGGGGCTAGTTCCTGGAAAATTACTAGGAGAAGGACCCTAAGGCGGGGGGTGCATTTTTGAGGAGATATGCAAGGGGAAAGTACCGTTGCTGTTTACGGTTGAATTCCTGAGAATAGTTTGCTCGTAAAATCAAGATAGCAAGGGGCATTTTTGTGATATGTTTTGGCTCCCAGCAAGGTTACATTTTTTTTTTTCTTTTTGCAGTTTTGGCAGGGGCTGGGCTTGCACCTGACACCCCCAGCATATGGGGCTGATGCCCCACTCCTTGAGCCACAGGCACCACCCCATTGATTGCATTTGTTAGGTAAAGTCCCCTCTTACAATTGTGTCTTGCCCCCAAAAGGTGTGTCACACACCAAGACCCCACCCCTTCCCTCCTTCCCTCTCTGCTCTTCCTTTCCCCACCCCTCCCTCCTTCTTTCTCTCTCTGCTCTCCTCTTCCCCCACCCCCACCATGTCATTAATCGTCATTAATTGTCCTCTCATCAAAATTGAGAACATAGGATTCATGCTTCTCCATTCTTGTGATGCTTTACTAAGAATAATGTCTTCCACTTCCATCCAGGTTAATATGAAGGCTGTAAAGTCTCCATTTTTTTTTTTTAAGAGACAGAGTTTCACTTTTTGGCCCTCGGTAGAGTGCCGTGGCATCACACAGCTCACAGCAACCTCCAACTCTTGGGCTTAAGCAATTCTCTTGCCTCAGCCTCCCGAGTAGCTGGGACTACAGGCGCCCGCCACAACACCCTGCTATTAAGTCTCCATTTTTTTGGTTTTCTTTTTTTTGTTTGTTTGTTTTTGTCGAGGCAGAGTTCTACCCTATGCCCTGAGCAGAGGGCAGTGGCGTCAGAGCTCACCGCAACCTCGGACTCCAGCTGTGGGCACCCTGCTGCCTCAGTCTCCGGGGCCCCTGGGATTACAGGCGCTTGCCTCTGCGCCCGGCTGGGTTTTTCCATTTTTTTCACGAGTTGGGGTCTCACTCTCGCTCAGACAAGCCTTGAACTCCTGAGCTCAAGTAATCCTCCTGCCTCAGCCTCCCACAGTGCTGGGATTACAGGTGTGAGCCACCACCGGGCAAGTCTTCATTTTTCTGATGGCTGAATAGTATTCCATGGTGTACATATACCACAGCTTGTTAATCCATTCCTGGGTGGGTGGTCATTTAGGTTATTTTCACATTTTGGTGATTGTAAATTGAGCTGCGATAAACAGTCTAGTGCAAGTGTCCTTATGACATAAGGATTTTTTTCCTTCTGGGTAGATGCCAGTAATGGGATTGCAGGGTCAAATAGGAAGTCTAGCTTGAGTTCTTTGAGGGTTCTCCATACTTCCTTCCAAAAAAGGTTAGTTTGCAGTCCCACCAGCAGTGTAAAAGTGTTCCCTTCTCTCCACATCCATGCCAGCATCTGCAGTTTTGAGATTTTGTGATGTGGGCCATTCTTGCTGGGGTTAGATGGTATCTCAGGGTAGTTTTGATTTGCATTTCTCTAATAATTAGGGATGATGAGCATTTTTCATATGTTTGTTAGCCATTTATCTGTCATCTTTAGAGAAGGTTCTATTCATGTCTCTTGCCCATTGATATATGGGATTGTTGGCTTTTTTCATGTGGATTAATTTGAGTGCTCTATAGATCCTAGTTATCAAGCTTTTGTCTGATTCAAAATATGCAAATATCCTTTCCCATTGTATAGGTTGTCTGTTTGCTTTGGTTGTTGTCTCTTTAGCTGTATAAAAGCTTTTCAGGTGGCTCAGCACCTGTGGCTCAAGGGGCTAAGGCGCCAGCCACATAAAACCTGAGCTGGCGGGTTTGAGTCCAGCCCAGGCCCGCCAAACAATGATGGCTGCAACCAAAAAATAGCCAGGCATTGTGGTAGGTGCCTGTAGTCTCAGCTACTTGGGAGGCGGAGGCAGGAGAATCGCTTGAGCCCAGGAGTTGGAGGTTGCTGTGAGCTGTGATGCCACTGCACTCTACCCAGGGTGACAGCTTGAGGCTCTTTCTCAAAAAAAAAAAAAAAAACCTTTTCAGTTTAATTAAGTCCCATTTGTTTATTTTTGGTGTTGTTGCAATTGCCACAGCAGTCTTCTTCATGAAGTCTTTCCCCAGGCCAATATCTTCCAGTGTTTTTCCTATGCTTTCTTTGAGGATTTTTATTGTTTCATGACTTAAATTTAAGGCCTTTATCCATCTTGAATCAATTTTTTTTGAATGGAGAAAGGTGTGGATCCAGTTTCAGTCTTTTACATGTGGATATCCAGTTCTCCCAGCACCATTTATTGAGTAGGGAGTCTTTTCCCAAGGTATGTTCTTGTTTGGTTTATCGAAGATTAGGAGGTTGTAAAATGTTAGTTTCACTTCCTGGTTTTCTATTCGATTCCAAGTGTCTATGTTTCTGTTTTTGTGCCAGTACCATGCTGTCTTGACCACTATGGCTTTGTAGTACAGACTAAAATCTGGCATGCTGATGCCCCTGGCTTTGTTTGTATTACTAAGAACTGTCTTAGCTATATCCGTTTTTTTGTTGTTTCATAAAAAACGCAGAATCATTTTTTTCAAGTCTTGAAAGTACGATGTTGGTATTTTAATAGGGGTGGCATTGAATAGGTAGATTGCTTTGGGAAGTATAGACATTTTAACAATGTTGATTCTTCCCATCCATGAGCATGGTATGTTCTTCCATGTGTTAATATCCTCTGCTATTTCCTTTCTTAGGGTTTTATAATTTTTTTTTTTTTTTTTTTTTTTTTTTGGCCGGGGCTGGGCTTGAACCCGCCACCTCCGGCATATGGGACCGGCGCCCTACCCGTTGAGCCACAGGCGCCGCCCCTTATAATTTTCTTTATAGAGGTCCTTCACCTCTTTTGTTAGGTATATTCCTGGGTATTTCATTGTCTTTGAAGCTATGGTGAAGGGAGTTGTGTCCTTAATTAGCCTCTCATTTTGGCTGTTATTGGTGTATACAAAGGCTACTGACTTGTGGACATTGATTTTATATCCCGAGACATTACTGTATTTTTTGATGACTTCTAGGAGTCTTGTGGTTGAGTCTTTGGGGTTCTCTAAGTGTAAGATCATGTCGTCAGCAAAGAGGGAGAGTTTGACCTCCTCTGCTCCCATTTGGATGCCCTTTATTTCCTTGTCTTCTCTAACTGTATTGGCTAGAACTTCCAGCACTATGTTGAATAGTAAAGGTGACAGAGGGCAACTTTGTCTGGTTCCAGTTCTAAGAGGAAAAGCTTTCAGTTTTACTCCATTCAGTAAAGTATTAGCTGTGCGTATGTCATAGATAGCTTCAATCAGTTTTAGAAATGTGCCACCTTGGGCGGCACCTGTGGCTCAGTGAGTAGGGCGCCGGCCCCATATACCGAGGGTGGTGGGTTCAAACCCAGCCCCGGCCGACCTGCAACAAAAAAATAGCCGGGTGTTGTGGCAGGCACCTGTAGTTCCAGCTGCTCTGGAGGCTGAGGCAAGAGAATCACATAAGCCCAAGAGCTGGAGGTTGCTGTGAGCCGTGTGAAGCCATGGCACTCTACCGAGGGCAGTAAAGTGAGACTCTGTCTCTACAAAAAAAAAAAACAAAAAAACAAAGAAATGTGCCATCTATGCCTATACTCTTCAGTGTTCTAATTAGAAAAGGATGCTGGATTTTATCAAATGCTTTTTCTGCATCTATTGAGAGGATCATATGATCTTTATTTTTGCCTCTGTTAATACGGTGGAAAATGTTTATGGACTTGCATATGTTAAACCAGCCTTGCTGGTCATGAAACCTACTTGATCATGATGTATGATTTATTTTTTTTATAGTTTTTTTTTTTTTTTGTAGAGACAGAGTCTCATTTTATGGCCCTCAGTAGAATGCCGTGGCCTCACACAGCTCACAGCAACCTCCAACTCCTGGGCTTAAGCGATTCTCTTGCCTCAGCCTCCCGAGTAGCTGGGACTACAGGCGCCTGCCACAACGCCTGGCTATTTTTTGGTTGCAGTTTGGCTGGGGTCGGGTTTGAACCCGCCACCCTCGGTATATGGGGCCGGCGCCTTACCGACTGAGCCACAGGCGCCGCACTGATTTATTTTTTTTTTTAAGTAATAATCTGTTTTTAATGTTTCATCCTTAAAAATGAACAAGTTCCATTTATAATGACCATTTAGAAATGAATCTCTGAAAAACCCTCAAAACCAGTAGATCAGCACACATTTTAATTATTAAAATAGAACACTACTTGACAGAGCCAGCCCCAGGATATCTGTGTTATTACCACGCTACCCACATACATTTTAATCCTAAAGCTAAGACACGGTTTACTCGAATGTCTAAGGCTTGAGTTTCCTCTGTGCAGTGGGAAACAGACCCCCCAGACCTTAGGAAACAACCTGCCCTTGTAAAATATAAAGGCAACTTTTGGTTTTTATAAGATTATACATAACTGTATCTCAGAATTGTTAAGGAGAAATATAATGTACCAATTCTTGTTAAAATTCGAAAACTAGATTTCAAAATAACCTAAAAATTTCTGAAACAATACTAACACAGAAAATATATATATTAATTATAAACATGTACAATCATAGAGACTCTAAAACGGGTGGTTGGATCACGCAAAATGCCACAAACACCTGACTATAAAGCACAGGCTCAAATCCAGGTGGTTCCTTTATTCTGAGCAAGTGGCGTAAGCAATTCATAGAGTGAGCGCGTCACGCGAGCTCTTCCCCACACCTGTCTCCACCACAAGGTGTAATTTTGGGAGGAGAAAGTGTCTTGTCTGGTTAGCTGTTATCTACTATGACACCTTCATACAAAGCAAGTGTGGCGGCATCACATCCAAAATGGGAATCTGAGGAGCTGTGTGTGGGGAGGTGAAATTTTCATGTGTGTTTGAGATGAAAACTTCGCTCACACAGTGCAGGGTACTGGCCTGTGAGTCTTGATCAACTAAGAAAAAATACAGGGGACCTGTTCACATTTCCAGTTGCTCCCACGTAAAAATCAGTTTTAGCTCCTTTCATTAAACAACATTCTGATCAAATAATCTTGTACAGGATAGATAATTTAGCCTTAAGTCTACCATACAAAACTTAAGAGAAGGGCGGCATCTGTGGCTCAGTGAGTAGAGTGCCAGCCCCATATACCAAGGGTGGTGGGTTCAAACCCAGCCCCGCCACAACAAAAAAATAGCCGAGCGCCGGGCGCGGTGGCTCACGCCTGTAATCCCAGCACTGTGGGAGGCTGAGGAGGGAGAATCGCTTGAGCTCAGGAGTTCGAGACTCGCCTGAGCGACAGTGAGACCCCGACTCGTGAAAAAAATGGAAAAACCCAGCCGGGCGCCGCGGCGAGCGCCTGTAATCCCAGCGGCTTCCGGAGGCTGAGGCAGCGGGGTGCCCGCAGCCCGAGTCTGAGGTTGTGGTGAGCTACCAGGTCCACTGCACTCTGCTCAGGGGCATAGGGTGGGACCCTGTCTCAACAAAAAAAAAAAAAATAGCCGAGCATCGTGGCAGGCCTGTAGTCCCAGCTACTTGGGAGGCTGAGACAAGAGAATTGCCCAAGCCCAAGAGCTGGAGGTTGCTGTGAGCTGTGAACATGCCACCGCACTCTACTGAGGGTGACAAAGTAAGACTCTGTCTCAAAACAAAACAAAACTTAAGAGATAATGATTTATATTCCATCAGGGACCTTCACAAGGCATACGTCAGTTCCCAGAGAGCACCGCTATGCTGTGTGTCAGAAACTTCACGTACTGTTCCCGGGCATCCAAGTGGTCAGCCGGCCGGTTGTACGCCGTCCACACTGGGTCTCCCACAAACAGCCGCACGGCCTCCACGTAGCTCTGCTCGTCCACCGTGAAGCCGTGATAGATCCCCGCAGTAGCGTTATCATGCCCCTTTTCTCCACGTGGATCCGGATCCATTTGTCCTCTGCCTCGTACATCGAAGTACCCGCTGCCGTCCAGGATGTAGCGGATCTCATCGTCTAAGTGTAAGTGCTCCTCGTAAAACATCTTAATCTTTTCTTCGTAGTTTGGCAGTTTATCTTTGGTTATGGTTATTATGTCCATCCAGGAGTAGTTTCTCTCTCTGCGAATCTTTTCTAATTCTGAATCATTCTCATATTTGTCAGCATCCAGCTTCCAGTAGAGCACCCCGAGCCAGCGCAGTTGCTCCAGGCCCACCGGGCAGCCGGGTTGGAGACGATGGGCAGCCTGGGTTCCTCGGGGCTCTCGTCCATGTACCAAGCCTGCACCATGGCCGCTGCAGTCGCCTATTTTTTTTTTTTTTTAGAGACAGAGTTTCACTCCATTGCCCTTCATAGAGTGCCGTAGCGTTACAGCTCACAGCAACCTCCAACTCTTCAGCTTAGGTGATTCTCTAGCCTCAGTCTCCCAGTAGCTGGGACTACAGGCACCTGCCACAACACCTGGCTATTTTTTGTTGCAGTTTGGCCGGGGCTGGGTTTGAACCCGCCACCCTTGGTATATGGGGCCAGCGCCCTACTCACTGGGCCACAGGCATTGCCCGATGTATCACTTTTTTGATGATAAGCTGTAATCTATTGGCTAGGATTTTGTTGAGAATTTTTGCATCTATATTCATTAGTGAAATTGGTCTGAAATTCTCCTTTTTTTTTTTTTTTTCAGACAGAGCCTGAAGCTGTCGCCCTGGGTAGAGTGCTGTGGCATCACAGCTCACAGCAACCTCCAACTCCTGGGCTCAAGTGAATTTCCTGTCTCCACCTCCCAAGTAGCTGGGACTATAGGAGCCCACCACAACCCCCGGCTATTTTTTGGTTGCAGCTGTCATTGTTGTTTGGTGGGCCTGGGCTGGATTTGAACCCGCCAGCTCAGGTGTATGTGGCTGGTGCCTTAGGCACTTGAGCCACAGGCGCTGAGCCTGAAATTCTCCTTTTTAGTTGGGTCTTTTCCTGGTTTTGGTATCAGGGTTATGCTTGCTTCATAGAACATGTTGGGAAGATTCCTTCCTTCTCAATTTTTTGGAATAATTTCTGCAGTACAGGAATAAGCTCTTCTTGGAAGGTTTGATAGAATTCTGGTGTGAAGCCATCTGGACCAGGGCATTTTTTTGTTGGGAGATTTTTTATTGTTTCTTTGATCTCAGTGCTTGAAATTGGTCTGTTCAGGAGCTCTATTTCTTCCTGGCTAAGTCTAGGGAGAGGGTGTGATTCCAAATATTGATCCATTTCCTTCACATTGTCAAATTTCTGGGCATAGAGTTTCTGGTAGTATTCAGAGATGATCTCTTGTACCTCTGTGGCATCAGTTGTTATTTTCCCTTTATCATTTCTGATTGAGGTTACTAGAGATTTCACTTTTCTTTTTTCTTTTTGTAGAGACAGAGTCTCACTTTATCAACCTTGGTAGAGTGCCGTGGCGTCACACAGCTCACAGCAACCTCCAACTCCTGGGCTTAGGCGATTCTCTTGCCTCAGCCTCCCGAGCAGCTGGGACTACAGGCGCCCGCCACAACGCCCGGCTATTTTTTTGTTGCAGTTTGGCCGGGGCCGGGTTTGAACCCACCACCCTTGACATATGGGGCCGGCGCCCTACCCGCTGAGCCACAGGCGCCACCAGAGATTTTACTTTTCTATTTCTAGTTAGTCTGGGCAAAGGTTTATCTATTTTATTTATTTTTTCAAAAAACCAACTATTTGTTTCATTAATTTTCTGAATGATTCTTTTGTTTTCAATTTCATTGATCTCTGATTTAATTTTGGATATTTCTTTTCTTCTGCTGGGTTTGGGCTTAGATTGTTCTTTTTCCAATTCCATAAGATGGCTTATGAGTTTGTTGATGTGCTCTCTTTCTGTTTTTCAAATGTAGGCATCTAAAGCGATAAATTTTCCTCTCAGAACTGGTTTTGCAGTATCCCACAGGTTTTGGTAGCTTGTGTCTTCATTGTTGTTATGCTCAAGGAAGTTAATGATTTCCTGTTTTATTTCTTCCTGCACCCCACTGTCATTACATAAGGTTGTTTAATTTCTATGACTTTGTGTGGGGTTGAACATTTTTGTTGGAGTTGAGTTCCACCTTTAGTGTCTTGTGGTCTGAGAAGATACAAGGTAAAATTTCAATTCTTTTGATTCTGTAGAGGTTTGTTCTGTGTCAATTTTGGAGAAGGTTCCATGGGGTGATGAGAAGAGTATATACTTTTTTTTTTTTTTTGTAGAGACAGAGTCTCACTTTATGGCCCTTGGTAGAGTGCCATGGTCTTACACAGTTCACAGCAACCTCCAACTCCTGGGCTTAAGCAATTCTCTTGCCTCAGCCTCCCGAGTACCTGGGACTACAGGCGCCCGCCACAACGCCCAGCTATTTTTTGGTTGCAGTTCAGCCAGGGCAGGGTTTGAACCCGCCACCCTCGGTATATGGGGCCGGCGCCTTACCGAGCCACAGGCGCCGCCCGAGAAGAGTATATATTCTTTATCTTTGGGATGGAGTGTTCTATATGTGTCTATTAAGCACAGTTGATCTAGGGTCTCATTTAAATCCCTTATATTTTTGTTTAATTTCTGTTTAGAGGATCTGTCCAGCTCTATAAGAGGAGTCTTAAAGTCCCTTATTATTATGGTGTTATAGGATATCATATTCAGATTGAGTAAGGTCTGTTTCAACAAGAATCTGGGAGCACTTAAGTCGGGTGCATAGATACTTAGAATTGAAACGTCCTCTTCTTGTATTTTTCCCTTGACCAATATGAAGTGATCAACTTTGTCTTTTTTGACTTTAGTTGCTCTTTGGCCACTTTTTCATCTGGCTTTTTATTGGCCTTATAAAGTCAACCTTAATTCCTTAATGCAGTCTGGGTAGCTCTAACAATGTCATTCCAGTCAAAGCCTTGGTTGTACCTTATAAAAGAAAACAGATTTTTATTGAATTTATGCAAATAACTATATTGTCAGAAATCAAGAATACCTACAAATGGTTTTCAAATTTCAGAGAAATCAAGGAGAGAAAAATAAGTGTTTCACGTTTTGCTGATAAGTACATACATTGCTGAAAACTATAAATAACTCAAAAGATGGAAAAGCATTTTCTTGACTTCTGGAAAACAGAACACAGAATCAGCAATGCTTTTAACAAAGTCACAAAATTTAGTTCAGGCCTGTGTAATTAATTTCTGTTCTGGTGGGTGGTGCCTGTGGCTCAGTGAGTAGGGCGCCGGCTCCATATACTGAGGGTGGTGAGTTCAAACCCTGCCCTGGCCAAACTGCAACAAAAAAATAGCCAGGCATTGTGGTGGGTGCCTGTAGTCCCAGCTGCTCGGGAGGCTGAGGCAAGAGAATTACCTAAGCCCAAAAGCTGGAGATTGCTGTGAGCTGTGCTGCTACGGCACTCTACCAAGGGCAACAAAGTAAGACTCTGTCCCTAAAAAAAAAAAAAAAAATTCTGTTCTGTTTTAGCTTTCTAATTAAATTCCTGGAAGTTTGTTTTTAATGTGATGATATATGCTCTCCAAAGTTATCAGGAATTTGTATTCAAGACAACCTGTCAACCTTTCATTACTTTCCTGAAGGATAAACTTTGGACTTAGCCAGTTACAAAAAACACTTTGTTATAAATCAAAAACTAATTTTTTTGGCTGGGGCTGGGTTTGAACCCACCACCTTTGGCATATGGGGCTGGTGCCCTACTCCTTTGAGCCATAGACACCTCCCTAAATCACAAACTTATTACCAATAATATATACAAAAAACACTTTCAGTTATGAATAAGAAAATTATTACTGATAAAGTATATTAACACAGACTAATATTTCATAATTAGACCATATATGTATATATACAAACATAATCCACAGAAAATTAACCACCATTTGATATTTGACAATATTTCTTATGCAATTTTAATGCACCAAATATGCCTAATATGTCTTTCTCATATTTTTGGTGGTCTTAATATTTCAAAAAGACTGAATTTAGAATTTTTTTTTTTTTTTTGTAGAGACAGAGTCTCACTACGTCGCCCTCAGAAGTACTGTGACATCACAGCTCACAGCAACCTCAAACTCTTGAACTTAAGCAATTCTCTTGCCTCTGAGCTACGGGCGCCGAGTGGACCTCACCTCTTGAGGATCCATGGAGCCTTCCTTCTAATCTGTCTCCACCTGGCTGACCCAGGTGGAGATGGTGGAGTTTCAAGGTGGAGTTTCAAGGTGAGTCCCACATCTTGATCTTTGGTCAGATTAAGGAAATCCTCTGAATTCCTAGTCTGCTGGGAATTTTTGTTATAAATGGTTTTGGGTTATTTTTATTTATTTTTTGAGACAGAGTCTCAATGTCATCCTCAGTACAGCGCCCTGGCTCACAGCTCACAGCAACCTCAAACTCTTGGGCTTAAGCGATTCTCTTGCCTCAGCTTCCCAAGTAGCTGGGACTACAGGCACCCGCCACAACACCTGGCTGTATTTTTTGTTGCAGTTATCATTATTGTTTAGCAGGCCCTGGCTGGGTTCGAACACACCTGCCTGAGTGTATATGGCCGGCGCCATAATCATTGTGCTACAGGTGCCAAGCCAATGGTTTTGGGGTTTTATTTTATTTATTTACTTATTATTATTTTTTGAGACAGAGCCTCAAGTTGTTTTCCTGGGTAGAGTGCCGCAGCATCATAGCTCACAGCAACCTCAAACTCTTGGGCTTAAGCGATTCTCTTGCCTCAGCTTCCCAAGTAGCTGGGACTACAGGCACCCGCCACAACACCTGGCTGTATTTTTTGTTGCAGTTATCATTATTGTTTAGCAGGCCCTGGCTGGGTTCGAACACACCTGCCTGAGTGTATATGGCCGGCGCCATAATCATTGTGCTACAGGTGCCAAGCCAATGGTTTTGGGGTTTTATTTTATTTATTTACTTATTATTATTTTTTGAGACAGAGCCTCAAGTTGTTTTCCTGGGTAGAGTGCCGCAGCATCATAGCTCACAGCAACCTCAAACTCTTGGGCTTAAACAATTCTCTTGCCTCAGCCTCCAAAATAGCTGGGACTACAGGCACCCCCCAAAAGGCCCGGCTATTTTTTGGTTGTAGTTGTCCTTGTTGTATGGCAGGCCTGGTCTGGATTCCAACCCGCCAGCTCTGGTGTATGTGGCTGGCACCGAGCCTATTTACTTATTTTTAAGATAGAGTCTCACTTTGTGCTCTGGGCAGTCTGTGGCATTATAGCTCACAGCAACCTCACATTCCTGGGCTTTCTATTTCTTCCATAGTCAGTTTTGGTGATTTGTATTTGTCTAAAAGTTTTCTACTTCATTTGTAGTAAAATGTGAAAACATTCTCTTTTAATCTCATAGTTAGTAATTATATGTTTATATTGCTTCTTGATAAATCTTACTAGAGCTTTGCTGACTTTATTATTCTTCAGAGAATCAAGTTTTATTATCAGATTTATGTTCTTAGCCTTCCATTTACCTTTTGAGTTTGTTCTCCCTCACCTTTTTTTTTTGAGACAGGGTCTCACTCTGTCCCCCTGGGTAGAGGGCTGTGGCATCACAGCTCACAGCAACCTCCAACTCTTGGACTTAAGTGATTCTCTTGCCTCAGCCTCCGCGTAGCTGGGATTACAGGTGCCCGCCACAACGTCCGGCTATTTTTTGGTTGCAGTTGTCATTGTTGTTTGCCAAGCTGGGGCTGGATTTGAATCTGCCAGTTCTGGTTTATGTGGCTGGTACCTTAGCCACTTGAGCTACAGCCTCTGAGCCTCCATTTTTTATTTTTAATAATTTTTTTTTGAGGCAGAATCTCAAGCTGTTACCCTGGGTAGAGTGTCACAGCATTACAGCTCACAACCTCAAACTCTTGGGCTCAAGTTATTCTCTTGCCTCAGCCTCCCAAGTCGCTGGGACTACAGGTGCCTGCCACACCACCTGGTTGTTTCATTATTTTTATTTTTTAAATTATGTTCTCTTTTTTTTTTTTGAGACACAGGCTCACTTTATCACCCTTGGTAAGTTTTGTGGCGTCACAGCTCACTGCAACCTTCAACTCCTGGGCTTAGGGTATTCTCTTGTGTCAGCCTCCCGAAAAGCTTGGACTACAGGTGCCCGCCACGCCTGGCTATTTTTTGTTGCAGTTTGGCCAGGGCTGGGTTTCAACCCGGCCACCCTCAGTATATGGGGCTGGCACCCTAGCTGCTGAGCCAGTCTCACTATGTCACCCTGAGTAGTGTGCTGTGGCATCACAGCTCACAGCAACCTCAAACTCCTGGGTTAAGCAATCCTCTTGCATTAGCCTCCTGAGCAGCTGGGACTATAGGTGCCTGATACAACGCCCAGCTATTTTTAGAGATGGGGTCTCACTCTGGCTCAGGCTGCTCTTGAACCCGTGAGCTCAGGCAATCCACCCACCTTGTTCTTCCAGTGCTGGAATTACAGGCATGAGCCACTGGGCCGGCCAACTTTTATACTTTTAATTGTATTTACTCTTCTTAAGAGATGGGGTCTTGCTCTGTGGTCAGGCCAGAATGCATTGGTAGTATTACAGCTCACTCTAGCCTCAAATTCTGGACCTCAACAATTCTCCCCTGCCTCAGCTTCTTGCGTAGCTGGAACTACAGGCATGCATCACCTCATGTCAGCTGAGTTTATTCTCTTTTTTTTTGCCGGGGCTAGGTTTGAACCCGCCACCTCTGGCATATGGGACCGGCGCCCTACTTGAGCCACAGGCGCCGCCCGAGTTTATTCTTTTTTTTTTGAGACAGAGCCTCAAGCTGTCGACCTGGGTAGAGTGCTGTGGCATCACAGCTCAGAGCAACCTCCAACTCCTGGGCTCAAGCGATTTTCCTGCCTCCACCTCCCAAGTCGCTGGGACTACAGGCACTCGCCCCAACACCTGGCTATTTTTTTTTTGGTTGCAGCTGTCATTGTTTGGTGGCCCAGGCTGGATTCGAACCTGCCAGCTCAGGTGTATGTGGCTAGTGCCTTAGCCACTTGAGCCACAGGCGCCGAGCTGCTGAGTTTATTCTTTGTATAGATGGGATCATGCTGTACTTCCCAGGCTGCTCTTAAACTCCTGGCCTCAAGCTATCCTCTTGGCTTGGCTTCCCAAAGTGCTGGGATTATAGGCATTAGCCAGTGGGCCTGTTAGTTGTTGACTAACAACTGACCTTTTAAGTGGAAAATATTTACAGGGTGTAGACTTACTTTTCCTATTGTTTCTTAGGCGTTCAGTGTTCTTCTTGCAAAATCAGCTGTCTGCATTTGTGGGGAGTGCTTTTTTCCCTAGCTAAGGGTGGCAGACTGCAAGATCTCGCCTTATGTTCTATAGAGTAATTCGTAGATAGCCAGGGTATATGTGTGTTTTATAATTCTTGCTTGGAATGTGTTGGGAGCTTTGTGTCACTTTCATTCCTCCAGGAAACACACACGGTGACAAGGCAGGAATGCACAGAGCCTGAGGGGGCAGCCCCTGGTTTTGTGTTGCTATAAAGGAACATCTGAGGCTGGAGATTTATGAAGAAGCTTACTTGGCTCAGGGTTCTCCAGGCTGTACAAGCGCAGCATCAGCACCTGTGTCTGGAGGACTTGGGCTGTTTCCTCCATGGTGAAAGGTGAAGAGACTGGTGTGCAAAACACATGGTGGGAGAAGGGGAAAGAGACAGGAGGGGAATACCAGGCCCTTCAACAGTCAGTTCTCACTCCTGTAAATGGCACCAGGCCCCATGACCCAAACACCTCCCTGAGGTCCCACCTCGAACACTGGGGATTAAACATCAATAGGAGATGGCTCGGCACCTGTGGCTCAAGCAGCTAAGGTGCCAGCCACATACATCTGAGCTGGCAGGTTCGAATCCAGTCCTGGCCCGCCAAACGACAGCTGCAACCAAAATATAGCCAGGCATTGTGGCAGGCGCCTGTAGTCCCAGCTACTTGGGAGGCAGAGGCAAGAGAATCGCTTGAGCCCAAGAGTTGGAAGTTGCTGTGAGCTGTGATGCTACGGCACTCTACCCAGGGCAACAGCTTGAGGCTCTGTCTCAAAAAAAAAAAAAAAAAAAAAAATCAATAGGAGGCTTGGCTTAGCCATCCAGGACAAGACAGGCCATGAAAGATGAGGACAGGACACAGGCCTGTGCAGGGAGACCTCAGGTCACCATGCACAGCCCACTGTCTCAGAACCCAATGGGCAACTCAGAGCAGTCTGTTCGTTGGAGGGGCCCTGCTCAGGCAGAATGCTGGGTCCCAGCACACCTCCTGTGCTGGTTGTCAAGCGTTAAGCCACCTCAGCAGCATGTAGCTTCAGCTCACGGCCAAGGCAGACTCAGATGTCAAAGAGCTGGATGGAGGCTGCCAATCGTCTACACCCATTGCAGATAAATAAGCTATTTCTCAGGCCTGCATGGAAGCTAATACCTTTAATCCTAGCACTCTGGGAGGCCAAGGAAGGTGGATTGCTTGAGCTTACAAGTTTGAGACAAGCCTGAGCAAAAAGCAAGACCCTATCTCTACTAAAAATGAAAAAACTGGGTTTGGCGCCTGTAGCACAGTGGTTACGGTGCCAGCCACATACACAGAAGGTGGTGGGTTTGAACCCGGCCTGGGCCAGCTAACCAACAATGACAACTGCAACAAAAAAAACAGCTGGGGCTCTGCACCTGTAGCTCAAGCGGCTAAGGCGCCAGCCACATACACCAGAGCTGGCGGGTTTGAATCCAGCCTGAGCCTGCCAAACCACCACAACCAAAAACTAGCTGGGCGTTGTGGCAGGCACCTGTAGTCCCAGCTACTTGTGAGGCTGAGGCAAGAGAAATGCTTAAGCCCAGGAGTTGGGAGGTTGCTGTGAGCTGTGATGCCATAGCACTCTACCCAGGGTGACGGCGTGAGGCTGTCTCATAAAAAAAAAAAAAAAAAATAGCTGGGCATCATGGCAGGCCCTATAGTCCCAGTTACTTGGGAGGGTGAGGCAAGAGTTTGAGGTTGCTGTGAGCTGTGACACTACAGCACTCTACCTACGGGGACAAAGTGAGACTCTGTCTCAAAAAAAAAAGTTATTTCTCAAAGGAGATTCAAGAGGTGTACTTCATCGCCACCCCAGGCTTCCCACATCTTAAGACAGTTCCCTTCCTCTAAGTCTAGAAAATCTCAGCTGAGTCACTCTCTTTAAGTTGCCTACCAGCCCAATCATTCATTAAAAAATATTCCCTGGGTGGCCTGTGGCTCAAAGGAGTAGGGTGCCGGCCCCATATGCCAGAGGTGGCAGGTTCAAACCCTGCCTCAGCCAAAAACTGCAACAACAACAAAAAAATTCCATGAACTACTTTCAGTGCAGCCACCAGACAAGGGTGGGTACATCTAAAATGTGACACTGCCAGAAAGTCAGTTTACTGTTGTGCCTTTGGACCGTTTTACCCATTTTAAAGATTAAATTTTTGGGGGAGGAGGGAACTCATTTGCTCTTGCCCCCACCCCCCTTTTTTTTAAGAGACAGAGCTTCATTTTGTCACCCTCAGTAGAGTGCTGCAGCGTCACAGCTCACAGCAACCTCTAACTCTTGGGCTTAGGTGATTCTCTTGCTTTAGCCTCCCGAGTAGCTGGGACTACAGGGGCCCGCCACCACGCCCAGCTATTTTGTTGTTGCAATTTGGCCAGGGCTGGGTTCGAACCTGCCACCCTCAGTATATGGGGCCGGCACCCTACTCACTCAGCCACAGGCGCCACCTCCTCACCCCCCTTTTTAAGAGACAGGGTCTTGGGCGGCACCTGTGGCTCAAGGAGTAGGGCGCCGGTCCCATATGCTGGAGGTGGTGGGTTCAAACCCAGCCCCGGCCAAAAATCACAAAAAATAAATAAATAAATAAATAAAAAATAAAAAAATAAGAGACAGGGTCTTGCTCTGTCATCCTGGAGTACAGTGGCATAATCACAGTTCACTACAGCCTCCAACTCCTGGGTTCAAGTGGTCTTCCTGCTGCAGCCTCCCACGTAGCTGGGAGAAAAACTTCCATTACATTTAGCCCTGCCAGTCTGTATTCCTTGTATACACAGGGTCTCCACGCTGCCCAGGTCAAACTCTTGACCTAGAGAGAGCCTCCTATCTTGGCTTCTCAGTGTTGGGATCACAGGTGGGAGCCACTGCACCCGGCCAGGAGCTCATTCTGAGCAGTCAATCAATAAGTGTGGTCTCCTTCCATCAAGACACTTAGGAAACACCAGCCACACTACTGAGCCACTCTGCTTCCAGAAATGCACGTTGATGAGAAGCCACTGGACTCTGCTCTTTCCCCTGACCAGGTAAGGGCAGGGAAGAACTGAAGGCCTGTCTGTCTACACCACAGCCCCCTTGGCCACAGCTGGCTCAGAGATACCCATGCAACAGTCCCCCACCTGCCCCAACCCAGAAAGCACAGCTCCTGTGAATTCCAAATGTGAGGATGCTGTTGTAGGGCTTCTGATGAGCAGAAAAGAGATCAAAATGGGTAGAGTCCCCCACCTGCCCCAACCCAGAAAGCACAGCTCCTGTGAATTCCAAATGTGAGGATGCTGTTGTAGGGCTTCTGATGAGCAGAAAAGAGATCAAAATGGGTAGAGTCCCAGAAAGTGGGAAAAGGCCTGGTGTCTTGCCCTAGGACGCTTCCCCTGTGCTATAGAAGTCCACCCATCCACTCTGGGGCTCTGCCTCCTCCTGGGCCAGCAAAAGCCATTCTCCATGTCCTATGGCCTGTCCCACCCAACCCCTGTCCACAATGCTCCTTCCCTGACTCTACGAACTTCTGGTAAGCCTTCTGGCCTCACAGAGAATACTGGATATGGTCTACCCTTGCCCTGGGCTCTGCAAGATCTGAGAAATGCCTCCGAGGAGATGGTGGCAATACTTTTTTATTTTTTGAGACAGAGTCTCACTCTGTCACTCTTGATAGAGTGCCATGGTGTCATACCTCACAGCAACCTTAAACTGGGCTCCTGGGCTCAAGCAATCTTCTTGCCTCAGCCTCCCTATTAGCTGGGTCTACAGGCACCCGCCACAATGCCTGGCTTGTTCTTTTTTCTATTGTTAGTAGAGATGGGTCTCACTCTTACTCAGGCTGGTCTCCTTCTCCTGAATTCAGGCAATCCACCAGCCTCAGCCTCCCAGAGTGCTGGGATTACAGGTGTGAGCCACTGTGCCACCCTGGACCATCTATTTTGCAGGCATGATCTGAGCCCTCAATTCAAGAGGTAAGCTCAATGCCACCCACTCTACAAGGAGAAGCCCAAAAGCCAGAGTGATGGGACACACTGGCCTCACACCACTGGGCAGGTGTTCAGGCCAGGCCAGCGCGCTCCAAGTCCTGTGGCAGGATTCGGCCCTTCTTGCGGGCCTTCTGCAGGCGGCGCTCCGTCCGGGCTGCCTTCTTCTTACGCAGGTTCTGGCGCCGCTGGTCCTGGCGCCGCTGCATCTTCTCCACCACGTGCGCCGTGCGCTTCTCCCACCGGCGCTGCCGCTGCGCCTTGCGCTTCTCCTTGCGCCGCAGGGCCTCCTGCAGCAGGTGCTCGTCATCTCTGATGCGCACGCCCTCGGCCTTGTACAGCAGGTTGGTCCAGCCCATCTTGGCCTCCAGCTCTCGCGCCTGCCCCTCGTCCTGGTCCCGCAGCTCCTCCAGCCGGCTCTGCCGTGCCTGCAAACGCTCTAGCAGCTGCCGGTAGTTCCTGCCTGTCAACGGAGTGAGGTTCCCCTTCACCTTCTGCCTCTTCTCCTTCCTCCGTTGCGCCTTGCTGGCCGGTTCGTCCTCACCCACCTCCACCTTGGGAGGAGTCACAGTGACAGTCAGTGACAATCTCACAGCTGTTACCACACACACACCCCAGCTCAGTTACTGGGCACCACTTACAGATGTGTGGCAGGGTCCAGAGGAAAGTCACTCAACCCAGGCCAGCAGCTGGCGCCCACAGGTGCGGAGTCCCACTCACCTTGTTGAAGATCAGCCCCACTGGCTCCACAGGCTCATTGCAGGCTGCCTCTGGGGCAGGCTCAGCAGCCTCCTCGGCCTTGGTTGCCTTCTCCTTGGCCCGCAGCTCCTTTCGCTTCCTCTTCTTCCGGTCCCGCTCCAGCTTTCTCCTCCGTCTTTTCTCCAAAGTGGCAGGGGACAAGTCCTGGGCACTACCCTGGGGGAAAAGCAGGTGTTCACACATTAAAGTTCTCCCAACCTCAGGGCCCCCAGTGTGCATGGCTGAGAGGGCATCAGGGCTAGAAAGCACCTGAGGGGCAACATGGGCAGGATAAGGGCTCACTAAGTGCTGCAACAGAACACGATCATTTGCTGAAATGCATATGACCCAGAAGGAACAAGGGGTCCCAAGTAAGAATCAGGGCTTCTGGTTTCCAGGCAATTACCATGTGCTAGGTCACGTCACAAAGGTAGTCTCACATACTGCCATCCAGAACTTGGAGACAAGTCTTCAAGCCTGAGCACCTGTCCTGACCACCACCCATTCTGTTCACGTGTATCCGAATTCTGATCTTTCTCACCCTGGTGCCATCAAGAGAGCCTCACACGAGACTAAACTAGTCCTGTGCTGTAGGGAAGAGGGCCTAGAGTCCGACCACCTCTGAGGAACCAGACATCATACCCCAGGGATGACCACTGGGCTTTTCCTGGGAGGGTGGGAAACTAGGGACTGTCCCTCACAGAAAGAATCTTGAGGAAAAGACCCCAGGGAAAGGGTGGGCCAAGGCCAACTTGGAGGGGAGACACTGTCACTTAACAGAAAACTGAGGCTGGACTGGTCATCAGTACTGGTCCAACTGACAGGAACACCGTGACATTTAGAGGAACAGATGCAAGTCCCCAGCCCAGGTGGTTTTCAGCAAAGGCAGCTTCCCAGGACGGGCAAGGATTGGCTTCTCTCCAAGGCCCAGCAAAGGGAAGAACCAACAGCATCAGAATGGCCAGGAGAAGGCTGGGACCTTGGGGATTGAGGTTCTCCAAGAAAGCTAGGACTACACCTGCTTTCTCAAAAAAGCAGTTGTGGCCCTGGCAGGACTTGTGCAGATGTAGGAACAGATGAGGCTCAAGGGAAGCGCCCCCAGTGTTCTCTGAGAGCTCCCTACCTACCTGGCCCCGGGCCTCCTGGATCCTCTCATGCAGTCGCTGGCGAAGAACATCCAGGGCAAAAAGAGAATCAGGCCCTGTGGCCAGGCCATCTGCAGGGACAGAGAGAAGACTAAACCGGGCCCCGGATTTAAGCCTAAGTCTCTATTCACTGCCCTCCCCATTCCACTCCCAGCCCCCAGGCCAATCATGGGTCTCCAGGACAATTCCAGTAAATTCTATTCCACTTTTTCAATTTGGACTGGTCTCTACAGCATCCTACAAGGCAGGCAACAGACTGCCTCATGAAGTAGTACTGTGGTATGAGGAAACACTTCCTGCAATAGAAGCCAACCCACCTCTTCTTTCTTCCAACTTCTGCAGCCTGTGACTCAGGTCCTCAGAGAGACATGGCCTTGTCCCCTGTCATCCTGGGCACCACGTGGCCTGGAACCACCATACAAGTCCTCGGATCCTGTCCACCCACAGCCCCGCTGTAATCTTTGCTCTCTGGGGACCCTATGGCATCCCTGTGTGCCTTACAGTGCCTTTTCTCAGGAGCAGAGGGGACCCAGTCCGCATCGAAGCCCAACCTCTGCCCTACCCTTGCATACCCTGGAGCCTCTCACCTGCAGGGGCCGCTGTGGAGCTGGAAGGCTCCTTCTCTTTGGCTTCCTCTGGCCTATCCCCAGAATCTCCTAGAAACTTCTTCCTCAGTGACTTAGCCTTGGTATCAGCAGCCTTCTCCTCCTGCTTCTGGAATTTCTTTGGTGTTTTCTTCCTCTTCTTTTTTGGTTGTCCACCAGCTTCTGAGCCTTTAGTTTTGCCTGCTGGAATACAGAATGAGAAACAGTTGCCATCCCAATCTGTGTGCCCATTCAACAGGCAGTAAAGTCTTGAAAACGGTTTGATCTCAGAAGAATGCAGACAGAAAATCAGGATTTAGGAGCCATTATCAAAAATAATGACACACTGGGTGGGGCCTGTGGCTCAAAAGGGTAGGGCACCGGCCCCATATGCCAGAGGTGGCAGGTTCAAACCCAGCCCCAGCCAAAAAAAAAGACACAAGTTTCATTTTAACGGATGGGCAAAATATTTACATTTCCAATTTGAGAGATGAGTATGTAGAGTAGAAGTAGAATTGTCCCCAGTTAAATACACACATAGGAAAAGTAAAAGACAGAAGTTATGACTTGTGGCGAAAAAACTCATCGAAGATGTTAGAGCTGTTAAATGATTCTATCTTATAAGCAACCGAGAGATGAGGCAAAGAATAAAACAGGTTGAATTTGAGAAAACTGGAAATTCAGACTGGGATAAGTTAATCAGGGAACAGCTGCTAAGTTTTCGGATTTTCTACAACGAATAAACTTTCCTTGTATAAAAAAGAAAAACTGTCCGGTGGTTCCACCCTAAACCCTGCGGCGTCCCCTCCTCCAGGCCACTGCCCGGAGGGGTGGAGCCTCCTGTGCGCACCCGTCTTGCTCCTCCCCACACCCTGGCCACAGGGCACCTCTCGCCGACTGACCGGGGTCTCTGGTCCGAGACCAGTTCAGGACGCGCGGCGGCGGACAGCAGCTACCACGCGGCTCCCTCCTCCCTGCAAGCCGGGCAGGGGCCGGGATCCCTCAGGCCCGGCGGCAGCTTCAGGCTGACTCCGTAACAAGGAAACGGAGATCGCGGTAACCGCCACCCCCACTTTCCTCCGTTACTTCACAAACTCTGCCGCCCACCCGAAGACCCGGGTCCCGGCCGGCGTCTTACCCAATTGGCGCTTCTGCGATTCGGGGCCGGGCTGGGAGCAGATTTTCCTGGCCAGGCTCTGCAGGTAGACGTCCTTTGCGAGCAGGGAGGCCATGCTGAGCTCCGCACAACTCTTCGGCAGCCGCGCCGCCCGGACCGCCGGAAACGGCCGCGTGCACAGGCACCGGCAGCCGAGCGCCGAGACGCCCGCCCGGGGGCTCGATTAGCCAGGTCTGGCCCCGCTGGCAGAGGTGCAAAGCATTGTGGGCCGGGCTGGAGGCCGGATGCTGACCCCGGGACCTCAGCCCCTCGCCCACACTGCCGGCGCTCGGGAGCAGGGCTGAGCGCGTAGATGACGCGCAGCACAGCAGTGGAACCCTCGGGGCCGCAGCCTGTGGCGGGCGCAGCGCAGCGCAGGCGGGGCGAGCGGGGTGGAAACACTCACTGACAGGTTCTCGTCAAGGTTTTGTCTTGGCGAGGACTGGTAGCTAAGTCATAGATGAGCTGTGTCACATCAGGCGCGGGCTAAGGAGGGCGCTCCGGGGAATGGAACAAATGGGGTTTCGAGAAGGACAGAACGGGGTGTTCAGGGAAGACCCGCTGGGGCGCTGACTTTTTGGCTCTGAGAAGTAGAATCACGGACTAAGATTTTTTTTTTTCTCTTTGATACAGAGCCTCGCCCTGGGTAGAGTGCCGTGGCACCACAGCTCACAGCAACCCCCAACTCCTGGGCTCAAGCGATTCTCCTGCCTCCGCCTCCCAAGTAGCTGGGACTGCAGGTGCCAGTCACAACGCCCGACTATTTTTTGGTTGCAGCCGACATTGTTTTTCTGGCGGGCCTGGGCTGGATTCCAACCCGTCAGCTCAGGTGTATGTGGCTGGCGCCTTAGCCGCTTGAGCCACGGACTAAGATTTTTAACACGGGACTTGTCTTTTACGAGACAGGGGGCGGGAGAAAGGCGAGGCCCCTAGCCTGGGGACTACCACACCCCAGTTCCTACGCAGGGAAATTACTGGCTTGTTTTTGCTCAGTCCGCAGAGCCTCTTGCTAGGTTGCCCTGCGGTGGAAATAGGAAGCTTGTGGTCTTCGATTACAGCTTTCAGAGGCTATTTGAAAGGGCTGCTGCTAAGATTCACCTTAAACCATAATTTTTTCCCCCAGCTTCTGCAATGAGGTGATGTTTTATGCACAGGATGGGCTTGACTACTCCGATGACTCCCCTCCTTCCCCTGCCTCACCTATTTAAGCTTAAGAAGCATCTTTCTTCCAGGTGTTTGAGCCAGAACCTCAATGCCACTCAGACTCCTTTTCGCATTCCACATCCAACACTTTGGCAAATCCTGCTGGCTTTACCTACCTTCACAGTAGACCCAGAATGGGACTTGACCCACTTCTGCCTCACTGCCACTCTGGTCCTGTTTTAGATTTTAAAAATCTACACGAGGGCAGCGCCTGTGGCTCAAGGAGTAGGGCGCCCGTCCCATATGCTAGAGGTGGCAGGTTCAAACCTAGCCCCGGCCAGAAACCACACACACACACACACACACAAAAATAAAACTGCACGAAATGCCAACCAAATGCAATGCAAAATAAAAATGTATAGAAAGTTTTGGGGGCCAGGTGCAATGGCTCACACATAATCCTAGCACTCTGGGAGGCTAAGGTGGCAGGATCCCTTGAGCTCAGGAGTTGGAGACCAGCCTGAGCAAAAGTGAGACCCCATCTCTACTAAAATAGAAAAATTAGACAGGCGTTGTAGCAGGCCCCTGTAGTCACAGCTACTTGGGAGGCTGAGGCTAGAGGATCTCTTCAACCCAGGAGTTTGAGGTTGCTGTGAGCTAGGCTGATGCCACTGCACTTTAGCCTAGGCAACAGAGTGAGACTGTTCTACGCGACCCCCACCCCTCCCCCCAAAAAAAAAAGAAAAAAAAGACTTGAGGAATAATTGAGGAAATTTGAAGATAGCATGGATATTCTATGATACAGAGTAATGGACTTTAGTTCTGATGATGGTTAACAGGCTGTGAAGGAGAATGGTGCTTACAAAGGCAAGTTGATAAATACTTTGGGGTTAGGTTTGAAATTGAGGTTCAGATGGTCTTATGTAGGAGAAAGCAAGCAAAGGTGCAAAAGGGAAACCCCCTAAAAGGGTCTGTGTGGGTGTACTTTATGTCACTTTTATACGTGACATGCTTGAGCTAAGAAGTTTGAGAGCAGCCTGGGAAGCACAGTGAGACCCTGTCTCTACAGAAAAATACAAAAATTAGCTGGGCATGGTAGCACATGCTGTAGTCCCAGAGACTTGGAAGGCTGAGGCAGGGGCATTACTTGAGCCCAAAAGTTTGATGCCACTGCACTCTAGCCTGGGCAACAGAGTGAGACTCTGTCTCTAAAAAAAAAAAAAAAAAAAAAAATTATTCATCTTAACAGTGTGGAAACTCCTTCAAAGGGGAAATGACTTCCCCAGACCACCTAGAAGCCAAAGCCAGGACTGGACCCTAGGCTCCTGCCTATCTGGTACCTTCTGCAGGGCTGGGGGCCATGGTGATGGATCTCAGGCTGTCACCTCATCACATATTGGCATGATAGTTTCCCTCATGGGAAGAGATGAAACACATTCACAGCTAGGGGCAGGTCTGAAGCCCCAGTTCTATAGGTGTGTGGATACCTCCTTCCTGCTTAGGGCTGTGGCTTCTGCATTGACATCAAGTCTTGATTTGTGCCACTTCACTTCCCAGCTCTGTGGCTGTGAGCACGGCACCTTACCCCTTCTAAGCATGTGTCCTCTGCTCTCTGAAATGCAGGTACTAACAGCACTGACTTGGGGGTGATGAGGACTGGACACCATCAGAGGTCCAGATACCTGCACTCCATAACATAATGAGGGCAGCAACTTTTCATTCATTCTTAGAGGGCGGAGGGCTAGGCGATCAAGGGTGTTCCTAGACTGATCAGGAGAGAGGAAGGAAGAGGAACCAATGCAAAAGAGATTTTATTCAAGACAGCCAGAAAGTACATGGCAGCAAGTTAAGGAAGGAGCCCCCAGCAGGCTTCTGCATGAGTGGGCAGTCCCCTCACTCAGCCCTATCAGGGCAGTCACTGGGCCACGACGTTTGCCCAGGAGCCCTAGCTGAATGAAAGGACACAGGCTTGGCTAGCACAGTCCTCTGAGAGCCCCTCCCAATTTCAAACAACATGCTCAGGTCAGGTTCCCCCATCTTTAGGTATCCTGCCTGCCCCACTATTCAAGTCCCTGGCAGGACAGACCTGTCCCAGAAGCCTCCTCCTACCTGGCTGGCCAGGAAGGCAGCAGAGGAGGTGCCTGGAGGAAGGATGTGAAGTGGCTGGAGAAACAACTCTCAACCATCCTGGCTGGGCTGATGAGGCTCCTAGGGAGGACACAGTGGCTCCGGGGTCTTTAAGTCCCCATGGGAGAACCAGGGCTAAAAGGAGTGAGGCCGAGGTGCACATCCCAAGGGAGCTCTGGTTTGGTTCCTGAGGAGCCAGGGCTGGGAGGGCAGCCCCAAGACTCAGGCGTGCTCTGTGGGCCCAGGTCCACTGGCGTGGGAGTGGGCAGGGGCTGTGGCCTGCAGGGGGCCAGCACTGGGATCCGGGGATGCCAGCAGAGGGGCCGAGAGGCCATCAGCAGAGTCTGTGTCGACGTCCAGCCTCCAGTAAGCTTCGCAAAGAGGCAGGTCACTAGCTTCGCAAAGGCTGGCACTTTTCCGCCACCAGAAACCCCAGGGCGAGACAGGAGCAGGCAGAGAGGAGAGCCAGGGAGCGAGACAGAAGCAGAGTTAAGAAAACGTGGCCCATGCCCAGGCCTGCTTCCCCTCCTCCACTTGGCCAGCTAAAATGGGGGCTAAGCGGGCTGCCCTCACCTCCTTAAAGGAGGAAGCCAGCCTGGCCCAGCCACGATAGGCTGTGTGACCTGGGCAGGCCCTTCCTGCCCTGCTTCCACTTGGGCCTGTTACTCTCCCCTTCCCAGGTACAGGAGTTCATGGGTCTTCGGAGTCACTGCACTTAGCAATGAGCTCCCTGAGGGCAGAGACCCTGTCTTATTTCTGGGTCAGTGCCTGCCTGAGACTCAGCCTGAACAGGGCAGTGGTTAGGAACACAGGCCCTTGCACTTCCCTGCCTCAGTGGGAGGCCCCCAATAGGTATCCCCACCTCCAACGTGGGCAGCTTGGGTAAGAGTGAAGGCTTAGGGCCTGGCACACAAAGCAGCTCACTCTCACCATTGTGGTCATGACTCGGGAGTCCTGCCCATGGGTCCTAAGGCACAAAGGGCAGCCCTGACCCCCTCGCTTGGTCTTGCCCTAGTGTCAACCCAGTATCCAGTCTCAGAACCAACCAGGTACCATGGTGCCCCGAGGAGAGTGGAGAGGGAGAGGCAGAGCCAGAAAGAGCAAATGAGTGAGCATGGAGTGGGCAAGCGAGCGTGGGGCAGAGGGAGCACATGAGCCATAGGGGGTGACCCTCCTTTGGGGCCAACTGCCTCTGCCTTAGGAGCTATGTGATGGAGTGGGGCCAGCAGCCTTCCTGAGGCACCTGGGGTGGCTGGAGTGAACAGGACAGAATCTCTGGGGGAGGATGGGGAAAGTTTGGAATGCAGGTACCCTGGGTCCTGTCCAGGTCCTGTGTGTGGCCATGGATGGATCTCCCCAACACCTCACCCCACAGCTCCTGGTCCAGGGCAGTCAAGCCAGTCTATGGAGCCACATTCCTAGAGGGGTCTGCAAGGGCTCCTGGCAGGTGGGAGACCTGCCACCTGTCTGCTGAACTGGTGAGTATTAGGGACCACAGATGGCCCCAGAATCCTGTGGAAAACTCTAGAACTCTTCCCGCTGGGCAGTGACACTGAGTCCAGGCAGGGAAAACAAGTCCCAGACCATGCCAGCTCAGGATAACTGGACTCACCAGCATGGCTGCAGGGCAGAGCGTGGCATTTTTGACTGACAACCAGGGAGGAAAGGAGGCTTGTCCAGGACAGGAGGTAGGGTGGCTGTGGACTCTGGTCTGCCAGGCCAAATCTTAATTTCCTAACCTAATGGAGGCAGAAGGACAATGCCTGCTTCCAGCCTCAGTTTCCCCCTACATAAACACACTTGGACTCTTATTTCTCAGGGACCCTTCAGTTCACGTGGTTTCAGGCTTCTATGTGGCCCCACGAGGCTCCAGCTCTGTGAACAGGATGAGCTGACCAGAAACTGGAGATCCACACCCCCGAGGCCCAGCTTATATACCATTCTCTCCTTAGGTTTTTCTTTTCTTTTTTTTTTTTGAGACAGAGTCTCACTATGTCACCCTCAGTAGAGTTCTGTGGCATCACAGCTTACAGCAACCTCAAACTCCTGGGCTTAAGCGATTCTCTTGCCTCAGCCTCCCAAGTAGCTAGGACTACAGGTGCCCGCCAAGACGCCCAGCTATTTTTTTTTTGTTGCAGTTGTCATTGTTGTTTAGCAGGCCCAGGCCGGGTTTGAACGCACCACCCTTGGTGCATGTGGCTGGCACAGTAACCACTGTGCCACGGGCGCCAAGCCTCTGCTTGAGTTTTTCCTTCTTCCCTCCCAGGACTGTCCCCCGACTCCACACCGTGGGTTCAGTCACAGCCACATGGAATTGCATCCCTGGGCAAGCACTCATTTCCTGAACATAAATAGTGGCCTGGGGGTCCAGAGGGGCCAGTCAGCCTTGGCTAGAATGTCTGAATATTGACTTGTAGGGCTAAGAGGAGCAGCAAGGCACAGTGGGCAGGAGGAGGAGGCTCTTAGCTGAGGGCCTCGGGGAGATGCCAGGTAGGTGCCCACCCCCCAGACTTGGTCTCCCCAAGTAACAAAAGTCCTCTGATTCCATCACGCTGCATTGTGGGAAAGGCCCAGGACCCCACACTGTTGTGACTTGTCCAGTTCCACTGCCAAGACCCACAAGGGTTTAGAAAAACAGAAGCCCTTCAGGGCTACGTCTTGGCTGAGCCCAGGTGGGCAGGCCCGCTCAGTGGGGCCCAGCCCTATCTGTACCTGGACGAGTAATACTCCTCCTCCAGCTCGTACAGGTCAATGGAGACCTCGTCACGCAGGGCCATGAGCTTGCGGTCACACTCCTCCTGCAGTGCACGCAGCTGCTGGTTGCGCTGGTCAATGGCCTCGTTCACTGATGGGAAGTCATTGAGGATCAAGAACTGCTTGAGGTCAGACACCAGCTTCATCAGGGACTCGCCAGCCCGGACCTATGACCACCAGAACCAGGGCAGGCGTGGGGTGAGGGGGACAGTGGCCACTGGGAGCCATGGTTTCCTCAGCTGTGCCTGGGACTCACCCTCTGCTCCTGCCCTGTCTCACCTCAGCCTCTATCCCCACACCCAGAGGACTGACCTCCAACCAGAATTACCTCCACACTTGAAAACTCAGTCCCACGGCTAAAGTTACGGCACCCAGGACAAGCAGGGCTGCCAGGTGGGCAGGATCCCTTGGGACCCTTTCCTACATGTTTACCATACGTACACACACTCAGGGACATGCTGGCTGTGTTACCTACTGACATCAGAAGGAATTAAACCACATATACATTTCCATTCAGAAATTTGCCTTTTCACTCATAAAAAACCTCAGGGAATTTCAGGTCAGCAGAAGGGCTGTGCTACTAATGGCTGCACAGGTACAAGGCGGATACAGCAGCCATCGGCCCAGACTCTCTCCAAGGTGCTCTCACTAAAGACAATCTCCTGACAGATGATTTGCTATCCATCTTGTTCTTAAAAGTTTCCAGGGAGTAAAACCAAAAGATCTCTGTATATGCCTTCTGCTGCTCAGTAGGACAGTGCTGGATTGACCAACATTCTACCCAGGACACCTCCATAGGGACCCGATGTTCCTGGAGCCCAGTCTATGCTTTCTGCCCTGGTAACTCACGATGTTGGCAGCTCGCACATGCATCTCGTAATTGTCCTGTTCACCCTGAGTAGCCCGTGACACCTGGGTCTCGTCCTCAATCTGAGGGGCAGACAAGAAAACTTAGAATTGGTTCAGCTGACCAGTCAGGACGTCTCCACCCCTGCTCAACACAGCACACCCCATCTAGGTGCCTTCTACAAACCCATGTTGTGTTGTTAGGCCCCTGGCAAGGCCCAATCCCACCCCTCTGGGTCTGCTCCAAGGGAGATGACAGGCAACTATAAGGACAGAAGCCCAGCTCAAGCTGACCACTGTGCCAGATGCAGGGATAGGGTCTCATTTTGGCCCAGTCTTTTTGAGGTGGGGGAGCCCTGTTTGGTAGGCACGGTAGCATTCACTCAGGCACTCAATAAACTGTTGAACTGATGAGTAAAGGGACAATGTATATTTTTCATGTATGTATTTTTTTTTTTGCAGTTTCTGGCCAGGGCTGGGTCTGAACCCGTCACCTCTGGCACATGGGGCCAGTGCTCTATTCCTTTGAGCCACAGGTGCCACCCTATTTTATTTTTTGAGATACACTCTCCCTCTATTGCCCAGGCTAGAGTGCTGTGGCATCAGCCTAGCTCATAGCAACCTCACACTCGTAGGCTCAAGTGATCCTCCTGCCTCAATCTTCTGAGTAGCTGGGACTACAGGCACCCACCACAATAATGCCTAGCTTTTTTTTTTTAGTAGAAACAGAGTCTTGCTCTTGCTCAGGCTGGTCTTTAACTCCTGAGCTGAAGCAGTCCTTCCACCTTGGCCTCCCAGAATGCTAGGACTATAAATGTGATCCACACCAGCTGGCCAGGACAATGTATGTTTTTTACATACGGGACAGGACAGGAAAATGTTTTTTAGCAAACATTTTCCAACTGTTTCCTGGTTGCCAGGCAACTATGAAAGGCATCTGACCCTCATTAGCTCAAGAAATTTTCAAAGATGCCTGGACTGGCAGCTGGGCAGTGCAATGTGGTTGACCGGTGGTTAATGGCAGATCTAACATCCAGCTAGAGGGTCTGGTCATCAATCTAGACAGGCCTCTGTAAGGGGATGGGCTGGGGACAGCTATCAAACTCTGGCTCTGCCAGTCACTACTATCCTCCTCAGAGTATGGGTGGAGGGCACAGCACCTGTGTTGTGGCACTGTTTTCTTTGAGACAGAGTCTCACTTTGTCACCCTTGGTTGAGTGCTGGGTGGGGCACAGCTCACAGCAACCTCAAACTCTTGGGCTCAAGTAATCCTCTTGCCTCAGCCTCCCAAGTAGCTGGGACTACAGGTGCCCGCCACAATGCCCAGCTATTTTTTTTTTTTTTGGTTGCAGTTTTTGGCCAGGGCTGGGCTTGAACCCACCACCTCTGGCACATGGGGCCGGTGCCCTACTCCTTTGAGCCACAGATGCTGCCTCGCCCAGCTATTTTTTTTAGAGATGGGGTCCGCTCTGGCTCAGGCTGGTCTTGAACTCCTAGGCTCCGGCAATCTGCCCGCCTTGGACTCCCAGAGTGCTAGGATTGAGCCACCTTGCCCCACCCTTTGTGGCACTCTTGTGGAGACTGGGCCGGACAGGACATGGCCTGGCACAGTGAGCACCACAGAAAGGCTCCCATCGTCATCCCACTAGTCAGCAAGTCTGCAGCAGCTGTGAGATCCAGCCCCATCTGGTGTAGCTGAGCGGTCAGCAGGCTCACTCCACCTGCCTGGAGGGACCCCCTCAGCTTCTCTCCAGCTCACTCGCAACAGCACAGGGTTGTGGTCACTCCCTCTGTGCCAAGACCCTGGGTAACTGCCTCATAAGCTCTTCAAACATCACAAGGACCACAGGGTGTGAGGGAAACAGAGGCACTGAAGTCTCCATCCCATCCACTGCCACTAGTGAGCTGCATTTGTAACCAAGGCAGTTTGGCCAGAGTCTCTGTTTTACCAGGACTTGTAACTAGTCGGCTGCTCACTCATCTGTTGACCTGATTGTTACTGTCAACATCCCTACCACCTCCACCCCCAGCAAAGTATGGGTTCCATGTATGGTGGGTGCTGTCGAGAGCAGACGCCCTACCTGGACCACTATTCACCAGGGTAGGCCAATCACTGGTTCTCTCCTCCCTCCCCCACCCTCCCCCACCCCATCCCTCAGGAGGTCCCCGGAGGGGGCAGGGGTGGACCCACCTTGGCAGTCTTGATGATCTCAGTGAAGTTGTCCATAATGGACTTGATGTCGTCCTTGAGCCTCTTGTTGTAAGACTGCAGCAGCGTCTCTTTGCTCTGGGGCAGGGCTCTCTGCTGGGCCATGGCGAGGGCCTGGGACCCAGAGTGCACGACCCACCTCAGTGTGGCCAGCCTCTGCACCCCACCCCACCACGGCAGGTTTCTGGAGATTCCCTGTCTGCCAAACAGACTCAACCTTTCAAGCACAGCCGAGCTCGCTCAGCAGGCGCTGCAGCGGGCTGGGACTCCCATTCGCCCATCTCTCTTCCTGGGGTAGAAACAGTCCCACCACCCCTTGCCCCGGCTCCAGCCCAAATTTTTCAAGGCACAGGCCCTGAGCGTGTCCGGGTAGGACTTCTCAGCAGGCTGCTCCCATCCTCAACCCCTCCTCATCCAGCGAGGCCTTCGGACCTTACCCTAGCGCAATTACCTTTCCTGCCGCTCCCTGCCCCGCCGCTCCTCCCGCCCCGCTGCAGGGACAGGGTCTTACAGGCGTCACACTCTCCTACTTAGCACCCGCCCCCGGGGCCCCTCTGCCCTCTGGCTCCCACCCCAGCCCCGGCCCTGCAGCCTGTGTTTCCGGCCTGGGACTCAACTCGCAGAGCCGCTCGCTAGGAGCTCGCGAACAGTCGAACGAACCCACCGTGTTCTCTCCGTGCCAGTGTTTTGAGGGGCGGGAAAGTCGCATTTAAGAGAAGCCGCCCCAGCTCGGGAGCCTGAGAATCCCAAGCGCGCGTCTGCAAGGCCAGACGGAGCGCCGAGACCAGCACTCCCAAGTCCACACTTACCGGGGTCGCTAACCAGGCCGGGCAGACAGCCGCAGTCTTCTCCCCGCCCTAGCCTTCCGGCCGCACCGCCGCTTAACAGCTCCGCTCCCAACTTTACGATTTAAAGGAAATCTGTCACTTTAAATCTGAAATCCCGCGCAGGCTCCAGTTCTCGCGATCTCCGAGGCCTCCTACATATTACCCACAATTCCCTATCCTTTCTCTCTGCTCCAGCGGTTCAAGATGGTGAGTATGTTCTACTTGTGCAGTATCGGCCCCGAGTTGCAGCTCTATCCGCTGCCATCCTTCTCCGGGCGCCGCCGCACAGGGCTACTTTTTCCGCCCAGGGATAGGGCAGCCCTACTGGGTCTGGCACGGAAACATCGGGCTTTGCTGGAAACTCCGGCGGCCGGGAGCGGGGTGCTTTGGTCTCCGTACCGCCAGGTCTGGGGAGGAGAGTGGGAAGGGCGGCGTCGCCCTGTGGGCTCGCAGTGGACGGGACCCAGGCGCTCGAAAGCGAACAGTTGTTTGTCGAGGTCACTGGCAAGGGTGGCCCCGAGCTGCCTGTTCTGTCACCTTTGGGGGCCTAGTCTGAGATTCCGAAGAAACGAGTAGAGGCGGCCGCTTGACAAGGTTTTTCTTTGTGCTCAGCCGAAAGGGAAGAAGGCCAAGGGGAAGAAGGTGGCCCCGGCCCCCGCCGTGGTGAAGAAGCAGGAGGCCAAGAAGGTAGTGAATCCTCTGTTCGAGAAAAGGCCGAAGAACTTCGGCATTGGTGAGTGTGAAGCGGGGAGCGCGGTCTGCCCAGGGCTCCCAAGGGTCGGCTTGTGTTCTGTAGGCTCTGGGAGGTCTGTGTTCGAGGCCGTCGGCCCTGCCGGCTCAGCAACGGCGCCATATACCCTGTACCGCCCTGGCTGCGGGTGTTTGTGTGCAGATGATGTGAGAGAATATTTGCTATCTGCGCGATGGTGATGACGCCCTAAACCACCAAGATCGCTGATGCACCAACCCCCGTTGAGAGTGGCATCAACCACGCACTTGACAGCGTTCTGTGCCACGCTCATGGTGGTGACCTTACTCCTCAGGACAGGACATCCAGCCCAAGAGGGACCTCACCCGATTTGTCAAATGGCCCCGCTACATCCGGTTGCAGCGGCAAAGAGCCATCCTCTACAAGCGGCTGAAAGTGCCTCCCGCCATTAATCAGTTCACCCAGGCCTTGGACCGCCAAACAGGTGAGGCTGTGTGGTAGGGACCAGCCTTTGGAAGGGCAGGGGCACGGTTAATAAGATAATGAAGACGGTGTCACATAGCATCATTGACAGTTAATAGGATAATGATATGGGAAAGGGAGAGGGGATCTTTAGGTGGGTGGGTTTATTATGCAGAACAGGAGGGTAGCCTAATGGAAGAGATTGTGTCCGTGGCGTTAGATTTTTCTTTAAGGATTGTTTATTATGTTATTGTTATGTTATTCTAGGACAGTGGTTTAGTATTTATATTACATTGAGGGTGTGGATCTGAACTTAAACTAAAGCCTAACCCAAAGTATTTTCGTAGCTACTCAGCTGCTTAAGCTGGCCCACAAGTACAGACCAGAGACAAAGCAAGAAAAGAAGCAGCGACTGTTGGCCCGGGCTGAGAAGAAAGCTGCGGGCAAAGGAGATGTCCCCACTAAGAGACCACCTGTCCTTAGAGCAGGTGAGTGGATGCCTCCGGCAGGTAGAGGGAGGTGAACTGTGGGGCAGGCTGCTGCAATGATGTACAAATGTCTTCACCTGAAATCACTGTGGAGAGTAAAATCGAGCTTTTTAACACTGAGTCACAGCTGGGCCTACCTAGTAACTACATTTTGTGACCAGAGCAGTGCCCATGAGTGCTCATGCAGAGTGGCTATGTGTGTTCTAGGGGTTAACACTGTCACCACGTTGGTGGAGAACAAGAAGGCTCAGCTGGTGGTGATTGCACATGATGTGGATCCCATTGAGGTATAGTACTGACTGCTGACCCCAGGGTCTCTGTCCTCTATTAACCTAGAGACCCTACCTAGAAAATAGGGTAGGCTTAATACTGAGTCTGGCATGGGGCAGGTGACCAGGACAGTTTGTTTGAGGACAGTACTGGCCAGGGATTTAGCTTGGATGTGGCTCTTGCAATGATGTGAATCTCTCAATGAATTACCTTGCAAAGTGCAAATGCATGAGTTTTAAACCTTGAACATCACTTTTGGTCAGAATGTGCTCCCCAACACTTTCTTACAGTTGGTTGTCTTCCTGCCTGCCCTATGTCGGAAGATGGGGGTCCCTTACTGCATTATCAAGGGGAAGGCCAGGCTGGGGCGTCTGGTCCATAGGAAGACCTGCACCACTGTGGCCTTCACGCAGGTTAACTCGTAAGTATGTGACCCCAGATTCCAGTTTGCCTAAAGCATCCCTCAGGTTTAGAGACTTTGCCAATGATGGTTAAGAATTTCTTCACCTGAATAAATCATGTGGTCACATTGTATCTGAGGCAAAAGGCCATTTTCAGCTAAAGATGAAGGCATTCCAGCTTTCTATAGAAGGGGCACTAAGAGGTCAAAACACCCCCTTTCTTACCCTTGCTTTGTTAGGGAAGACAAAGGAGCTCTAGCTAAGCTGGTGGAAGCCATCAGGACCAATTACAATGACAGATACGATGAGGTAAGAAGCAAGATGCAGTCTTAAAGAAAGTACTGTCATTCCCCCTCCCAAACTGGCTCTTACCCTGTGATAGCCAGATGGGAAAGTAACATGCTTTGAAAGCCTCCAAAAATGACAGGTCAAGCTGACTGCCTCTTCTGTTTCAGATCCGCCGTCACTGGGGAGGCAACGTCCTGGGTCCAAAGTCAGTGGCTCGCATTGCTAAGCTGGAAAAGGCAAAGGCTAAAGAACTTGCCACTAAACTGGGCTAAACATACACTGTTGAGTTTTCTGTACATAAAAATAATAAATATTCAAGCCAACATCTCGAGCATCTTTTGGGTTGAAAGTTACTGGATTTGGGTTAATTTTTTTTTTTTAGACAGCCTCAAGTTGTCACCTTGGGTAGAGTGCTGTGGCATCATAGCTCACAGCAACCTCCAACTCCTGGGCTCAAGCAATTCACCTCTGCCTCCCAAGTCGCTGGGATTACAGGCACCTGGCTGTTTTTTTTTTTTTTATTGAATCATAGCTGTGTACATTGATATGATCATGGGGCATCATACACTAGCTTACAGACCGTTCTGGCTGTTTTTTTTGGTTGCAGCCATCATTGTTTGGCAGGCCTGGGCTAGATTTGAATCCACCAGCTCAGGTGTATGTGGCTGGCACCTTAGCCACAGATGCTGAGCTGTCAAGTAAATTCTTAATCCAGGGGTAACATCTCCTATTCACAGGGCTCAAGAGTCCTCTAATAATGTAATGTACCTGTCAGGTTTTTATAGTGGGGGGGGGGGGAGTCTAGCTGTCACCCAGGCTGGCAAAACATTTTTTTTTTTTTTTTTTTTTTTTGTAGAGAAAGAGTCTCACTTTATGGCCCTCGGTAGAGTGCCGTGGCCTCACACAGCTCACAGCAACCTCCAACTCCTGGGCTTAAGCGATTCTCTTGCCTCAGCCTCCTGAGTAGCTGGGACTACAGGCGCCCGCCACAACGCCCGGCTAAGGCTGGCAAAACATTTTGACCAAAACTCACTATAACCTTGAACTCAAGGGATCCTCAATCCAAAGTAGCTGTGATTAACAAGTGAACACCACCATTTATTTTTGTAGAGCCAGTCAGGTTTTGATCAAGCCACCTTAGAATTTTTGAGACTGGCTTTGAAACAAAACAGTCATCTCATGTGAGTCAGGAAGAGGTCAGGGCTTCATCAATGGTACAAGATCTGGTGCAAGATCAACCTGCTTTTGTCTGTTCAGCAACTTCCTAATTATCTATGTACAGGGCCAAGTCATTACATGCCAGGTGTCCGATGGAGAAATTTCTTACACCACAGGTATGAGGTGGCCGCACAGAGTCCATACCTTGGGTGGAAAGAAAAAAAGTGGTAGGCTGAGCAGTGTTCTGAACGGGTGGGAGCCAGAGGACAGCCGGGACTCACCAGGTAAGGATGTACTGCAGGTGCTCATTCCTCAGGGTGACTCTAGTCTGCCCTCCAATGGGCCCTCCGGGAACTGTGCTCTCTGCAGAGACAGCAGACTCCTCACAACCCAGTCCTGCCACAGTTCCCCAGCAGTGAGGGCTTTCACTTATGACCTGCCAGCCCTGTATGTGGCCACCTTTCCCCAGAACTTGCCATGCAGAATGTCTCCCTGCTATTGAGTTGTCACCTCCCAACCCACCCCCAAACAAGACAGTAAGGGCCCAAAAGTAACTGGGAAGTGCTTTAACGTTTCTGGGATGGTTGAGTCCAGTCACAACCTACGGAAATTGGCATCAATGAAAATGGGGTCCGCGCCTGTCATCTTGGCCATGGCCTCCAGGTCTCGATAATGCCAATGGTTCTTCTCTGGATTATTCTCGGGGACAAATGGCTTCCTGGTTTCTGTCAGTCTCACCATCCCAACTAGGTCCACTTCTCCCTCAATCTATGAAGGAAAGTGTGAGACTGCTAAGTGGAGACTGGATAACTCCGACAGCCCTTTTTGAAAAGGAAAATGCCTCTTACCTGGCCTTTTTGCCGGGTGTCAGGATTCACCTTCCTCCTGGGAACAAACCCTCTATTGACCAGGATTGTGGCTCTAGAATAGTGAAATGATGCTACTTCAGATGGGGAAAGGTTCTTGAACTATGTTTATCAACTGACAACTATACCACCACAGTTTTTTTTTTTTTTTTTTTTATTGGAAACGAGTCTCATTTTGTTGCCCTTGGTAGAGTGCAATGGTGCTGTTGCTCACAGCAACCTGCAACCTCAAACTCTTGCCTCAGCCTCTCCTGAACAGCTGAGACTACAGGCGCCTGCCACAATACCTGGCTATTTTTGGAGACGAGATCTCACTCTGGGTCAGGCTGGTCTTGAACCTGTGAGTTCTGGCAATCCACCTGCCTTGGCTTTTGAGAGTGATTACAGGCGTGACCATGCCTGGCCTAGCACCAAGATTTTTTTTTTTATAAGAGACAGTTTCACTTTATTGCCCTCGGTAGAGTGCCGTGGCATCACAGCTCACAGCAACCTCCAGATCTTGGGCTTGGGTAATTCTCTTGCCTCAGCCTCCCAAGTAGCTGGGACTACAGGCACCTGCCACAATGCCCGACTTTTTTTTGTTGCAGTTTGGCCGGGGCCGGGTTTAAACCCACCACCCTCGGTATATGGGTCTGGTGCCCTACTCACTGAGCCACAGGTGCTGCCCAGCACCAAGGTTTTTAAGACAGGACTGAGTCGGTGGGAACTGGACCTAGAGGGCTACACCGTGCGAGTCTTCAGTTTTTGAGCCCCATTGGTTGGTGAGAGCCTCCTGCCCTCCCCTTTATTTCCCAGCCTGCTTTAGAGGTTTCTGGTAAATCCTCCCTTCTGCTTTCCTTTTTGCACCCCCAGGTCCGTGACCAAGCGTCATGGCCAGAGTTCAGATGCCCACCTTGCCCAGAACCCCTGCCACAGCTACCTCTAATCTCTCAAACAGGGCAGCCCCAGGAACCACCCTGGCACACTTCAGCCTGGTGGCAACACAGCATTTAGGGCCCCGTCCTAGGCCTAAAACTCAGAGACCTGTGGATTAATGAATAAAAGCCCCATGTATTTTCACTTGTGTGTTCATCCTCTAGTTCCCCAGTTAATATACGGGTGCTCTCATACCTGTTATTTCCGTTGCCTATAATGCTGTCCCATCTCTTAAAGATTTGGACCAAACAGCTCACTGGGGAGCTGCCTCCAATTTAACTCCCTCTGGGGAAGGCTGAGTTTCTTCTGCTGTCCCTCATGCTGCACCAGGCTATGTTTTTTCTCCTTTTTTTTTGAGATAGTTTCATTCTTTTGCCCTGAGTAGAGTGCTGTGGTATTATAGCAACCAAAAACTCTTGGGCTCAAGCACTCCTCCCACCTCAGCCTCCCAAGTAGCTGGGACCACAGGTGGCTGCCACAACACTTGGCTAATTTTTCTACTTTTAGTATACAGAACAGGGTCTTGCTCTTGCTCAGACTAGGCTCTAACTCCTGAGCTCAAACGATCCTCCCACCTTGGCCTCCCAGAGTGCTGGAATTACAGGCGTGAGCCACAGTGGCTGGCCCACCACAAGCATTTAATGGGTGGGCCACTGAGCAATTTCTCCAGAGCTAAACACACATAAGTCAGTTAGATGAGCTAAGAAGGTGGCTCACTTAGTGTCACAATTAGGAATTCCCCACTCTTCAAAGGACTGAACCTTTGAATCTTGGAGTCCCCTTATAACCACCCCTGGGGTTATAAAGGAAATTGTAATTAGTACACCTGACTGCACCGTCCAGGGTGGCTCCCCACATGGCTGACTCACCCCAGGTCAGTGCAGTGGAAGGGAGTGATGACATAGGCCCCACTCTCAGCTGAGGAGGAGATTCGGCCAGTCTCTCGAGCCTCCCGGGCAGGGTCTACCATGGTCCGGGGCATCATGTATAGCTCCTTGGAGTGGTCAAAATGCCCTCTGACTCTTACTGGCCTATACTCCAGTGCCTTCAGTTCCACTGGGCTGCACAGAGAAGAGTAGTGGCTGAGGAAGGTCTGACTGAAAAGTCCCCTGAGAGAGGCCACACACTACAAAGCCCACTGGGACCGGATAGGTAACATAGGAAGGTGAAAGGCAGGCTCAGGAGTATGTGGGATTGGAGGGCATTCCCCTCTGAAGGGGGCTGTAGCCCCAGCACTTTGATGCCATGTAGGAATGTGGATGTGCACTACCAGAATTCAGTTTTTCAAGAGCATTTAAAAATGTGGACTCCTATACAAATGCTGAAATTAATAAAATATTTGAGCTAAAGCTATTTCTGTGAGCCAAATACAGCACATGGTTTGCTACCTGAATGAAAAACTGTTGAATGTAACTCTCTCTCTGGGACAGTGCTTTTGAATGAGTGGGAGATGGCAGTAGATTGTCTGGGCCCTTTTCTAAATATTGCTCTCACATGGAGACTTATGTTGCCAGCCCTCTGCCACAGCTAAGAATCACCACAGTACAGGGTCATTGGTCCTGTGGGAGAATCCCTCAAATATAGTGAACTTAAAAAAAAAGGTGACACCCAGGATCAAAAATAAGATTTTTCTACTAACATCAGGGGACTTCAACATAGCTTCACAAAGTGAAGTGACTTTGACAAAGGTACTGTCAAGCGGGGCCAGCTGAAGCCAGGCCCCACTGCGGATCTCAAATAAGATGGGGCCCAAGTGGGCAGCCACACTCACTCTGTTGACAGAGGGATGGGCTCGGCCAGAACTCTAGACTCTAATTCTGCGATCAGTTTCAGCTTCCATTTCCGACGCTGGACCTATAGAAACAGAGCACAAGCCAGAGTAGATGACAGCAGGCTCCGGGATTCAAAGTCGTCCAAGCCAAATGCCAATCTTTTTTTTTTTTTTTTTGTAGAGACAGAGTCTCACTTTATGGTCCTTTGTAGAGTGCCGTGGCCTCACACAGCTCACAGCAACCTCCAACTCCTGGGCTTAAGCGATTCACTTGCCTCAGCCTCCCGAGCAGCTGGGACTATAGGCGCCCGCTACAACGCCCGGCTATTGTTTGGTTGCAGTTTGGCCAGGGCCGGGTTTGAACCCGCCACCCTTGGTATATGGGGCCGGCGCCTTACCGACTGAGCCACAGGCGCCGCCCGCCAAATGCCAATCTTTACCTGCCATGTCCCCAAGCCAAAGGCAGTCACAGGAATGAGAAGCAGGAACCACTGGAGAAAGGAGTCCTCTTCCACTTTTGTGGCAGGTGCTTCTGCTGCAGAACTGCCACATCTGCTTGGCCTCCAGGCCACTCCTGGAGAAAGTTTCAAAACGTGGGGCAAGGGATCTAAAGCCCTAGACCAAACAAATGTTAGCAGCCACTTTCACAAGACGACTCCGCCAATATTGCCTGAGACATGGTACAGGAGTACAGAACAAACCAAAACCTGCTGCACGAAGCCAAACAGAAGAACCTGCCTGTGTCCAGCCCCGCTCCTAACCCTGCCCAGCATAGGGGCACACGGCATACACTCAGTAGATGTTTGAAGACTGAATAAACGAGATCTAGGGGCTTGGCCACCAACCATGACCCAGGGTAACTCAGGTAACCAACTCATGCCTCTTCATTTGAGAATATGCTAAGATGTATTCTATTGCACTAAGATGCATGGTAGTCACTCAGTCAATCGTTTACTCAAGAAGTATTTAAGTAAGCAGCTTAGGCAGGTACTGCTGGCTTTGTGCTATGCAGGGAAAGATGATATCAGCTCAGGGTAGTGGCTCAGAGCTCCTACCAGCTTTTTTCTTCGCTGCTCATCATGCACGCACAGATGAAGCAATGTACTGACGCTCTGAGAGGGTAGGTCCCGCCAGCCGAAAGCAACACAGGTATTCTGTAGAATACCCTTCCTTTGTGCCGGGCATCTACTCACAGCAAAATACCCTTTGCCGTGCACTGAAAGGACACGTGTGACTGCGGCAGCCAGACGCGCTTTACTCTGGATTCCCAGAGTCCTGCGTGTCCACCCTGGGCTGGCCACTCATCAGCTGGACTAGACGCTGGGAAGTCGGCCTTGGACTACAGGAGAGCAGCGCCCGGCGCACAGCCCGGGGCCATCAAAGGCACATGAAGTGCAACGTCACTCCGCTACTCTCCGGGGAGCCGACGCCCAGCTGCAGCTTCACTTCAACCCCACAACCCCATCGCCGGGGCGGAAGGCAGGTGCTCTTCACCAGGGCCAAGACCTAGGCCGGGCCCAAGTCTCCTCACCTGGGCAAGGGGGTACCCCAAGGACGCTCCTCCGGGCAGCGCGGGCCGGGGCCTGCAAGAGGGACAGGCTGGCTGGCTGAGTGCTCTCCCGTCCCCGTCCCCGTCCCGCGCCCGCTCCTCCCGCCCAGCCGGGCCCCGCGCTCACCGGTCCTGCGCACGCGAACGCGAACCGCAGCCCCAGCCGCAGCGCCGCCGTCACCGCCATCGCTTCCGGGCCCGCGGGCGCTTCCGGGGCGCGGGACACCTCTGCTTCCGGGGCGCCGCCGAGCCCCGCCCCAGCCCCGCCCCCGAGTCCACGTGGTGGGAGCGGCGTCCTGGGAGCTGCTGGGCCATGAGCGAGCCTGAGGCCGACGTGCAGGCCTTCCTGCGCCAGCACCCGAGCCTGCGGCTACAGCCCGGCGCCCTCAAGGTCCGTGGCGAGGAGGGGACACGCGGGGTAGGGTGCGAGGGCGCGAGAGGGGGAAGGGAGAGGGCGGGAAAAGGGCGGCCCCCGACCTCCTGTCAACCCGCAGGTGAGATGCTCGCTGACCGGCCACGAACTGCCCTGCCGCCTACCCGAGCTCCAGGTCTACACCCGCGGCAAGAAGTACCAGCGGCTAATCCGCGCTTCCGCGGCCTTCGACTACGCAGAGTTTGAGCCGCACATCGTGCCCAGCACCAAAAACCCGTAGGTGGCCACTGTGGGGCTGCAGATTCAGAACACGGGACAGCTGCTCCCTGGGCCCCGCTTCCCGAGCCCCTCCGGGAGACTCAGGGGCGAACTCCAGAGCGCCCTCCTCCGGGAGACAGGGCAGAGGAGCCCTGGGACCTAGGCTGCGGCGACCTGGTGCAGTGTGGGGCACACCACGGGCGTGTGATCCGGGCCAGGGTCTCATCATTGCCTCGGAAGGGACCTTTGATGTAGGTGACAGTGTAGGGTGACGGTCATCTCAGCCTGGAGAGGGCTTGGCGAGTACTCCCATGCGCTGAGCTTTGTCAGACTGAGTGTACCACTCTGAGTTAAGTTATTTCGAGGCAATGTGTGAGCCTGGCTGTACCTATTTTTCAGGTAAACTCTTGAGCAGCCAGTCAACCTAGGTCTGCAGCTCCCTGTAGAGTGGAATTGCTTGGGGAGCTTTAAAACTCCTGAAGCCTATACTGAGGGTGGCGGGTTCAAACCCGGCCCCGGCTGAACTGCAACCAAAAAATAGCTGGGTGTTGTGGCGGGCGCCCGTAGTCCCAGCTACTCGGGAGGTTGAGGCAAGAGAATCGCTTAAGCCCAGGAGTTGGAGGTTGCTGTGAGCTGTGTGAGGCCATGGCACTCTACCGAGGGCCATAAAGTGAGACTCTGTCTCTACAAAAAAAAAAAAAATTCCTGAAGCTCAGGCTACATATCCCCCTTGCCCTCCTAGGGAGTGCTTCCTTGTCTGGGGAGGGGCTTTCTAAGTGCTGTCACGCTGTGGTCTGGGTCCTTGCTGTGATTGTCCATACCAACCTAGGTCTCCCTGCCCTGTAGGCACCAGTTGTTTTGCAAACTCACCCTGCGGCACATCAATAAGTCCCCTGAGCACGTGCTCAGGCATACCCAGGGCCAGCGGTACCAGAGAGCTCTACAAAAATGTAAGTCCCTCCATCAGAGCACACAGGCACATGGGCAGTGCCTTGAAGGCAGAAGAGGTGTCTTAGTCATCCTTTAGTGCCACTTAGCTCCCAGCATGATGAAGAGAGGGACAGCGGCCCTTGACCTCTTGGAGCTTTCAGTGTAGATAGGCACACAGCCAGAAGCAGGCACAGGAGCGATTGTATATTTTGACAAGTGTGGATATAAGTGAAGGAGTCTGCAGGAAGGGCTTGAGGGAGCCACACACTTCAGGCAGAGGCCAGTGTCCACGGAGTGCAGAGATCTCAGGCAAAAGGTGCTTGGCTATGGGAGGCTCCGTGTATGGGTGGACCAGATCACAGAGGTCCTTGCAGGCCATGGCCAGGAGCACGTGCAGGGGGTTCATTGAGACAGTCGAAGTGGGAACTGGCTACAGAGTCACCCCAGAGAAGGTGGTGACTGGAAGCAGGAGCAGATCCAGAGGCGACAACTGCTTGGGACTGAGGGACAGAAGAAAGAAGTCCCCCATGCACTTCGTGTCCTTGGCTGAGAACTAGGAGTACACGAGGGCTAAGGCAGGAGAGGGAGCGTGAAGAGCAGGTTTTGTGAGGGATTACAAGTTTGAGTTGTGTCGGGAAGGTGGGTATTGAGAAAGTGAGCCCCATGCTCAGATGGCATGAATCCTGCTCTGCAGAGATAGGTGAGCTCACCTGCCAGCATACAGAGGGGAGCCCAGAGAGAGGAGGCTGAGAACAGAGCAGTGACTGAGATTTGACAGCCTGGAGACCCCTGGCAACCTTGGCAAAGGCACTCGAGGGGTGGTGTGGATGGAGCTGGCTGTGGAAGGCAGAGGCTGGAGGGGTGCGGCTGGAAGGAGCCTTTTGAGTCAGGCAGGGGAGACATGGGAGGGTTTTGGGGAGGGGGATGTCCATCTTGCCCCACTAGGGGGCAGATCCAGGTCAGTTTCAGATGGGATGGCATGTCCATAGACTTCCGTGCCCCAGGAAGACAAGTGGCCTGGTGGGAAAACTGGCACCTCACATAAGCCTCTAGACCAGCAGTACTCAGCTTATGGGTCGTGACCTCTTTAGGGATCGAATGACCCTTTCACAGGGGTCGCCTAAGACCATCCTGCATATCAGATACTTACATTACGATTCCTAACAGTAGCAAAATTATAGTTATGAAGTAGCGATGAAAATAATTTTATGGTTGGGGGTCACCATAACGTGAGGAACTAAATTAAAGGGTCGCAGCATTAGGAAGGTTGAGAACCACTGCTCTAGACCCAAGGGCCCCACCTGGGCTTGGCCTTTCTCCAGTCTGTGTTCAGCTGCTTATGGGTGAGCAGGAAGGTGCTAGATTGGAGGAGGAGGAGGTCCCACAAATGAGAGTGGGTTTGATGATGGACCGTGGAGCCCAGATGGGACTAGGGGTGGTGAGGCCCCTTCAGGGCAGTGGTCTGGAGCAGTCAACGTGGCCATGAGGGGACCTGCAAGCTCCAGTGCTGGTGAGGCTGCTGTGGCCATGGGAGTGGGTGCCAGAGATAACAGTGACATCAGGGCCAGGGCCCAGCATGGCTTATCTAGCCCATGAGAAATGATGGTGGGACATCACTGTCTACACCAGAGGGAGCCATGCTGGGCTAGAGGGCACTCTCCAGGATCTCTGTAGTCCATGAGGGGACAGTGATGGTGATCCCAGTGAGACCCTTCTCAACTTCCCCCCCAAGCTAAGGGCCAGTTAGCCACTACCACTGAGCCCCGCAATCCTGGACAAGTTCCCAGCTGTGCTGGGAGGACTTAAGTCTGCTGGGGACTTACTGAGGTACAGCCTGTCTTGGGCTTGCTCTGTGCCCTCCCAGCCACTATTTCCTGTAGTCCAGCTGGACAAGTAGTCATAGCCCAGTGGACAAGTGCCATCTTTTTTTTTTTTTTTTTGAGACAAGAGTCTCACTGTATCACCCTTGGTCGAGTGCTGTGGTGCCACAGCTCACAGCAACCTCAAACTCTTAGGCTTAAGCCATTCTCTTGCCTCAGCCTCCCAAGTAGCTGGGACTACTGGTGCCCGCCACAATGCCCAGCTATTTTTTGGTTGTAGTCGTCATTGTTTGGCTGGGTTTGAATCTGCCAGCTCTGGTGTATATGGCTGGTGCCCTAGCTACTGAGCTATAGGTGCTGAGCCAAGCGCCATCTTGCCCATACCCACGGCACAGCACAGCCCTCCAGGTTTGCTGGAGCCCAAGAAGGTGGGGCCTGGAGTACCGGGCATGCTGGCTTCTCTCCCAGATGAAGAGTGTCAGAAGCAAGGGCTGGAATTTGTCCCTGCCTGTCTGCTACACGGGAAGAGAAGAAGGAGGGAAGACCAGAGGGACGGAGAAGGGAGGTCACGCCCAAGAGAAGCCTTCTGGGAGCCCACATCCAGTGATGAGGGGGGTGCCCTGAGTGATGACAGCATGACAGACCTGTACCCACGTAAGCAGGACCAGCCCCATCGCCCTGTCCCCTCTGGCTCTGAGTTGCTGCCTCCCGCTGGGTGTCCTCAGCACCTCTGCACAGAACCTTAAGCTGTGTCCTCTGGTCTTTGTAGCTGAGCTATTCACCAGGAAGGACCTGGGAGGGACTGAGAACAGGGATGGCACTGACAACATTTTGACAGATGAAGAGGACGAGAAGCCAAGGCCCCCACGCGAGAAGGGTGCTGGCACCCACAAGGAGATGGAAGGGGCCCGGAAGCGTCGGAAGGTGAGCCATGACCTCTAGGCTGCTAGCCCAGCAGCAAGGATGGTTTTCAATTTCTTAAAAACAAAAAAATTGAACTTTTTCACGAAATTCCCAACTAACGTGTCCAGTAGAAGCCAAGCCAAGGCTGCTGCCTGGTGGGGTGGTCGCATGTGCCGTCCATTGCTTCCTCGTGGAAGTTGGGTTCCTTGAACCGGGTCGGGACCCTGCTCTGAGTGGAGGACCCTGTCCCCATCTCAAGCTGTGGCTGGCGTGGACCATAGAAGAGGGGACCTGATTACTGGGCATCACCTCTGCCTTTGTTCTCAGGCTGGGGGAGGTCAGGGTCGTCACTGCGGGTGACCAGGCACCCTGCTCTTCCACGGTGTGCTCATCCTGGAGCTGGGAGGGGACCCGGGGTGTTTCACACTAATGCCAGCCATCTTCTGGCTGGGGGAGCCCCTCCCCACAGGGTTAGAAAGGCTCCAGTAATTGGAATTTTCTGTTCATGCTACAGAAGCAGCCGGGCAACCTAAAAAAGAAGTTCAAGAATCATCACCGAAAACCTAAGAACTTTGGCTCTTTTCAGTCAAGTTAATAAAAGGTGCTCAGAGAGCCTCAGCCCGTCCTCCTTAGGTGAACTTGTCTTCTGACCTACTGGCTGTCCGTCTCAGGACATTGGCTGTCCCCTTATGGCAGGGTTGCTTGGCAGATAGTGGGGTCCTGTCAACGACAGCCCAGAAGCAGCAGGGACTCTGAGGGATGGGCCGTCACAGAAGCCTGAAGAATGACCTTGCCCACTGCAGCGTCCCAAGGAGAGCCCTGGCCAGCTCAGAAGGGCAACCCCATAGCATCACACTGCATACAACAAATGCCATTATTTATTTTGATGTGTTTCCAAAATTCAGAACGTTTTCAAACACAACTAAGATATAAAATACAGCATAAAATGAGATTTAGATCTGTTTCCCACATAAAGCAAAAAACTTTTCAAAAATTGTTTTGCCAGGGCGGCGCCTGTGGCTCAGTGAGTAGGGTACCGGCCCCATATGCCGAGGGTGGCGGGTTCAAACCCAGCCCCGGCCAAATTGCAACAAAAAAATAGCCGGGCGTTGTGGCGGGCGCCTGTAGTCCCAGCTACTCGGGAGGCTGAGGCAAGAGAATCGCGTAAGCCCAAGAGTTAGAGGTTGCTGTGAGCCGTGTAACGCCACGGCACTCTACTGAGGGCCGTACAGTGAGACTCTGTCTCTACAAAAAAAAAAAAAAAATTGTTTTGCCAGAACCAATTGGTAGATCACACGTTCCTCCTCCTGGCAAAGGCACCCGTCCCAGGTGTTGGCCTGTTCAGGGCTGGGGAAACAGGCTCCACACAGGGTCCAGGGGCTGCTGGGGTCGACCTGGTTTCCACCACCTAACCAAACAACAGTGGCCACAGAGAAACGGAGACTCGGCAGTGTGATGTGACAGCCGTCACCCTGCATTAACAGGAGGTGGGTGTGGACCAGGAGATGGCCCTGCCAAGTTTGAGACACTGAGTTAGAAGCCACTCTGTGCAGTAAGCATCTGAGTGACAAGGAAAAACAAACTCCTGTGTCCTGAAGCCATTGCTTGGTCTTATAAATACTAGGAGACAGAGGTGGGCCCTATAGGGGGACTTAGAAACATCTTGAGACAAGCTTGGCTGGGACACAAAGCACATTGAGGTGGTGCCCTCAGGGTAGACGGGTCTGGGCGCAGGCCAGTAGGGATCCCAGCAGCACTGGTGGGCAGAAGTGGCCTTGCCTCTGTCCTATAGAGCCAGCAGGCGAGAGATGGGAGAACCTGGAGCCTGGTTGGGACAGCCACAGCCAGCCTATCTCCAGATGGATGTAGGGACCACAGAGATTCTGACTGCCCTAGCAGCATTAATGGTGCAGATGAGCAGGGAACAACAAGCAATTAAACCCCCCAAAAAAGAGGAACACAGTATAAGGCAATGTTAGAAAACTTTAAATACAGGATCAAGATCAAATCAGTAAGGCATCACAAATTGTGAAAAGTAATTTTGGCTGCATTCAGCATAGCAAATGGACACGGTCTGAGCAGGCATTAACCTTGTGAGAGTGTGTGGAGCTGGCCCCAGGGCAAGTGCTGCTAGGGATAGGCCCCAGATGTCAGTGTGAGGTAACAGGGCTCCAGTGTGGAGGGCCCCAGCCAGGTTGTGCTGCCCTGGGTAGGTCCTGTCCTGCATGGCCTCCTCACTGCTGGACTCCAGGTGGCCAGCAGCAGCTGCCCCAAGGACTTCTCACTCCTCATCCCTGCCTCAAATCACTAAAGCGTCCGGGGTGTTGCCAGGCTAGAACTTGGCCATCAGAGCTGGTTTTCTAACTGATGACCGTCACCAGAAACTGCAGCCCCCATGGCCCTCTACTGCTACCTTGCTCTGGGACTGTGGCTCTTCAAATATTGTCACTGTTTCTATACAGGTGTTTAACTTGTACCAGGTGTGGTACTTGGCTGAACCATCCAAAACAATTTAGTAGTTTGAGCTAAAAATGTAAACTTAAAAAGAGGAAGACTAATTTGAATGATACACAAATGTGTCTGCTCACAGTATAGCTTGAAGGCCTCCTCCCCCACCAAAAAAAACCCCTCAAAAATAGGACTGAGAGGCCACAACCAGCCAAGCTGTTCACTTGGCTCCAAAAGTCTGGGGGAGGGGACCAGCTGGCCAGCACAAAGCAGTCAGGTGCCAGACTGCAGCTTCAGAGCAGATTTATTTTATTTTATTTTTTTTTTTTATTGGCCGGGGCTGGGTTTGAACCCGCCACCTCTGGCATATGGGACCGGCACCCTACTCCTTGAGCCACAGGCACCGCCCCTTCAGAGCAGATTTATCATCCATTTCCAGGAGTCTCTGCAAATAAAGTTCTCCAAACATCTTTGCCTTTACCAAGGGAGGGGAGGGAAGAGAATACATAAATGCTGGCAGTTTTGTTGAATCCACCCTGAACCAGTCCTCGATGGCCATAGGTCTTAGCCAGACAGGGCAGGGACTTGTTACTGTTACCACTCTTTCTTTTTCTCATCCATGGAGACACCCCCAGGGCCCAGGGCCACCACCAGGAGCAAGCCCCCGATCACTGACATGGTCTGGAAGAAGTCGTACTTCAGGAAGTCGTGCATAGGCTTATAGACTGGAATGGTCCAGAAGGCATTGAAGTACACGTTGATGGCAAACAGCCAGACGACAAGAGTCAAAGCAGCCAGCTTGGTTTTAAAACCAATGGCCACTAAAATGATCAGAGCTGTGCCCACGATGTTCTGGACAATCTGCATGGGTCAAAAAATACGAAACTCAAAATAAATGTGAGAGAAAAAAGAGATAAACAAATGTTCCAACTGCCTCTTCTCACTGAAGTATCTGCACCAGGCTGACGCAGTTGCTGCTAAGAGATGGCAGGTGGAGACACAGGAGAGGCAGGACAGGTGGTAGGTAAAGCAACGTGCCGGAAGCATTAAGGGTTTGGGGAAAAGTCAAAGAAAGTCTCCAGCTATTACAAGCCACTTGCCCTTGATGAATCTCTAAGCTGCAGCTAAATTCCCAGGTGCCTCTGGGCCCACTGGGCCATTCACACCAGGAACACCCTCCCCTCTCCGCATGGCACCAGGAGCCCTCCTGGGCACCTTGCCAGGGCTCTCAGTCAGCTCCTGGAAGACTCTGTGCCCTGACACCTGGCACACGGGAAGCACTGGACAAAGGTGGGAACAGCAAGGAAGGGACACAAGAGGTTGCACAGACGGCCTTGGCAACAGTGGGAGGACCAGAGCACTGGACATAGTACCCCAGTGGTCAGGGAGGGTCCAGGCTTAATTTGCTGGAAAGGCAGCTTCTTGGCACACAACAGAGAGGACAGTCTTTGGATGTTTTGATGGGATCAGAGGAACTTGCTCCCTCTTAACAGTTCCCCAGGCTACATTAGCGCACAACCAAGGCACAATGGCAGGGTGGGGAGGTACCCGGTACTCACAGAAAAGAAGTTGGTGTCAATGTGCAGCAGTGTCATGAACATCAGGACCAGCAGGACCCTGCCTCCCAGCTGCATGTACTGCTTGGGGGAGCTCTCTCGCATAGTGGGGACTCCCGCAAACATGCTCTTCCCTTCAGAACGGGACTCTGCCAGGAGCAGCAACAAGCCTCCTCCCAGGGCCAGGTTCCTGAGGATCAGAAACGGCAGCCAGAGCTCAGCAGGCATCCGTTCATCACAGCAGATCCAGGGAGATCCTGGGGTGAGCACAGGAAGGGTCCTCCCTTCCCCTTCTCCAAACCAGCCCTCTGCTGACAGGCCAACCAGTACAGGGGCCTGGAGCTGGCATTAAAGTGATGTAAAATCTTTTTTTTTTTTTTGAGACAGAGTCTCACTATGTCGCCCTGGGAAGAATGCTGTGGCATCACAGCTCACAGCAACCTCTGATTCTTGGGCTTAAGCGATTCTCTTGCCTCAGCCCCCCAAGTAGCTGGGACTACAGGTGCCCGCCACAACGCCCAGCTATTTTTTATTGCAGTTGTCATTGTTGTTTAGCTGGCCCAGGACAGGTTTGAGCCCGCCACCTTCGGGGTATATGGCTGGCACCGTAAACACTGTGCTACAGGGACCGAGCCACCGATGTAAAATCTTACACAGCCCAGGAAATAGAGGAGTCTTTACAACTAACAGCAGTGGCACACACGCAGGACCAAGCCCTCATCATGGCTTCACTGCTGGGCCAGTGGGGTCCCCATGAGCAGGTCACTGCTTCACTGTCACTTCTATTCCAGGGGCTTCAGACAGGGCACTGCGCTGCCCACGACAGAACCTGAGGCTCAGAGGCTCAGCTTAGACCCGAGGAAGCTAACTCCAACCAGCAGCTACAGAGCTTTGGGATGAAGACTCAGGATTCCTTAACTGAAGTGCCCGGGACCAAGCATTTCAGAATTGTTTGGATTTTGGAATATTTACCAGCTGAGCATCCCAGATCTGAACACCCAAACTGAGAAATGCTTCAACAAGCACTTCGCTGAGTGACACGCTGGCACTCAAAAATCTTCAGATTTTAGAGCATTTCAGATTCTGGGGTTTTAGATCTGGGATGTTCAACCTGCATGAGAAGGAAACACTAAACCAGTGAAAGTACACCTCATCATCAACATACCTCATCAGAAACTTCACGTCCCATAAAATGCTGTAGGCAATCGTCTGTGGGGGACGAAGAAGAGACATGAGTCTCAGCATTTTCAAGTCCACAAAGTTAGTAACAGCCTTAGGCAGGTTTTCCAATACAAGAGGCAATATAAAACATACAAAACCAATTTAGGACCCTGAGGCTCCGAGTTCAGATATTTGGTTCAGTATTTCTCAGAGTGTGGTGACAGGCCCTTGGTCCTTTTAAACAAACAGTTGTCTGTTTAGTCATCAGAGTTGTGCCCATGCTGCTCCAGAGAACCAGGTGACTGAGACACTGACCTGGACTAAAATACCCGATTTTCAGCATTCCTTCTGAGTGGCCAGGTTTGCACTTCATGAAGTGATAGTGCCCTGGCTGCAGCTCGTGATGTCCCTTGTCACAGGAATCTCAGGAACATGGCAAAAGATGGGCCAGTATCCAGAGATGCCACTTGTGAGGGGACCATCCTCCACGCCCCTGCATGGCTGTCTGGTTCTCTTGAGCTTGCTATGAGCAAACCCCAATGATTTCCCCAGAAGAGAAAAGGAGGAACAGGCAGGCAGAGACACCCACAGGGTGAATGATGCTGACCCCTTAAAAATGGCTCTCCAGGAGCTCTGCTCCACCAAAGCAAATGAGAGTTGAGACCCTGCAGTGCACTGCTCATCCCTGCAGTGCTGTGATCCCAACATGAGACCCTCCTGTACCCCATGTACCTGCAGAGCTATGATTCCAAACAGCCCGAAGCAGGCGTACTGCACAAAGTTCCTGCTCAACACCAGGACACAGCCAGCTGGAGAGGAGAAGAGCCAGGGTTAGGGGCTCCAGGCCAGTCCCAGGTGAGGAGACACCATCGTGGCACACTGCCACCTCGCCTGGCCCTCTAGTCTAGCTGCAGCCAAACCACCTACCCAAGTGAAAAGCAACTTCTGGGAGAAGTAACAATAGGCAAGAACATGTGATGAGCTAACTGGACTTCACCAGTCAAACCTCAAGTCTGGAAGGCAGCTCCCTTGCAAGTGACTGCCTTACTGTGGGGAGCTCCAGAACAGGCAAGTCCCTTTCTCACCCCCACAAGGCACGAGGGAGGGCAGAAGAGGTCCTGAGGAGCTTCCATCTGGCCAGTGCCATCTGTCCTCCATTTACCTACATCCCACCAGCCTTAGCTTCTCTTAGGCCCTCCCCAACAACCCAGCCCCTCTGTGCCCAGCTCTGGGGCTTGGACAGGTGCTACTTCATAAGCCCTAAAGCAATGAGCCCAGGACTGCAGGCAGAGCGTCCACATGAATGCTCGAGAACTGAACCCGGGCCTGGCATGCCAAGCTGGAGGTGAGGGAGAGCCTCCTGTTCACACGCACTCAGCTGTCCGAGCAGATTGAGGAACACAAAGGAGGAGGCCAGCAGGTAGCCGCAGCTCCAGGTGGTGTCGATGTAGTCACGCTGCTCGCTCCACTGGAACCACATGCGGATGCCGTCCTCCAGGAAGGTGCTGATCAGGCAGAGGCGTGCCACGTGCGGCAGGTACTGCTTCGTGACTCGGAGGAACTGCAGGGCCACAGAAACTGGGGGTGAGGGCGCTGTGGCGGGGGGCACAGACCCAGCCAGGCACCACCTGGCCGGGCGTGCATGGAGACAGGGCACCAAGGATGAGAAGGTGCTGCAGAAGGGAGGGCTATCGTCAGACCCAGGGCGGCCCCCAAGCACCACCCTGTAAGTCTGCACACAGGCGACAACCCAAGCAGTGGTCCCAGAGATGAATGACCCGGCACCAGGCCCACGTGGCATGAGCCCCTTTCACCGTGTCCTACTCCAATGGTGGCAGCTATAGTCACCAGGGGTGAAACTGCCACAAGACACACAGCTGCTCTTTTCAAGAGAAGCAGAAATAAGTTAAATCACAGAATGACTTCTGAAAAGGCCCCTAGAGGTCTCTGGTCCAGTTTCTCCACCTCAGCACTGGTGGCTCTGGGATGGCCTTCTGTGTGTGGCTATCCCAGGCACTGCAGGTGTGGAGCCAATGCCTGGCCTCTGCCCACTGGCTATAGTGGCAGCCCCTGTTGTGGCACCACAGTGCCACACATCCATTGCCACACATCCCCACTGCTGTAGCACAACCCCTTGTGCTACAAAGGGGCAAACTAAATCTGGGAGGAAGGGGTCCCTGGGCTGCTCTGATGGCATGATGCTGTGACTTGACCCTAGCCTGTTGGTCACACACAGGGAAGGGTGAGGTCTGAACTCCAGGCTTCCCAGTGCCACCCTGAATCCTCCAGACAGAACCATGTTCAGGGGCCTGGAGGGCCTCAAGGTTGGGCAAAGAATAAAGCTTGCACTTGTATAGTTATCCAAAGTCTCCAGGCTAGCAGGGAAAAGCCCTAGGCTCTGAAGAGCACTCAGTACAGTCACAACTAACGCTAACATGTCCCAGCCTCCACATGCCTCAGTACCCCAGGATGTGTGATAATTTTTTTTTTTTGTGTAGAGACAGTGTCTCACTGTACCGCCCTCGGTAGAGTGCTGTGGTGTCACACGGCTCACAGCAACCTCTAACTCTTGGGCTTACGCGATTCTCTTGCCTCAGCCTCCCGAGCAGCTGGGACTACAGGCTCCCGCCACAATGCCCGGCTATTTTTTTTGTTGTTGCAGTTTGGCCGGGGCTGGGCTTGAACCCGCCACCCTCGGCATATGGGGCCGGCACCCTACTCACTGAACCACAGGCGCTGCCTGATAATTTTTTTTTTTTTAAACTATGGCTTTTTATTTTCATGTGGATAGCTCAACAGAAGTAGGAATAATCAGTAGCCCTTGTTCAATGTCATTTTAAAAAAAAGAAAAAGAAAAAACCCCACAAAACAGAAACCTAAGTCTGTCACAGGATCCTGGTTGGAAGATAAATTATTTTTATGGATGAGAAACACAGTGCTAGAGAGTGAAGGAGGAATGGCAGTTTGGGAGACCTATTTCCCAGAGTAATCTGGAGGAGGTGTCACAGCGCTAGATATAGGGTGACGGGACAGTGATCACTCCCCAGGGCCTTGGAACGATCTTGCTGTCACACAACGCTGGTAACAGAGAGTGGGACAACAAAAAGTAGTGAAGACGCCAACCAACATTCTTGGCTCGAGCATTCATCATGGAAGTCCAAAAGGTATAGGCATAGGCTATGTTGGGGTAGAGGTGCTGAAAGCTGTCACCCAGTGCCACAGCTTGCAGCAATTCCCCAAAGCTGTGGCACTCTTGTGGGGTGAAGCCAGCATTCTTTTTGTTTCCCTTGGGGTTGCGAAGGTCAATTTCTTCATGAACCACATTGAGATCTCCACACAGCACAAGGGGCTTTTGGGAAGTCAAGCCCTTCAAGAACTTGCGGAAGGCTTCATCCCAGCACTGCCTGTACTCCAGTCACACCAGCCCACGGCCTGCATTAGGTACATAGGCTGTTACCAGCACAAACTTATCAAACTCAGCCACAATCACTCGTCCCTCCTGATCATGTTCTTCCTCACCAATGTCGTAAGAAACTTTGAGTGGGCACTGGCGGGAAAGTAGGCCCACACCACGGTACCCTTCCTTGTCTGAAGGAGCTGACCAGTACTGATGGGACAGTCCAGGCAGCTCTTGAAATTCAGTGGGTAGCTTGTTCTCAGAACATTTGGTCTCCTGGAGGCACAGAGTATCCGGGGCTTCTTCCTTTACCCAATCTAACTCTTTCTTCTCAATCCAGGCCCGAAACCCCCTCCACATTCCAAGAGCAAATCTTGAGTGTGGCAGATTTGCCCCGGGTGAGGTTTTGTTATCTGGTGGGTCCTCTCCTGCTGCTGCTTTTTCGTTTTTCTTTGCTCCTGTCTTACTCTTCTTGGGCTCTGGCTCACTCATCGAATTAGAAACACACAACGCAGCTTGTAGGAAAGGGACTCATTTCAATCTCTTACCCGTCTTGGGGTCTTCCCCATCTTCTGCCCCCGCTTCAGCATCCCTGCCCTTGACACCTATACCACGTTGCCCACCAAAGCAGTATTTTATCACGTCGCCTACAAACACAAAGAAATCATGAAACCAGCTACGGCTGAGAAGACGACTCCTCCTTAGGGTGTCCCCAACCCAGGTCCTGCCTTTCAAAGCATGTTATCTCTGAATCTTTCACCCGCCTCTAGGATGTGTGATAATTTTAAGATATGGAACCGGAGCCGCACATGGTGGTGGTGGATGCCTGTGTTCCCAGCTACTTAGAAGGCTGAGGTGGGAGGATGGCTTGAGCCCAGCCTGGACAATAGGGTGAGACTCCATCTCTAAAAAGAAACATGAGTGTCAGTGCCTGTACCTCAAGCGGCTAAGGCGCGAGCCAAATACACCAGAGCTGGCAGGTTCGAATCCCACCTAGACCTGGCAAACAATGACAACAACAACAACAACAAAAATAGCAGGGCTTTGTGGCAGGCTCCTGTAGTCCCAGCTACATGAGAGGCTGAGGCAAGAGAATGACTTAAGCCCAGGAGTTGGAGGTTGCTGTGAGCTGTGATGCCACAACACTCTACCCAGGGTGACAGCTTGAGGCTCTGTCTCAAAAAAAATAATAAATAAAATAAATAAATAAAAAGAAAAAGAAACATGAAATTGGTATCACTAATGGCTAGAAAGCACTGTGATTTTCATTATTGTTTTTTAAAGCCTATGTAACCCAAACCAAATTAAAAACACATTAGAGTCAGAGCAACATTGTGAGACCCCCATCGACCAAAAAAACAAAAAAACTAGCCAGGGCTTGGCACCCCTAGCACAGTGGTTATGGCACCAGCCACATACACCGAGGCTGGTGGGTTCAAACCCAGCCAGAGCCAGCTAAACAACGACAACTGCAACAAAAAATAGCGGAGCGTTGTGGTGGGTGCCTGTAGTCCCAGCTACTTAGGAGGCTGAGGCAAGAGAATTGCTTAAGCTCAAGAGTTAGAGGTTGCTGTGAGCTGTGACCCCATGGCAAATGAGACTGTCTCAAACAAACATACAAAAAAAAGAAGGCAACGCCTGTGGCTCAGTAAGTAGGGCATCGGCCCCATATACCAAGGGTGGCAGGTCTCAGCCTGGCCCAGGCCAAACTGCAACAAAAAAATAGCTGGGCATTGTGGCAGGTGCCTATAGTCCCAGCTACTTAGGAGGCTGAGGCAAGAGAATTGCCTAAGCCCAAGAGCTGGAGGTTGCTGTGAGCTATGACGCCATAGCACTCTACCGAGGGCGACAAAGTAAGACTCTTGTCTCAAAAAAAAGAAAAACTAGCTGGGTGTTGTGGCGCCCACTTGTAGTCCCAGGTACTTGGAGGCTGAGGCAGGAAGACTACTTGAGCCTGGGAATTTGAGGTTGCAGTGAGCTACGATGATGGACAATTGTTCCAACAAAAATGTGTGTAAAATAACTCTCAAAGGTCAAAGAGATAAATACATTTATCACTTCCTTCTCTCCCTTCCAAGTGGTGTCATTTATGATGGCTAGATTAGGAGACCAACATGCACTGCTGAATGCCAGGTACAAATGTCACACAGGTACACCCCGTCCCCGTCTCTCTCATCACCATTCACGATTGGCACAAAGTGGAAGAAATACTGCGATAACGTGGCAGGTCCTCAGGAGAAAGATCAGGGACCCACCCACCAGAGCGACATGTCAAGAGGCCAGGTCTAAAGGGCACCCTTGAGTCTGACCCCACCATAGGACAGGTGAGCTGGTGTTGGCCACACAGGCCCTCGTAGTGCTGACCTACCTGGGGAGTAAGTGACTGTGTCCAGAACAGTGCACCTCCCTGTTTAGCACTTGCTGGCTCAGAGTCCCAGATGCTGCTGGAGCACCTGTCTCAGCTATCGGGCACCTGGTGGGAGGTTCAGATCCCCTTCAGCCTGTCAGTAGGGCCCTGACCCAATCACTTGAGCTCCCAGAGGGCAGGAACAGAGCTCACAAAGCCCGGTGGCCATTCTTCTCCTAGCCACTGAGCCTACTCCCCACCGAGCCTACTCAGTGCCTAACCTTTACTGAAGTGATGGCAGAAACTGCAGAGACAGACACCCCAAGAATCAACCCAGCAGGTCTGGAGAAGGAAGCAGAGGCTGAGTCCTGAGGCCTTTCCCATCCCATACCAACCAGTGAGGGCAATGTATGGCCGTGCATAGGCCATGTTATTTCTCTGGGGTCTCTGCTGTCCTCCACAGAGTGAAGACAGCTGGATGAATGGTTGCTAAGATCTGTTCCAACGTTAATAGTCTAAACTCAGCAGAGGAGAAAAGGAGAAAGACCTTTTTGTAAAAAAGAGGTCCAAATACATCCATGTAAATTTGAGAGGCCAGGCGAACAGACAAGACGTGAGTGTGTGTAGTGTGAGCACACTGCGCCATGCCAGGAGGCAGGAGACAGCAGACACCACACAGCCCACGCCTGCCTGGGCTCTGTCTCATGGCCCGGATGGTTTCACAAGGAGGAAGAGAGGAGAGACCACCACCTCTGCTCCCAACTCAGCACGGCTCTAATGTGGCAACCTTCACATCAGGGCCCTAAGGAGTCTGGCAACAACACAGGTCTTCACCTCCTCTAAATCTGGGGAAAAGCAGAAAAGCAATCCCGGAAGGAAGAGCTCTACAGCAGCTCTCTTCAGGAGACTGGAGCAGAGAGGACTCCAAAGGGGACAGTATGAACCCTGAAGGTAACAGAGATAAATTGAAACCCAGACATCCGAGGTGTTCTGACTTGCTCCCAGAAGCAGGCTGTCAGCCACTTGCTGAACCCAAGACGTGTAAACAAGACCCAGCCCTTGGGCTGTGGTCTAACCTTCTCTCAGCACCCAACTGCCAACCACGAGGCTAAGGCAGTGTCTAAAATCTTCCTTGATGAGACGGCTACTCTTAATTTGAGTGTCTGGGTCAAAAAGATTAAAGAGCAAAAAAAGAACAAGGTGGGATAGGCAGGCAATTCATACCTCCCTGCCCTGGCAGGCCTGGCCAGGAGATGGAGGCAGCTCTTTGCTTTGGGAGAAAAAGTACAAAGATTCAGCCCTGCTCCACTCGGCATCCTAGGCCGCTCTGGTTTCAAAGGGAGGCCAGCGCGGCTCGGGCAGAAGGCTGACCATTCTTTAGTCCTTTAAATCAGCTACCACCTGAGGGGCAATCTGTTTGGAATGAATTTGAAAGAAAAGCCAGGATTAAGGACAAGACCCGACCCAGTGTGAACCTATCTTCGACACACATGTGGGTCACAACTGTGCAGACCTGGCCACTGTAGCCACATCATGTTGCTCTAGAAAGCATCTCCTCAGCATGGCAGGGACAATCTACAACTTAGGCAGTGTGGGCAGCACCAAGGGACTGTAGCACATGGGCCACTGCAGGCAGCCAGCCCGCAGCCAATGGGTCACAGGCCAGTGCTGCCGCTGCCCAGGTAGACACTGCGAGCACTAAAACCCATGACTGTCCCCTCATCAGAGAACCAAGGCAGCGGGGCCAGAGGTGGACACTGACCTGGACAGCTTGTGGGAAAAGATGACACAGGCAGATCACTTTTGAGACGTCTCATCGGGACTCTCTGAGAACCCAGTGAGATGCGGTTCAGAAATGCAGATGACATCCACATGGAGAAATGTGGAAAGCTGACATTTACCTAAAAGGGCTATTATTTGAGAGTGTTGCAGGGGATTTTTGAAGGTTAATTATACCCAGGCTGAGAGATGACTCTGGGCATCCACTCCCATACCACACAGAAAGCCCACTTTCTCTTCACATTCAGGACAAGAAGGAATTGAGCAAAGCAGCCTGCAACTGTTGATAAATGAGAACTGTGAGAAAAAGGGAGGTCAGACTTCCTTGCTCACCAAGGACCAGGACTTCCCTTGTCAAGGGCCAACTGAAGTCCACAAACCCCAGGGATAAGGACCTGTGGCCAAGTGACTCCCTCACACCAGATGAGTCAGGGCTGCCACGAGAGTTTGGTGACTCACTGAGACTTCCAACAAGTCTCCTTCTAAGTGCTGCACCAGGAGGGGCAGGCTGTGTCACCTGTCATTGGCCCTATGCTGAAGAAGATAGCCTCACTTTACAAAAAACCTACATGTGATAAAAAGCCCAACCCTAGGAAAGGCCCCACCAAGGATGGCTGTGCCCCATCTTCTGGGAGGAGCTTCACTGACCACACTCTACTCTCCCCAACTTCTCCACCCCGAACCCTGTTAAGATCAGCACGTGCGGGGAAAGGTGAGTCTGCACCTCCTGGTCGTCTCTCCACACTCCTTTGTGGTGGGAAGAGGAAGTCTTTTAATAGGGTACCACAGAGCCCACCAGACCACCACCCACATGATGACACCAAGAGCCTCCCAGCGCCCGTGTACCACATGTGGGGTTCAGGTGTCCTCATCAGGACCACCCACAATACCCAATTTCAACTAAGGCCAGCTCCCAAGACTAGCTGTGCCACCCTGGAGAGTCAGGCCCCATGCAGCTTTTCTGTCACCCTGGTGATGAGCCATCAGGCAGAACCCATTAAGTGTAATATTCTCATTTACATGTGTGAACGTGCTTTGAAGCTACATTCTGCAGAGTCAAATGTGCAGGGAGCAGCAGCTGCCTGCGTGGACATTGTTTTGGATTGCTGAGTTTATTAGAGTTTCTGGTCCCTTCCCACTGCTTCCCAGAGCCCAGCTCCTGCAATAGAGCACGTCTCAGCAGTTTCTTCAGACTCTGGCTTCCTGGGGGCAAGAGGACACTATCCGTGGCTGCCAGGGCAGGGAGCTTGATGCCAGAGGGAGAGAGACAGCAAGGCAGCTGGGGAGAGCCTGCCAGCAGAAACCAACCAGACTGCTCTGCCCATGGGTCGAACTCTGCAGACTGGAAGACGGCAAGGAGCTCAGCCTTTCGGGTAACCAGGCGAGGACTAACTCCAGCCCCACCACCAGTCAGTGTAGCCCTTGGCAACCCTCCCTTTGCCCATCAGAAGACAGGGACACTACGGCTGACCTCCTGAAGTCAAAAGGGTCACACAGGTCACCCTTGCATACACCAGGTGCATTGAGAACAAGGCCCAGCTAAAGGTTCAGTATTATGGTCATAATTATAAGAGGACACTTGGAAGTGGCAGATAAAGCTTTTTAGAGGTCTCTCTCAGCAGCCCAGACTTTCAGGTCAAATCCTGACACTTCATTTTTGCTTTTGTTTTCTGAAGACAAGATTAGAACAAATGGATGTGTCACATTATCTGATCAGTGACTTCCATGATTATTTTCCATTGTCTTTTCATGTAAAAGCCCAGATTCTCCGTCCTTTATTACTGGAAGCTTTAATGTGCATAACAGTCAAAAAGAATAGCAGCACCAACCCCAACATGGTCAGACTTTGTCCACAGGAAGCCATATTTTGTTTTGCATACTTTGCTTCGCACCTGTTACCTGCCTATAGCAGAAGAGGGTCCTGATCTGGGCTGTGAGATCATGAGAGTCACTGTCCACAAAGAGGTACAGAGGCTCCTGCTGACATATTCTGCGCTCCTAAGGCAGACTCTAACCAAGGTGGGGGGGGGGGGCCTGAGCTCTGACAGAGTGGCCTTGACCCACTCTCCTGTTTGCTTCCACCACATTGCAGATTCTCCCTTCAACCTGTGCCCAAAGAGGAACACCAGGCACTGGAAGCTGCTATGCAGGGCCTCGCTTTCCCTCAGCAACCTGGTCAAGGTCAGCCCGTGTCCCTCACAAGGGCCCACTTCTTTTGTCGAAAACATAATGAAACATGCAGAGTAGAAGAAAAAAGGATTCCGTGAGGAGATTCAGAACTTTTTTCAGCAGGAGAGTGTATCATCTGAGAGCTGGCAGCAGCTTGATTGGAGACATTTTATCTAGATTTGGTTATGAAATTCACTTGCAAAACCAGGCTTTTGCAGAGTGAGTGTTCGTACTTCCCCCGGCTAAAGGAGCCATCTTCTGAGGGAGTTGTTACTTGGGGAAATAAAATTGGGTCACTAGAAATTATGTCAATGAAAACTGACAAACAAAAAAGGCCTACTTGGTTCCAGAGAGCTTTTCATAGGGATTGTGTTTGTGAGGAATGCAGTTTTTAAAGTGTGCCTTTGAATACAAAATCATGACCTTAGAAAGAAACTGCTTCAACTTGATATACTTTTTACCCCAAAATTGACTTAAAATATCAGCTCAAAGGGAAAGTGCAGTAAGAACTCAATGAGGACAACACACTAGAAAGATTATCACCCCTCAAGAGGGGCGACATAAAAGCTCATTGACCAATCAGAAAACGCTCTTATTTTTTTAGAAACACACACAGTCACAAGCCTTCCACTACACTAAGTCCAGGCCTCCGAGTTTGCTGACTCAGTACCACCCCCAGAAAAATTGAAAATTTAACCGTACCTACTTCAAACTCTGGCAAAGCCACAAATACATTAAGTAAACTAAACCAAGGAACAAATGGCAAGTCGGCCAGATGAGGATCTGCCTGCGGGGACAGGCTGTTAATTTGTAGACTTAACGGGATACTTTCGGAAGTAAAAGGCATACACCTAAATAGCCACCATGGCCTTCTTTCTGCCAAACTTAATTTAAAAAGAGGGGGAAGCTCTGTCCTCTCACCATTTCAGATTTCTTCCTGCCCACCTAGTCTCCGAATGCTTTCAACAGTTACTCAACAGCCTGTTCCAGGGCTTCCCTGTTGCTCAGAATGCCACCTGTACACTTCAGGGAGGAAAAGAACCGGGAGATAGGCTTCCCCTCCTCCCAGGCCAGTGTACAGACACCCTTTACATTCGGCCCCAGGGCAGAGTCCAAATCGGGAGGAAAAGATGCAGAAAGGGTCAAGGGGCCCCGCGAGTCCCGCACATCTGGGGAACAGAAAGAAAAACACAGAGCCCTGGCTTCCAGTATTGAGGTACAGCTCACGGCGCCCCCTTTCCTCCGGGAGGACCCCCGGCCGCCAGTCCGACAACGCGCCCCAGCCCGCCCCCTCAGGCCGCCCACTAGAAGACCCAAACCCAACAGTTCACACGTAGACTCGCCCCAAACACCGCCCCGGACCCGGGCCGAGGGCTCGGGAGGCCGGGAGGAAACCACTCCCAGCTCCCACCTTCCAGGACCGCCCGGGCTAAGCTGGGCAAGACGGGGCCCGAGAACACGCTCGCCGCCGAGGAGGGGAGGCAGGGCCCGGAGGCTGGGCAGGGGGCTGATGCCGGGCCGGGCGGCGAGCCCCGAGAGCGGAGGCCTCCCGTGGGACAGGAGAGGGCTCGGGTCGCGCTGCCGGCCGGAGCTCTACTGCGGGCTTCCAGGGTGGTCCCCGCCGGCCCGGCGGCCTGGGCCGGGCGGGCCGGGCCTCATGGCCAATCGGGCCGTGGCAGGGGCACGGGGGCGGGGGCCAGAGGGCCGCACCTGGTCGGCGAAGTCCTCGGCCGTGCCCATCAGGTCGTTCTGGCCCATGGCGGCGGCAGCGGGAGGCTGAGCTCGGCTGGCTCGCTCGCTCGCTCGGCGCTCAGCCTGTAAGCGCCCGGCCCGCTGCGGCCTCCACAGGAAGTGCCGGCGGCCGGCCTCACTCCGCGTCGGCGGCGGCTCCGGCGGGTGCCACGTAGGCCAAGCCTTAAAGGGGCCGCAAGCCTCCGGGCCCGCCCCGGCCCCTCTTAAAGGGATCGTGCGCCTCATGCAGCCGCGCTGGAGGCCCCGCCCCCCCGCCCAGTCCAGCCCAGCCCAGCCCAGCCCAGCCCAGCCCAGCCCAGCCCTCTCGAGACTCCGCCCCCCACGAGCCAGTCTCGTCTGCAAGTCCGCATCAGGCGTCGCGCTGTCCCTTTAAGGTGGCGGGGCTTGAGGGCGGGCGGAGGGATGCGCGGGAGCCGCGGCCATGCCGTTCGGGCCGGGAGTGTGCGCGGGCGCGGCGGACACGCGCGAGTGGGATATCGCGCAGGGTGGGTGCGCGCCCCGTGCGGCCTCCACTGAGCATGCTCAGGTCGGGGTCCGCTCACGGCGCTCACCAGCAGCACCCAGCGCGGGGCGGGGCGAGTCGGTGTCAGAGCCAGCGACCATGGAAAAGTACGAGGTGCGCCCCTCGGGGAGGGCTAACGGTCACGGCCCCGGGCCGGCGGCAGCCTTTAGCTTGCAGATTGACCCCGAGCCTCGAAAGGTGCCCTCCTGGGTGCCTTTCGCTTCTCTGGGCCTCAGTTTCCCTTCTCTGAGCCGAGTAGACTCTACATGCCTGGCCGGGTGCCGGAGGGTGTTGGACCGCTCCCGGACCTGGAAAATTCACAAAATCAGAAGAAAAGCTTGCAGAAAGAAATGAGCGAAGGTTTCATTAAATTCTTCTATACTTAGTACGTCAGCTTTATTAAATATTAGGTTCACTATTTGTAAAAATTTTATTAAGTTGGAAACAACTTGTAGGTTAAATTTTTCTCGCTTTGGGATAATTCTCTTTGTGTGTGAAGAGCCCGGCTTGTGGCCGGAGGATTTTTAAAGTAAGTTACTGGTTTGCTTTTTTTTTGAGACAGTCTCACTTTGTCGCCCTCAGTAGAGTGCTATGGTGTCACACAGCTCATAGCAACCTCCAACTCCTGGGCTTAGGCGATTCTTTTGCCTCAGCCTTCTGAGTAGCCGGGACTACAGGGGCCCACCATAACGCCTGGCTGGGGCTGGGTTTGAACACGCCACCCTTGGTATACAGGGCCAGTGCCCTACCCACTGAGCCACAGGCACGGCCTGTAAGTTACTTTTTCAGGGGAAAAAAGACTTGATTAAGATACAGGTTTGGGGCGGCACCTTAGCTCAAGGAGTAGGACATCAGCTCCATATACCAGAGGTGGCGGGTTCACACCTGGCTCCGGCCAAAATACTGCAAAAAAAAAGAAAGATACAGGTTTAGTTTCATTTCCTGCCTCAGTGGGCCTAGGCCTGAGCAATTTTTTTTTTTTTTTGAAACATAGTCTTGCTCTGTCACCCAGGCTACCGTGTTGTGGCATCGGCCTTGCTCACAGCAACCTCAAACTCTAGGGCTTGAGTGATCCTTCTGCCTCAGCCTCCCAAGTAGCTGGGACTACAGATGTCCGCCACAGTACCCAGCTCATTTTTCTTTTTTTGAGACAGAGTCTCAAGCTGCTGCCCTGGGTAGAGTGCTATGGCGTCATAGCTCACAGCAACCTCCAACTTGGGCTCAAGCAATCCTCTTGCCTCCGTTTTTCTATTTTTAGTAGAGACAGGGTCTTGCTTTTGCTCCAGCTGGTCTCAAAATCATGAGCTCAAGCAATCCACTTCGACCTCCCAGAGTGCTAGGATTACAGGCATTGGCCACCCAGCTAGTTTATTTTTTGTAGAGACAGGGCTTCTCTCTTGCTCAGGCTGGTCTCAAACTCCTGAGCTGGAGGGATCCTCCCACCCTGACCTCCCAGAGTGGTGGGATTACAGGTGTGAGCCATCATGTGCTTAGGCCCAGCTGGCCAGAGCATTCTTACACCAGCCCTGCTTTCAGGTCCCTGTAGCTAGGGCTGCTCTGGGCATTGTCCCCATTATTCCATGGGCAGGATTCAGGCTGCCCAAAGGAGCCAGATTACAGAATCTTCGGGCCTTTGTGGACTCCCAGAGCCCCTGGGCTGGGAATTCCATCCCCATAACCCTCTGCTTCCTGCCCCCTTGCATGCTTGATCAGCGTTGGCATCCAGCAGTCCCTGGCTCACCCCACGCTGCCACCCTGGGCCTCTGTGCACAGAGTTCTGACATGCTGGCCATTCCTCTGTAGGTTTGGCTCAAGTCTCAAGCTCTGGAGTCATACTCCAAAGTTATCCAGTCCAGGTGGTCCTTTTGCCCACCTCAGTCTCCTTCAGTGTAAACACAGAAATGGTAATAGTGCTGACCACAGAGGGTGGCTGTGAAGTACTCAGCACAGTGCAGGCACACGGGGGCTCTGACTATGACTGCACCAATTGCAGGACCAGTTACTTTCTTGTTTGAAGCCCAGTTGAGAGGTAGATGCTGGAAGTTGAGCTCTAGAGTGGAGTCTAGAGTGGGAATAAGTCCATTCTAGGGAGGTCTGGCTGGTCCTCACTATAGGTCAAGGAAGGATCATGGAGTTATAGAAAGAACTCCAGAGTTGGCCCCAGTGAGAGGGTCAGCTTCTGCCAGTCAGGGGCTTCCTGGTCTCTGGGGTCATTTCCTCTACAAAAGGGAGAGAAGGTGCCTGCCAGCCTGTCAGGGAGCGTTAGGAAGAGCAGCAGGGCCTACAAGTCCGTGCACATCAGAGTGCAGAAAGCCGTGTGTGTTTCCTAAAAGTGTCTCTCTCTTTTCTTTTTTTTTTTGAGACAGAGCCTCAAGCTATCACCCTGGGTAGAGTGCTGGGGCATCACAGCTCACAGCAACCCCCAACTCCTGGGCTCAAGCGATTCTCCTGCCTCTGCCTCCCAAGTGGCTGGGATTACAGGTGCCTGCCACAACGCCAGACTATTTTATCTCTCTCTTTCATACTGGTAGATTTTGTACCAACTGAGGCCTGGGGCCTTAGGGGTGAACCTGGTGGTGGAGGAAACAGAAACCAAAGTGAAGCATGTGATAAAGCAGGTAAGATGCCAGCCCCATGGCGACCTGATAGAGGTGATGTGATTTCCCCAGCACAGGCTTGCCATCCCTGTGTGCCTGTACTCTCTTCCTCTCCCCCAGAACTTAGGGAGACAAATCTGGTCTTTGACAGGGAAGCTGGTTGTTACTTGCAAATCTCATGCTGCCAGATGTCGACCCTGCAAAGCAAGACCAATGACCTTGGATTATAGCCAAAGACAATGAGGCCCGGGCGGCGCCTGTGGCTCAAGGAGTAGGGCACTGGTCCCATATGCCGGAGGTGGTGGGTTCAAACCCAGCCCTGGCCAAAAAAAAAAAGACAATGAGGCTCAGGGCAGCTCCAGACTAGCCAAAGTCGCAGTTTCCAAGAGGATTCTAATTCAGGCCACCTCAATGGGGGACCTGGTGCTACTCAGTGCAGGGTCACCAGTTTTACCTAAAAGGAGGTGGCCCAGAGAGGGTAGCCAAAGTTCACAGAGGGCTCCCATCACATACTGGGCTCTGGGTCCTTCCACCACACTCCTCACCAGAGCTGGCATGGCAAGGTAGGAGTGCAGGCCTGCGGTAGGACACTCTTGTGTGTGTCAAAATAGGGTGGTCCAAACGAACAGAGGGTCCGGACAAGTCTCACTTTATACCCCTGGGTAGAGTGTTGTGGCATCATAGCTCATAGCAGCCTCAAACTCTTGGGCTCAAACAATTCTCTTGTCTCAGTCTCACAGGTAGCTGGGACCACAGGTGCCTGCCACAACGACTGGCTATATTTATTTATTTAGAGACAGAGTCTCAACTATGTCGCCTTCGGTAGAGCGCCGCGGCGTCATAGCTCACAGCAACCTCAAACTCTTGGGCTTAAGCGATTCTCTTGCATCAGCCTCCCAAGTAGCTGGGACTACAGGTGCCCACCTCAACACCTGGGTATTTTTTGGTTGTAGTTGTCATTTGTTTGGCAGGCCCAGGCTGGATTCAAACCCGCCAGCTCTGGTGTATGTGGCTGGTGCCCTAGCCACCGAGCTACAGGCGCCAGGCTGACTGCCTATTGTTAGAGACAGGGTCTTGCTCTAGCTCAGGCTGGTCTTTAACTCCTGATCTTAAGTGATCCATCTGCCTCAGTGGAGTGCTGGGATTATAGGCATGAGCCACTGCACCCAGCACAGCTACTTGTCGGTGTCGCAGGGCCGCTGACCAGCAGGGACGAGGACACCAACGGAAGGATCAAGGGCACTTTATTGTAGAAATGATACAGCTCGGAAAAAAGCAAGCTCTCCTCTTCCTTCCTCTTCTTTCTCCTGAAATGGAATCTGTACTGCCAGGGTTTGAGGCAGGAAGGTTCACACGGGATTCGGACAAACCCGTGGGGCGCCCTGCAGGCAGCGCCGACGCGTCCCCCCGGGTGGAAAGCCTTAAGTAATGGCCAGAACAACAGTGGTTCTGAATCACGCCTAATGACCATTACTTAAGAAAGCACGGACACCTGCCTGACTAATCATCCTTACTCAAAATAATCTGACTCCTCGTGGCCCTCAGGCGAGAAAGCCTAATTGTCTCATCTTCCCTACAGAGTCTAAAGCCCTGCTGGAGGGACGTCTCTGTACTGAGTCTCACCGGCTGAGGAGGGGGCCCCCCGGCTTAGGGAAGGGGCTCCATTATAGGTTGCCTAATGTAGTACAAGCAGTTAGCGTGTCATCTGTTTCTGGGGAGCAGCTATCTCTACAGGTTAGGTTTTTCCCATCCCTCCGCCATTTTAGGCCAGCGGCCGTCGTCGTCTTACAGGTCTCTCCACACTACTTTTTTCTAAATAAAAGTCAGGAGAGGGGAGTGCAGATAGGAGTCTTTTTTTTCCAAGGCCAGGCATTTGTAAAGTTTTGCTTTTACAAGAAAGGTATGTTGCCGGGCGAGGTGGCTCACACCTGTAATCCTAGCACTTGGGAGGCCGAGGCGTGTGGACTGCCTGAGCTCACCAGTTTAAGACCAGCCTGAGCCAGAGCAAGACCCAGTCTCTAAAAAAAAAAAAAACATAGGCAGGCATTGTAGCAGGTGCCTGTAGTCCTAGCTACTCGGGAGGCAAAAGAATTGCTTGAGCCCAAGAGTCTGAGGTTGCTGAGCTAGACGCCATGGCACTCTACCAAGGGCGAAAAATTGAGACTCTGTCTCAAAAAAAAAAAAAAAAAGGTATGTTGAAATTTACGGTATACTTTCTTTTACCTGATGCATCAAGAACTTTGTCCCACATCAGGTCAGCAGCTATGTGGCTCTGTCTTGTGGCATGTGCCACCAAGTGACCCATTCTGTCCCTTCATGTGGGTTGAGTGTTTAGCTTGCTCTCAATTTTTCACTATGTATAAACAACTCTGATAAATATCCTCATGGTTTTTTAGAATTCCTAGGAGTGAGATTTCTGGGTGAAACAATGTGACGTTTCTTAAGGCTTTCAGAGTGTCCAGCTTCACCCACTTCTAAGCCCCCTGAGACAGGAGGAAAGGAAGACGGGACGGCTCACTTAGGCCTTTGCCCTGGACACCGCAGGACAGAGTGCCGGCATCCAGGGTCTCTACGTGGGTCTGGGGACCAGTCACTAACTTTACATTATGGTCCGTGATCCCCCCCCAATTACAAGAGTACTTCATTTGTAAGTCTGGTGTGCAGAATTTCTGGGTAAGGACCTGGTACCAGATCCGGTGGTAGTATCTACTCAAGTCTGCTACTGTGTGTGCTGCAGACTAAAGCCCTGCGCTGCCCTCACCACCAGCCCTTCCCTTCCCACACACCCTCTTCCACCCAGAGAGGGCAGGCTCAGGGAAGGAGAGGGGACTGCCTGGGCGGCGCCTGTGGCTCAGTGAGTAGGGCACCGGCCCCATAAGCCGAGGGTGGTGGGTTCAAACCCAGCCCCAGCCAAACTGCTGCAACAACAAAATAAAAAATAGCCGGGCGTTGTGGCGGGCGCCTGTAGTCCCAGCTGCTCTGGAGGCTGAGGCAACAGAATCACATAAGCCCAAGAGCTGGAGGTTGCTGTGAGCTGTGTGACGCCACGGCACTCTACCGAGGGCAGTAAAGTGAGACTCTGTCTCTACAAAAAAAAAGAGAGGGGACTGCCGCATGAGCTGGATAAGGAATGAAGCGGTGAGATCGATACTATACCAACCAGATCATTTTTTGGCTTTAGGACAAACATACTATTTTCTTTCCTGCTTTCAAATGGTTTCTGAAAATGAATCCTTTACTGATTTCTTAGAGTTTATATTATGCTATCCTAACCTTATCTTTGCAACAAGAGCAAAGATGTTCTCATTTCTCCAAGTATTTTTAGATCTCTGCCTTAGGAACAACTTCAGGCCCTGCCTTGTGCCATAGGGCAGGGGCATGAATGGTGGGAGCCTGGCACCCCTGGGGAACAATGATGATGGTAGTTGTGATGGTCATAGTGGTGATGATGATGATAGTGGTGGTGATGGTCATGGTGCTGCTGGTGGTAATGATGGTGATGGTTGTGATGATGATGGTCGTGGCGATGGTGGCAGTAATGATGATCGTGATGGTGATGGTAATGACGGTGGTGGTCATGGTGTTGTTGGTGGTGGTTTACCACACATTCACTAAGCAGTGCTCTTGTGCCTCTGCAGGTGGAATGCATTGATGAGCATCAGGCCAATGAAGCCCTGGAGGAGGTAATGCTGGTGGTTTTCTCTCTAGAGTAACATGGTGCAACACACAAACTGTGTTGTATACTTTTTGTTTGTGTGTGTGTGTGTATGAGTTTGAGACAGTCTCAGTTGCCCTGGATGCAGTGCCATGGTGGCATCACTCACAGCAACCTCAAACTCTTGGGCTCAAGCTTCCTTTTTGTCTCAGCCTCCTGAGTAGCTGGAACTCTAGGCACCTGCCACAACACCCCCTTGTTTTTTTTTTTTGTAGAGACAGAGTCTCACTTTTTATGGCCCTCGGTAGAGTGCCATGGCCTCACACAGCTCACAGCAACCTCCAACTCCTGGGCTTAAGCAATTCCCTTGCCTCAGCCTCCCGAGTAGCTGGGACTACAGGCGCCCGCCACAACGCCCAGCTATTTTTTTGTTGCAGTTTGGCCGGGGCCGGGTTTGAACCCGCCACCCTCGGTATATGGGGCCAGCGCCCCACCGACTGAGCCACAGGCGCCGCCCACCCCCTTGTTTTTTTGTTTTGTTTTTTTTCTATTTTTAGTAGAGATGGGGGTCTTGCTTTGTTTAGGCTGGTCTCGAATTCCTGAACTCAAGGGATCCACCGCCGTGGCCTCTCAGAGTGTGCTAAGTGCCGGGGTCACAGGCCTGAGCCACCACTGCTGGCCTGTGTTCTGTACTCTGGAGGGACTGAGTGAAGGGTCATGTGGATAGAGGGATGGAGGCTCACAAGTAGTTTTGTCCCAGCTATGAAGCCAGCAGCCGTAGGTCATGAAGGGAGCCTCTGCCTAGAACACTCTTTTTTTTTTTTTTTTTTTTTTTGAGACAAGGTCTCATTCTGTTGCCCAGGCTGCAGTGTAGTGGTATCACATAGCTCTCACAGCAGCCTCAAACTCCAGGGCTCAAGGGATCCTCATGCCTCAGCCTCCCAAATAGCTGGAACTATAGGCACCCACCACCATGCGCAGCTAATTTTTTCTATTTTTAGTAGAGATGGGGTCCTGCTGTGGTCTCAAACTCCTGATCTCAAAGGATCCTCCTGTCTTGGCCTCCCTGGGGGGGAGGGATTATAAGCAGAAGCCACCACGCCCAGCCAAGAAAGATACTTCTAAATATAGTTCTGACAACCTAGAACACGTGTTCCAGAGAAGAAGAAGTTTAAATATTAGGCAGGGCATAGGCTAATTACCAACAACCACCTTTTAAAAGACTGTTTTATTTGCAATGATTAAAATAGTTACAGGCTCGGCACCTGTGGCTCAAGCGGCTAAGGCACCAGCCACATACACCTGAGCTAACGGGTTCAAATCCAGCCTGGGCCAGCCAAACAACGGTGATGGCTGCAACCAAAAAAATAGCTGGGTGTTGTGGCAGGCGCCTGTAGTCCCAGCTGCTTGGGAGGTGGAGGCAGGAGAATCGCTTGAGCCCAGAATTTGGAGGTTGCTCTGAGCTGTGATGCCACGGCACTCTACCCAGGGCGACAGCTTGAGGCTCTGTCTCAAAAACAAAATATATATGTGTTATAGCAGAATATTTAGAAATAGAGAATTGTTTAGCAAAGAAAATATAAATTACCCTTACTTCTATCACTTGCCCTGAACGGTGGTGACATCCACTTCACAGCGGCAGCAGTGGCAGCTGCAGGAGCTTTGGTTTGCTGTACAAAGGCTCTGAGCAGTTCTTCTTTGCCTGTCTTCATTTCACATGAGATCACATGTGTCCCCTTCTATCTAATGCTTCTTGTTTGTCTTCTTTCTGAAATGGCCAGCTCTTGAGCTTTGCCAGCAAACATTTTTGGTCCACAACATGACTGGCACACAGTGGCAGGCCCAGGCTACTGCAACAAATAGAAAGGAGTGTGGGATGCCCACATGAAGCCCACGCTGCCCCGGCTTTCCATGCTGCTGTTTCCCCTCCATGTCCCGCTGGGCAACCTGCCTCAACATCCACCCCTCCATCACGGATGCTGGCCCTCTGGCTCAGCAGCTCTCTGGAAGCTGTTTGTGCTGCCCGCTTGGACTTGTTTTCAAAGCACTTTGAGCTGTGGCAGGAGCACTGGCTCCCTCCATGGGCACATCTCCCTCCAGCAGCAGCACCGTCTCAGCCAGGCCTGGCTGTGCTTTCTCTCCTGCGTACCTGGCACTCCTCCTGCATCAGCTTCCTTTGTCCTCAGGACATCCCTGTGAGGCAGAGGCCACTGTCACCCACGTTTGCATAAGAACATGATGCTTGGAGAGATTGAAAAGCCTGTCTCAGCCACACAGCACAGCCAGCACGTGCTGGATATGGGACCAGGCTGCATGGCCTCCCTGAACTGCTCCCTGCCCAGCTCAGAGCTTTGGTTGGTTATGTGGCCAAAGAGCACAGCTGAGAGGCCTTGTCTCCCTGACCTCATTTCCTCTGCTCTCATCCCCACAGCTAATGCCACTGCTGAAGCTTCAGCACACCCACATTGCTGTGTACAAAGAGCTGTTTATCACGTGGAACGAGGAGGTGGGTCACAGCTGGCACCTGTGGGCAGCTGTCACCTAGTGGGCTATAGAAAAGCACACTGGGCACAGAGCAGCCCTCGGGGAGCAGTGGCAGTGTCTAAACACAGCCAGCCCTGACTTGGCCCTGACTGGGGCCAGGTCCTACTGCAGGGCGTTCTGTGCACCTGTGAGCCCTAGTGATCTGGCTGTAGGAGGGGTTACTCTCCTATTTTACAGAGGAAGAAACAGAGCCAAAGACAAACAGGTTTCCCAGCTGGCATGTGGCCCAGGCCCGTGCCAGCACTCTGTGCATCAGCTCACTATGCAGCCAAAGGCGCTCAGAGGGTCTATGCCACTGCCAGGGTTTTGGCTTTCACGGAAGGAGCTGGCCATGGGCAGCTGGTCTCTGCTTCCTGTGGCCTTTTGCAGCCCTGCACAGTCTGGGCGACAGCTGTGTCCATCACTGTGCACAGGGAGGGTTGCAGGGCAGGAACTACTGTCCTCTTCCTGGTGTAACCTGGGGCTCGCAGAGGTTAAGGAGTTCCTGAGGCCACACAGCTAATAGGCAGCGGAGTGGGGTTCAAACTCTGAGCTGCGCCTCATAGGCCGTATGAGTTCTCATCTTCAGAAAGAGCCAGGAGCTTCCCGGCCACTCTGGACGAACCTGAGATGGAGGGAGGGAGGTTGAGCCAGACGGGGCACTGAAGGTGAAGGACAGGAGGCCTTAGGCTGAGCATCAGTGTCAATAGTATCTCCTCTGGGGCTGACAGCTCGGGGTCTGGGCAGGACTTATGAGTCCCCAACACATAACTCCCCCCACCCAGTGGGACCCTGAAAGTCTTGGGGAGGGGCCCTCACTGTACACACCCCCAAATATTTTCTGAAAACCCCCTAATATTCTCAGGAGGGTGCAGAAAAGCCAGAAGGTGTCTCACCAGGGAGGGAGCACAGCACTGGAGCCCCCAGCCTGGTGTGCTGGAGTCACAGTCAGGACGGACTCCTGAGGATAGCAGTTATCTCAGAGAAGGGTTACGCAGTGGTCCCAGGCAGAGAGTCCACTCGTGCAGTGTCTGGGGGGCAGGTGTGGCTTTTTAGAGCCCCTCTGTGGAGCACGCCATGGTGCCCTCCTGAGCAGAGCATGGAGGGCTGGGTGTGGGAGAGCAGGGGCACGTGAGCCCCTCCGTGGAGCACAGCAGGGAGGGCTGGGTGTGGGACAGCAGGGGCACGTGAGCCCCTCTGTGGGCAATGCCCCTACTCAATGCCAGTCCAGTTCAGGGAGGCTCTGGAGTGGGCACCGCCAAGGGCAGCTGGCTCAGGGGCCTTATGCCCAGCAGATCTCCTCCCTGTTCCTCTGCCTGGTGATGGAGTTCAACAAGGTCAGCTTCCAGAATGTCATTGAGAGGAAGAGGAAGGCAAAAGAGGTCATTGAGCCCAAGGTAAGACACCCTCTGGGATTCCAGGCCTGGGGACTGTGCATCGTAGGCCCTGCATGGAGGGGGGGAAGGCTGCTGAGGTCTGGGGTCTTGTTCTTTCTTAAATGTCTATCTGGAGGTGTTGTGCTCTGTGGCCTGCACAGCCCCAAGTGCATGGCAGGATGCCCTTAACGTGCGTGTATGCCCATACCCTCCTCCAGGCCCAGGTGGAGGGCATGCCCGGAACCCCAGGAAGTTTCCATTCAGTCCCCAGGACTCCGCTGACGCTCCCTGTGGAGGAGCTCATAGAACTGGACTCACACATGTCGCACTCGGGTCTGGTCTCCCCTACTCGGCCGGATGCTTTGAGCCCCATGCTGTACTGTGCAGTGCACCCGAGGGTGGCCTTCTGCGGCCGCATCCCCTCCTCTGCCGGGCATCACAGGCTGTTCACCTGTTTTTGTGTTGCTGAGTGTGTGGGTGTTTCCAGTTTGGGATTGTTGTGAATAAGGGAACACCTGTGATCCCAGTTCTCTGGGAAGCTGAGGCGAGTGGATTGCCTGAGCTCAGGAGTTCCAGACCAGCCTGAGTAACAGTGAGACCTCATCCCTCCTAAAAATAGAAAAACTAGTCAGGCGTTGTGGCAGGCACCTGTAGTCCCAGCTACTGGGAGGCTGAGGCAAGGCGTGTGAGGTTGCTATGAGCTGTGATGATGCCACGGCACGCTACCCAGGGTGACAGAGTGAGACTCTGTCTCATAAAAAAAAAAAAAAAAAAAAAAGTGCCTTGAGCATTGCGGGATAAATTCCTGGGAGTGGTATATGTGAAGCTTTAGTCGATACTCCAGACATTTCTCAAATCTCAGCGTGGTGTGGTTGAGCCAGTATGTGCTCTCACTGGGAGCTGTGCTGGTCCCATGTCCTGACCAGCACTTTACTCTGTCAGTCTTTGATTTTTAGAGACAGGGTCTTGCTCTGTCACTCAGGCATGATCACAGCTCACTGCAGCCTGGAACTCCGGGGCTCAAGCAGTCCTCCTGCTTTAGCTTCCCAAAGTGCTGGGACTAGAGGCGTGAGCCGCCCCGCCTATCCGTGGTCTGCGTCAGTCTTTATAACGTTAGTGGGCAGTGGTCCTTTATGACAGCTCTGATCTGCAGCTCAGCAGTAACTGCAGTGAGCGTACTCTGGCCCTTTGGATGTCTTCTGGGCCTGTTCAGGTCTTTGCTCACTAAGATCCTTGTGTTGTTTGACTTCCCTTCTTGATTTGTAGAAGCTGTTTACATGTTTCAGACAAGGCCCCAGAGTATCTTTTCCCAAGCTGTGTTTTGCCAGCTCACTTTCGTATTTTTTATTTATTTGTTTATTTACTTTTTGAGACAGAGTCTCAAGCTGTCGTCCTGGGTAGAGTGCTGTGGTGTCACAGCCCAGCTTTTTTTGTTGTTGTAGCAGTTGTCATTGTTTAGTTGGCCCAGGCTGGGTTCGAACCTGCCAGCCTCGGTATATGTAGCCGGCGTCCTACCCACCGAGCTACGAGCACCACCCAGTTCGCTTTCATTTTTTTTTTTTTTTTTTAATTTTTATTTATTTTTGTATTTTTTTGTTGTTGCAGTTTGGCCAGGGCTGGGCTTGAACTCGCCACCCTCAGTATATGGGGCCGGCACCCCACTCTCTGAGCCACAGGTACCACCCCAGTTCACTTTCTTAATGATGCCTTTTGACACGGCTTTAAGGTCAATGCCTAGAGTCTGATTTGAGAAACCTTTCCTGCCCTGAGGGTGTGAAGATGCTCTGTTTTCTTTGGGAAGCTTAGTCCTGTTTACTGCTGTGATCTCTGCCACATGAATTTTGCTTGCTTTTTTTTTTTTTGTAGAGACAGAGTCTCACTTTATCACCCTCGGGTAGAGTGCCTTGGTGTCACACAGCTCACAGCAACCTCCAGCTCTTGGACTTAGGCGATTCTCTTGCCTCAGCCTCCCGAGTAGCTGGGAATACAGGTGCCCGCCACACCCGCCACAATGTCCGGGCTATTTTTTTGTTGTTGCAGTTCAAACCCGCCACCCTCAGTATATTGGGCCAGCGCCCTACCCACTGAGCCACAGGTGCTGCCCTTTTTTTTTTTTTTTTTTTTTGGGCGGTGCCTGTAGCTCAGTGAGTAGGGCGCCAGCCCCATATGCCGAGGGTGGCGGGTTCAAACCCAGCCCCGGCCAAACTGCAACAAAAAATAGCCGGGCGTTGTGGCGGGCGCCTGTAGTCCCAGCTGCTTGGGAGGCTGAGGCAACAGAATCGCGTAAGCCCAAGAGTTAGAGGTTGCTGTGAGCCGTGTGACACCACAGCACTCTACCCGAGGGTGGTACAGTGAGACTCTATCTCTACAAAAAAAAGAAAAAAAAAAAAAAAAAAGAGACAGAGTTTCACTTTGTTGCCCTCGGTAGAGTCCCGTGGTGACACAGCTCATAGCAACCTCCAGCTCTTGGGCTTAGGCGATTCTCTTGCCTCAGCCTCCCAAGTAGCTGCAATTACAGGTGCCCGCCAGAACACCTGGCTATTTTTTTGTTGCAGTTTGGGGCCAGGTTTAAATCCACCACCCTTGGTATTTGGGACTGGTGCCCTACTCACTGAGCTACAGGCGCCACCCGAATTTTGCTTGCTTTTGCTCTGAAGAGGCTGTTTGGGGCCTTTGAGCACCATATCCCCTCGGCAGCCTGATGCTCCCTCTCAGCTCGGGCTCAGAGGCTAAACTGGGTGGGCTTTCTGTTGGTCTGTGGTGGTATAAGCCTTTGACACACAGAAGATTCCCAGAAGCCCAGTCAGTGATGTGGAGCAGCTCCAGCGGGGCAGGGTGAGCCTGGCATCCTGCCCATCGGCCCCTCGAACTCAGGGGTGCTAGGGGCGAGTATCCTGGACATGAGATGGAGCTGGTGCCTGACACAGATGCTTCCAAAGTGTCTCTCTCAGGGCTCTTTCGTTCTCTGGACATGAAGGAGCAGGCCCCAAACGGCCACTGCAGGCACTGACATCTGTTACCCACAGTGGGGCTGCCACAGACTCCCAGCTGGCATTGGGCAGTGCAGGCCACAACCCACATTCGTGGCCACTGGGGAGGGGGCACAGGGCTGGATCCCCAGGGCACACAGGGCCTCCAGGAGGGAGGCAGGCAGGAGTTGGAGCCTGGAGACAGAGCTGCCCTGCTGCACACACCTGGCTTACGTCTGCCCCAAGCCGCCGGGAGAGAATGTGCTCCCTGTCCCGCTGCTGCTCTGAGTGGTCTCCCACGTAAAAGCAGCCGGAGGGAGTCCCTCCCATCCTGGTGTCTCTGCTTCTTCCCCAGTGGTTGCAGGATGTGCTGGGCCAGGTGCTGGACGCACTAGAATACTTGCACCAGCTGGACATCATTCACAGGTGACCAAGGCCGCCACCTCCAGGGACTGGTTTGCTGCCTCAGGAGAAAAGGCAGAGTCTGCTGGGGGCTGAGAATGGGTACAGGATGGGGTGGCAGGTACCAGCCTTCCAGAGCCCCTCCCTGGAGCAGAGCATGGTGCCCTCCTCTGAGCAGTGCCAGGGCCTGACGTGTGCACAGCTGCATGGAGGTGCAATGGTCGGGGTAGGCTGCTCTGAAGTACAAGACAAAGAGGGGGGCTTCCTCCCCTGGGCCCAGTGTTGGGTACAGCACACCCCATCCCACCTACCAGCAGTGTGGCTCTTGGCTTCAGAATCCATAGTCTGTAGGGGCTGGGAATTGGCTCTGATTATAAATACCAATATATATATATATTGTTTTTTGAGACAGAGTCTCACTCTGTTGTCCTGGGTAGAGTGCAGTGGCATCATCATAGCTCATAGCAACCTCAAACTCCTGGGCTCAAGCGATCCTCTGCCTCAGCTTCCTGAGCAGCTGGGACTAGAGGCATGAGCCACTGCACCCAGCCAACAAAATCTTATTTAAAGAAGAGAAAAATAGGCAGACCACATGTACAGAGGGAATGCTCACGATTCAGCGTCAGTGTCTCCGGACAGTGCACAGTGGCTGCAAACCCAGCCCTAATGCACAACTGAGACCTGCAAAGGAGTAAACACAGTGCTGACTGAGGGCCTTGGGTAGCTGGTGAACACAGTGCTGACTGAGGGCCTTGGGTAGCTGGTGAACACAGTGCTGACTGAGGGGCCTTGGAGTGGTTGGGTGTGTTCCTGCGTGTGATTGGGTTTTTCCCTCAGATTAAAATAACTAAGTATACGGGCGGCACCTGTGGCTCAAGGAGTAGGGCACCTGTCCCATATGCCGGAGGTGGCGGGTTCAAACCTAGCCCTGGCCAAAAGCCACAAAAAATAAAAAAATAACTAAGTATATTGTCTGTTTATGGGAAACAATTAGTGAAAAAACAGGCAAATAAGGGGAGTTCTCTGGAGAAGAGAGGAGGGCGTGGGCTGCCACTGCAGAAGCAGTTGGGGTGTGGGCAGGGAGTTGGGTGCCCAGGCGTATGCCAGCCTGGGGCCACCCAGCAGCCCCGCAGCACCCAGGAGGGTCCCTTCTTGGTTTCAGGAACCTCAAACCCTCCAACATCGTGCTTGTCAGCAGCAGCCACTGCAGACTGCAGGAGCTGAGCTGCCACACGCTGATGGTCGACGAAGCCAAGTGGAACGTCCGCGCAGAGGAAGGTGGCTGCAGGAGTGGCACTGGCGAGGAGGGAGGGGCTGCTCCTGGGGGCTGGAATGAGGTTCTGGCAAACTGCTCTTTGCTCAGAGGTCCCCACAGAGCCCCTGCTGTGTGGACTCCAAAGAGCTCCCCTCGCCTGACTGAGCAGGAGTGGGACCAAGGGGGCAGATGTGGGGCTCAGAAGACACCCAGTTCAGCATTGTGGGGCATGGTGGCTTACACCCATAATCCTAGTACTCTGGGAAGCTGAGGCAGGAGGATCCCTTGAGCTCAAGAGCGAGACCCTGTCTCTACTAAAAATAGAAAAACTGGCTGTGCGTTGTGGCAGGCACCTGTGGTCTCAGCTGCTCGGGAGGCTGAGGCAGAGGATTTTTTTTTTTTTTTTTGCAGTTTTTGGCCAGGACTGGAGTTGAACCTGCCACCTCCAGCATATGGGGCTGGTGCCCTACCCCTCTGAGCCACAGGCGCCACCCTGAACCAAGGATTTTGAGGTTGCTGGGGCCTGGGTTGATGCCACGGCACTCTACCCAGGGCACAGAGTGACACAATCTCAAAAACAAAAAAGAAGACACCAGCATTTAGGAAAATAATGTAGCAGCGTCTAAAGGAAGGAAATTAAAATGGGCAGAGGACCTGCCACGTACCAGGCGCTGACTCCACACGGATTACTCTGTGGAACCCTAAAATAACACAGAGATGGGAGGGGCAGGTGGCAAGGGGAGATGAGGTCTTTCCTTGGACAAAATGTCAGGACAAAGGTTGCTGGAGTGCAAACCTGTAATAGCTGTGGGTGGAGAGAACCACCACAGTGAGAGTTCCAGAGAAGGGGGCGGTGCCTGTGGCTCACTGGGTAGGGTGCCAGCCCCATATACCGAGGGTGGCAGGTTCGAACCCAGCCCTGGCCAAACTGCAACAAAAAAATAGCTGGGCATTGTGGTGGCTGCCTGTAGTCCCAGCTACTTGGGAGGCTGAGGCAAGAGAATCATCTAAACCCAGGAGTTGGAGGTTGCTGTGAGCTGTGACGCCATGGCACTCTACCAAGGGTGATACAGTGAGACTCTGTCTCTTAAAAAAAAAAGTTCCAGAGAAGAGTCCCAGCTGGCAGTTGGTGGCACTCTATCCTCGGTAGACAGAGGATGATGGGTTAGTGGGTGGTAAGGTGGCTAGATCACTGGGTACACGGGTGGGTGGTAGGCTGGATGACAGTGTGTGGATGGGTGGGAAGATGGGGCCACTGGAGGTGCAGGTGGCAGGGTCCTTGAAGTCCAGCCAGTTGCTGTTTGCCTGGGGAAGGGAGGTCTAGTGAAGGAGGGGCCACCTGAGGCCAGTAAGGGACTACAAGACTGACCAAGGACCCTGCTCTGCTGCTCCTTGCCTAGGGTTCAGGTTTAGGAACTAGGGCAAAGCGACTAGAACTCTGCCCCAAGGTCCTGACCGTTAGAGGGGTCAAGGTGTTCAGAGAAGTGCGGATTTTAACCTTGGCACATTCTCCTTTGAACTCATGCAGCCAGAGTGGGCACACGGACACCCAGCACACACAGGGCCAGCCCAGTGGGCGCTGTTGAGATGGACAGCCTCACTGCTGCAAGGTCAAGGCAGATGTCTAGCCGACCAGGGTCCTCTTGCTCCCCCACAGTTAGTATGTCTCCATCTCTCCCAGGAAGAGTGGCCAAAGGGCACCCAAGCGGGCACAGTGCCCCCAGAGGGCCCAGGACTCAATGGGCCTCACTCTGCTCCTGCCAACAGACCCCCGTCATAAGTCCTGGATGGCACCTGAAGCCCTCGAATTCTCCTTCAGTCAGAAATCTGACATCTGGTCCCTGGGCTGCATCATCCTCGACATGACCAGCTGCTCCTTTGTGGAAGTGAGGGGCTGCTTGGGCCAGGGGCGGGGGCTTGCCCTTAACTTCCTCATTCTGTGCCTATGCCCAGGCCTCAGGAGCCTTCCCTCAGACCCCCACCCACTGGTAGGCTGTGTGTTAACAGCAGCTCCAGGAGTTGTCACCGACTTCTGACAGAGGATAAGCCAAATTCAGGTGCCCTTGTTAGAGCTGCAAGCATGGGACTCGGCTTGTGTAGTCCAGACACACCGGGGCTGGCACTGCTGCACATCCTTAGCATGTGCGCTCTCGATCCTATCCCTGCTGGGGCCCCTGCACCAGGTCTGCGGCTGGCAGGGGCGAGGGAAGGCTTCCATGGCCACCCTGGCTGCAGGGAGGCTGGGGTCCTATCCTCTGCACTCAGAAAACAAAGCGGGGAGCGGTCAGGTGGCCAGGCCCCTGTGCCTGTTGTGCTCAGGAGCAAGGAAGCTTCCCTGCTTCCCCAGGTCCACGCACCAAGGTCTCCAGAGAGCACAAGCACCTGGCTGGGCCCTAGCATCCTCATCCCATGTTGCTAAGGCACTTTGCCACACTGCCTTCCTTCAGGAGACCCCAGGGAAATGAGGGCCTCCTGCTTTGGGGGCTTGTCATGTCCTGGAAGTGCCTGGCTGCAGCCCCAGCCTGACAGCATAGGACTTGGGCACTCTTAACCTTCTGTCAAGTGGCACGCTGACCTCCTGTAGCTGGGTCCACATCAGGGACTTTGTTGGCAGAACTGGATTGGAGAGTTGTGAGACAGCCCATGCTACTTTCTCTGAGCAGCTATTTCTTCTCCTTCTTCCTCCTTTTTTTTTTTTGAAGAGATGGGAGCTGGGCACGGTTGCTCATGCCTGTAATCCTAGCACTCTGGGAGGCTGAGGTGGGTGAATAGCTTGAGCTCATGGGTTTGAGACCAGCCTGAGCAAAAAGCGAGACCCCGTTTCTACTAAAAAAAAATAGAAAAACTGAGGCAAGAAGATTGCTTAAGCCCAAGAGTTTGAGTTGCTGTGAGCTATCACGTCACGGCACTCTACCTGGGGTGACAGCTTGAGACTCTGTCTCAAAAAAAAAGAAAAAAAAGCTCTCGGCCTTAGCGCCATCTTTCTAGAAACCTCCGCGCCATGAGAGCCAAGTGGAGGAAGAAGCGAATGCGCAGGCTGAAGCGCAAAAGGAGAAAGATGAGGCAGAGGTCCAAGAAAACCGCCTGGTTGTGCACTCGTGAAGGCCACAAGAGAAGGAACATGAGATGTGAAGAGGCTAAGGAGGCTAGTACAAGCTGCTGGACTGCATGCTACTGTCTAGAACTTGCTCTCAGTGCATCTAAGACCTCATCGCCATCCAATCACCAAGACCACCCCTAAGAGACCCACCTTGTTCACACCAAAACAGTCCTATCGGTCCCTTGCATTGGACCTGACGTCCTGGACTCATTCTGTTCTCGCGTGCGGCTGAGTGTAACCAGTATACAATAAATCATACCTTCTGCTGTTTCGGCTGATGAAGCGAAAAAAAAAAAAAAAGAGAGGGGAGTTTTGCTCTGACACCCAGGCTGAAGTGCAGTGGCAGGATCATAGCTCACTACAGCCCAAACTCCTGGGCTCAAGCAATCCTGCCTCAGCCTCCCAGAGTACAGGGACTGCAGACGTGAGCCACTGTGTCCTGCCAGTTTCTTCATAGAATTGCCCCCAGGGAGTCTTGACATTCCCGCAGGCAACAGCTGCATCTGGTCCTCTAATTGCTGTTCCTTGTTCCCAGCATGTCCTCTGCTGGTGGCCAAGGCCCAGTTTTTAGTTGAGGGAATGCACAAAACAGTGTCTTCTTCCCTTGAAGGACACGGAAGCCATGCACCTGCGGAAGTCCCTCCGCCAGGGCCCAGGCATCCTGAACGGCGTCCTGAAGACAATGGAGATGAAGCAGATTCCAGATGCCAACATCTTCGTGGGTCTTTTGCCGTTGATGCTCCAGATCAACCCCTTGGATAGAATAACCATCAGGTGAACTTGGGGTCAGGTTTTATTTGAACCCAGTGGTTCTCGACCTTCCTAATGCCACGGTCCTTTAATACAGTTCCTATGGGTCACATTTTAACCTATTAACTTACCTTACCTCGTCTTTCCACTTAAACGCGGATCCCTGGCTTTCTTCCATGACAACTCCATCACAGGCACAATTGGGCTTTTCCATGCTGTGGCCACCCCGGGCTTTGCTGCAGTGGAAGGCACTTGCAGGCACGTCTTTGAATGCTGGAGCAAGGGCATGGCAGGCACAGACTTGAGGCCCCACCATGCACTTAGGGGTCAGGAAAAAGTTTTAATTTTAACTTAATTTTAAAATCAGGAGAAAAAAAAATAATAGGTAACAATGAATCCAGCGTGGGCTATATTTATCTTTATACCAACATAGCATAAAGTCTGAATTTTTGTATGATTTTATGGAGGAAAGGGCACACAAAGGCAAGTGCCCAGGCTTAGGACATCCCCCCACAGCCCAGGAGAGAGCCCTGTGCCTCTGCAGAGTAAGTCCCCAGAGTGGAACTGCTGGGACACTTGCCAGACACTAAGGACATTGTGGGAGACTCTGCCAAATGGATTCCAAAACAGAAGGGTTATGTCCAGCCTCTGTCCCAACCAGCAACCCTGAGCCAGAGGTAGAGGGAAAGTGGCGCAGCCCCTATATCCCCGGACTCAATCTCCACAGGAAGGAACCAGGCCTGATACAGATTAGAAGTACAAGCTTGCAGGATAGCCCCGAGCAACCTCCGCAGTAGCCTTTTTTTTTTTTGTAGAGACAGAGTCTCACTTCATGGCCCTGGGTAGAGTGCCGTGGCCTCACACAGCTCACAGCAATCTCCAACTCCTGGGCTTAAGCGATTCTCTTGCCTCAGCCTCCCGAGTAGCTGGGACTACAGGCGCCCACCACAACGCCCGGCTATTTTTTGGTTGCAGTTTGGCCAGGGCCGGGCTTGAACCCGCTACCCTCGGTATATGGGGCCGGCGCCTTACCGACTGAGCCACAGGCGCCGCCCCGCAGTAGCCTTTTATTGAGCCAGCACAAGACAGGTGAGGGGAGTAGACAATTAGACAATGACTACGTGCCTAAGGATCGTCATGGGCTCAGCTCTTTCTCCGGAAGGAGCACTTGTGGACCAATCGCCCGAGGGTCCGCCTCCCAGCTGCAAATCATCTTGCTCAGAGGTTATCTGGTTCTTGGCGTCCTCTACAGGAAAGCCACACGGGGTGTGTCAGGAAAGTCTCCCTGGCTCACTGGTTCCCTCTGCTCCTCCACTAGGGATGTGATTGACATCACCTTCGTGAGGAACTCATTCAAGTCCTCGTGCGTCACTCTGTTCCTGCACAGGCCGATGGTGCCTGAATTCATCACTGACATGCTGTTAGGAAGCAATGTCGCCAGCATCTTAGGTGATATTGGGGATACAAAGGCAGAGGGTTGCTTGGCAATTCACACTGGACTTGCTCCTCCATCCATCCCAAGCACTGCTTTGCTCAAGAACCCTCCAGAGCTCCTGGTTACCTGTATAGCACAAAGTTCATCTCCATAGCCTGGCCCCACCTCGTTCTCTGTTCCTGCCACACAAATCCTCAGCAGCTAAGATGGCCCACTCAGCACCCACCCCCCAGAACTCCCTGCCTTTTGCCTCCATCCCTGGCACACAGCAGCCCTGGGTGGCCTTCCTCACACAGCACATCTGTGTGCCTCCTCAGTGCCTAGAGTAAGTGGCAGTTTGTACCAAGTTTCAGGAGCTCCTAGATTCAGACCTGGATTTGTCATGTGGCCCTAGTGGACTCATCTGTGAAGTGGAGGTGACCCTGTTTCATGGTCACATGGGTCCAGGGAGATGACAAATCTGGCAGCCAGGCCCATGTGGTGGGCAATGCCCCCGCTCTCAGAAGGATCCTTTTCTGCTTTCCTGCCCTCTGCAGAAGTCATGCAGAACTTCTCCAGCCAACCTGAAGTCCAGCTCCGGGCCATGAAGAAGCTTCTGGTGATGCCTGAAGATGAGCTAGGTAGGAACCCCACTGCTTTCCACAGCCTCCAGGGTACTGGCCCCTCACTCACGTTCTCCTAGCTGGTGTCATCGTATATCTTGGAGGTTTGTCTCTGTTCCTAGAAGGGTCCTGTGTCTTTGCCATGTGCTTGGGTAGCAAGCAGCCTGGAGTTACTCCATGTTACCACTTCCACCAAGCAGAGAAGGAGGCCAGGGGGTGGCTCCTCTCACTTGATTTTAATGGATCCAGGAGAAATCATCACCACCTAGCCCACCATCCAGAGGATTTAAGTTCTACTTTCCAGTATCATAGGCACTATAATGTATATGCAGGTGCATACCCTGTATACTGTGATGTGTATGTGTGTGTGTACTATGATGTATATGCAGGTGCATGCTGTCTGTGTACTGTGATGTGTGTGTTATACTGTGATGTACATGCAGGTGCATGCTGTGTGTGTACTGTGATGTGTGTGTTATACTATGATGTATATGCAGGTGCATGCTGTGTGTACTAAGTGTGTGTGTGTTATATTATGATGTATATTGCAGGTACATGCTGTGTGTACTATGATGTGTGTGTTATACTATGATGTATACGCAGGTGCATGCTGTGTGTGTACTCCGATGTGTGTGTGTTATACTATGATATACATGCAGGTGCATGCTGTGTGTGTACTGTGATATGTGTGTTATACTGTGATGTACATGCAGGTGCATGCTGTGTGTACTGTGATGTGTGTGTTACACTATGATGTATATGCAAGTGCATGCTGTGTGTGTACTCCGATGTGTGTGTTATACTGTGATGTACATGCAGGTGCATGCTGTGTGTGTACTGTGATATGTGTGTTATACTATGATGTATATGCAGGTGCATGCTGTGTGTACTAAGTGTGTGTGTGTTATACTATGATGTATATGCAGGCGCGTGCTGTGTGTGTACTGTGATGTGTGTGTGTTATATTATGATGTATATGCAGGCGCATGCTGTGTGTGTACTGTGTGTGTGTGTTACACTATGATGTATATGCAGGTGCATGCTGTGTGTACTATGACATGTATATTATGATGTATATGTGCATATATACTATGTGTATGCATGCACGTGCCATGTATGCTATATGTGTATACCATAATGTATTTTTGTCCATGTGCTGCATATACTGTGACACGTGTACTATGACATATATGTGTGTATACTATGATGCATATGCATGCACATTCCATGTATACTATGATGTGTGTGCAAGTATACTATGATGTATATATATATTTTTTATTTTTTTTTTTGTAGAGACAGAGTCTCACTTTATGGCCCTCGGTAGAGTGCCATGGCCTCATACAGCTCACAGCAACCTCCAACTCCAGGGCTTAAGCGATTCTCTTGCCTCAGCCTCCCGAGTAGCTGGGACTACAGGCACCCGCCACAAGGCCCGGCTATTTTTTGGTTGCAGTTTGGCCGGGGCCAGGTTTGAACCCACCACCCTAGGTATATGGGGCCGGCGCCCTTCCGACTGAGCCACAGGCGCCGCCCTATGATGTATATATTATGACATGTATGTGTGCATGTATACTATGATGTGTATGCGTGCATGTGGCGCATATACCATGATATGTATTCTATGATGTGTATACGTGCATTTCTGTAAGATACACTCTTAGACATGAAGAATGTTTCCAGAGACTGCAGATTGCTCTCCATAGACACCAATTCACCCACTGAAAACACATGAGAACCCCTTCCCAGCACTTTCCACTGAGGAGTCTTAATCTTCTCGATGATTTTTTTTTGTAGAGACAGGGTCTCACTTTATGGCCCTCGGTAGAGTGCCATGGCATCACACAGCTCACAGCAACCTCCAACTCCTGGGCTTAAGCGATTCTCTTGCCTCAGCCTCCCGAGTAGCTGGGACTACAGGCGCCCACCACAATGCCCAGCTATTTTTTGGTTGCAGTTCAGCCGGGGCTGAGTTTGAACCCGCCACCCTCGGTATATGGGGCAGGCGCCTTACCTACTGAGCCACAGGCACCACCCCTTCTCAATGATTTTAATAATTTTTTTGCTGGCTGGGCATAGTAGCTCCCACCTGTGATCCCAGCACTGTGGGAGGCTGAGGCAGGTGTTTTTTCGAGGAGTTTGAGACCAGCCTGAGCAAGAGTGAGACTCTGTCTCTACTAAAAATAGAAAAATTAGCAGGACACTGTGGCAGGTGCATGTTGTCCCAGCTACTTGGGAGGCTGAGGCAAAAGAATCACTTAAGAGTTTGAGGTTGCTGTGAGCTATGACACTATGGCACTCTACCAAGGGGGACTGAGACTTTTTGTCTCAAAAAAAAAAAAAATAAGTGTTTTTTGCCAAAATATGCCTTCGTAAGTTCTCTCCACTTAGCCTGGCTCACCTGCCTGTGTTGCTCACTCTTCCATCCAACCAGCTGTCCGGCACCTGTCCACCCACTGAATGTGTACCAAGAACACACTGAGGGCTGTCCCAGTGGTGGGGGCATCAGAGGTAGCGGAACCTCACATGGGCCTTGTGCATGCCCCTGCCCCTTGCATAGCTAAGCTTGGCCAGGATCAAGTCCATGCCAAGGGAGATTTTACCTTCCTGAGGACACTAAAAGAGGCTGTTTGGCCCCCTCCCAGAAGGTGGGCCTTCCCCATCACTGCAGGGCCACGGCCACCCTAAGAGTACCATTTGGAAACAGGCTTGCTGTGGGTCAGCATCCTGCCTTTGTCTCTCTCCCCATCAGTTCTGCTGTCTCCACCCTCCTCTGAGGAAATAGCTGTGGAGAGGAGGGCATCAGTGAGCACTGCCTCCTGCCTCCCCTGCACATGGCGTGGAGAGCTGGAGGGGCCCAGCCTGCCCTCTGTAGTGGGCAGGCTGATCCCTGTCACTGCCCCACAGCTGGTGCTCTCCCCCGCTGACCCTGTTCTCCATCCAGCAAGGTCAGTGATGGGAATGCCACCCCTACATGCATGTGGTGGACTCCAAGAGTGCCTCTCTCCACCCTTCCATTTGTCCACCAGGGGCCAGAGAGGCCCAGCATCCTCCGGCTTCTTAGCCCCATGAGACCCACCCAACTGTCCTGCCCCGCCAGGTCTGCCGTGGCCCCTGGAGCTGGTGGAAGTGGTGGTGGCCGTCATGAGGCGGCACGAGCGGATTGCTGACGTGCAGCTGAGTGCCTGCTCCCTGCTGCTGCGCTGCCTGGGCCAAGGTGGGCACCCCTGTGTCTCCCCACACCAGTTACTCTCAGACAGCACCCTGCTATGCCCACCCAACCCCTTCCAGCGAAGCAGAGAGGGCACAGGACAGGAGCCCGAGACAGAGGCTTCACTCCACGCCTGCCTTTGGCCTCTCTGGGCCTGGACAAGCTTCCTATCATTCCTTGTCCCCGCTATGAAATGAGCTGGACACAATGGAGTCCTCCAGAGTGACCCTCAAGAAGGTTGGGTTGTACCCCAGGTGAGAGAGATGAGCTGATAGCCCAAGGGCCCGGGCTCCAATACATCTTTGAGGCATTAAGAAAAGGTTGATCTGGGCAGCACCTGTGGCTCAGTTGGTAAGGCGCCGGCCCTATATACCGAGGGTGGTAGGTTCAAACCTAGCCCCAGCTGAACTGCAACCAAAAAATAGCCGGGCATTGTGGCGGGCACCTGTAGTCCCAGCTACTTGGGAGGCTGAGGCGAAAGAATCGCTTAAGCCCAGGAGTTGGAGGTTGCTGTGAGCTGTGTGATGCCATGGCACTCTACCAAGGGTCATAAAGTGAGACTGTCTCTACAAAAAAAAAGAAGAAAAGGTTGATCTTTGATTTTTAAGCCAAATGAAATCATTGCCTTTCTAGTTTCAACCCTGAAGTTTTAACTTTCACTCATGTTCACAGCTGGCAGCCCTGCCCCCTCCCTCAGGGCAGCCTCTGTGGGGTCCTGCTCTGGGCCAGGAGGCAGATGTGGGTTTCCTAAGTGCTGTTCCCCAGAGGGGAGGCGGCTTGTGTGCCTTGTCCCCCCCACCCCCAGGCTAAGGGCCATCTTCTTCTTCCCCCTGAGCAGGGCTGATACGGGACCCAGAAGCTGAGGTGCCATGTGACAGCGCTGTTCTCTCCACCCTCCTGAAGACCCTGAGGAGCCACCCCAAACTGGAGCAGCTCACTGCCTCTGTCTACAGCCTGCTGACCATCACCACCAGCCAGGGTGCGCCTGCAGCTACTCCTGCCCCCCAGCAGCAACCCAGGAATGGGGCTTGGGTTGGTGTGGGTACAGGTTGGCTGGACATGGTAGTGTGGGGCCTACTTCTGAGGCCATACAACTGCCATGGCTGGTTGGTTGTTCCTTCCCCAATCTTTATTATTTTTTTTAGAGACAGAGTTTCACATTGTTGCCCTTAGTAGAATGCCATGGTGTCACAGCTCACAGCAACCTCCAGCTCTTGGGCTTAGGCGATTCTCTTGCCTCAGCCTCCCAAGTAGCTGGGACCACAGGCGCCCACCACAACACCCGGCTATTTTTTTGTTGCAGTTTGGCTGGGGCCAGGTTCGAACTCGCTACTCTTGGTATATGGGGCTGGTGCCCTACTCACTGAGGCCATAGGTGCCAATTCCTTCCCCATCTTGATGACAAGCTTCTATTCCTGCATTCAGTGGTTCCTGACTCTGCCAGGCATGGCCTCGGACTTCACTATCTACTGCATAGCCCCTTCTGAGAGGCTGGGGGCCAATGCCTCCCCCCCAACCTCCATTCCCTACAGCATACCAAGGGCCATGGGGAGGAGAGGGTCACACAAAGAGCACACAGGGGACCAGGCTGTGGGTTCCATGCCCCTCATCCACTTGGTGGGTAGGCATTGTTCTCCCCAACAGGGGGATGGGTCCCACAGACAGCAAGAGTCAGGGCGGGCTGCTGAGCCCCACCACTCTGTCCTTACCACACAGACTGTACAGTGGATCACACATCACTGGGTTCATTTTGGGGAGCAAAGGATGGCACTGGGCAGACTGCACACTGGCCATCCCACAGGAACAGGACCTAACCATGGTCCCATCTTGGAAGGCACAGGCCTGCTCCTTGTGGCCTAGCAGGGGCAGCTACAGAGACTAGACTCAGCCTTGTAATGGTGGCCCAGGAGAGGGATGGCTCCCTGAGGGCCAGGGCCACGTCTCCTTGTTTCCAGTTTCACAAGGACATGAGACCTGGCCCAGACCAGGTACTCAGGTCAAATGGGACTGCAGTGTCCAAGGACCAGAGGGAGGAGCTGCTCTGGGAAGGCTTCCCGGAAGGCGACCCTCCGTGGTCCTCATTGCTGGTGTGCCCATAGCATCGGCCTTGGAGGAGCTGCAGAAGGCTGGGCTGTTCGAGCACATCCTGGAACACCTGGTCAGCGCTCGCGAGAACAGGGACATGTGCATCAATGGCCTGGGCCTGCTCTGGTCCCTCCTGGTGGATGGTGAGGGGCCCTCCGTCCGCTGGGGCTGACACCCCTTCCTCAGCTGTTCCCCAACTGCCTCTGGCAGCCTTTGAGGGTTTCCACACCAATCCCCTGAACACTTGAGGACAGCCACGACCTAAGAGAGACTCTTCTAGGGGCTGGAAGCTGAAGCAGGGGAGACGGGCGGGAAGAGGCACCTGTGCTGTGGAGTGGGACTTCAGGGTTCTGTGCATTGGGGGAAGACGGGCGGGAAGAGGCACCTGTGCTGTGGAGTGGGGCTTCAGGGCTCTGTCCATTGGGCAGTCCTGGCTCCAGGTCAGCCTTGGTGTCCAGTGGCCTATTCTGATTTTTGATTTACAATCGGGCCTCTGCCCTGTGCTGCTTCTTCCCGAGACACCATCATGGCTCTGCAGTGCCCAAGAGAAAGTGGGCTACCAACCACAGAGCCCGGGAAACCCAAGACAGCCCTGCCAACACTCAAAGTGCAAGACTCCCCGAGCCTCTCCCAGGGGTTAATCCCTTTCCTCCAGAAATTGGTAGTCATGCCTCCTGCCTTTCCTCCTCTGAGGACATCTGACTGCTCCCCACCCCAAGGTCTGCTGTTGTCCTTGGTGGGATGCAGCAGACGGGGTTATCTGCTCACATGCTTGTCCTGGCCCCAGCTGTCATTGTGGACAAGGCCCCCCTGGAGAAGGCCCCAGCCCTCATCATCCAGGTGCTGGGCTCCTACCCCACGGATGCGGAGATGGCTGAAGCCGGCTGTGCGGTGCTCTGGCTGCTATCCTTGCTGGGTGAGCACTAAGGCCTCAGGAGCTGGGAGGAGTGGGCAGTGGACTCACCGGCAACAAGGCCCACCCAACCCACCCGGCCCTGCAGGCTGCATAGGAGAGAGCCAGTTCGAGCAGGTGGCAGCAGTGTTCCTGCAAAGCATTCATCTGTGCCAAGACAGAGTCCTGCTGGTGAACAATGCCTACCGGGGGCTGGCCAGCCTGGCAAAAGAGTCAGGTGAGCCTGGGCTGGGAAGGGGCTGCCACCAGGGAGTGGAAGCAAAACCCAGCCCCCACCCTTGTCTACTTGCTGCCATAAACCAAAAAACAAAAACCAGAAAGGAAAAGACATTAGAAATGATCTATAGTCCTACCATTCAGAAATAGCTATTGAGACTCCCACACACATTTGATGAACTTTGCTACTCAAGGCTACCACATGACTTCCTGTCCTGAACACACAAGGCCTGCCTGACTCCACCTGTTGTTCCACTCAACGCGTTTGGCATACTCAAGGCCTGATACTTCTTCATAGAGCACACCAGATCCCTGGGACTGATCCCATTCAGACCATGGGCTCACCCTCTACTCCATGCAGCTCTCCTCAGAACACTGGCGACCACTTGGCTCCTCTTATCCCACTCCTGTATGCTCGGCACCCCATGACGAGGTCCCATCCCAACTCTGTTCCAGGTTGGGGGGCCCAACCAGGCCTCTGCTACTCAGCCACGGGATGGGCCTGGTGAAGGGAGTGGAGTGACCTTTCTTCCTGGGGGGAGGCTCTTCCCTTTCACTCTTACCTGCCACCCCCAGAGTTGGTGGCCTTCCAGGTGGTGGTACAGGAGGACACTGGAGGCCTTGGCCTCATCAAGGAAACATACCAGCTGTACAAGGATGACCCGGAGGTGGTAGAGAACCTCTGCATGCTGCTGGCTCACCTGGCTTCCTATAGTGAGAACCCCCTTCTCACCCCTTTCCCCTGCCATGGGAGCCAGTGGTCAGAGGTACCCTGCTCAGCTCTGACAGGGCAAGTGGAAGGAGCCCACAGAGCAGACTCGCCCCCACTCTGCAACCCTATGGAACTTCCCGTTCACCCATCATCTTCTGCCGTCCACTGTGCACCAGGTGCCATCCTAGCTAAGGGTGATGCAAAGGGCCTGGGAATCATAGGCATACCTGGGTGGGACCCTGGCCTCACAGCCTCTGCTCTACCACAGAGGAGATCTTGCCGGAGCTGGTGTCCCAAGGAGTCCAGGCCCTGGCCCAGGAGGTCCAGGAGCGCTTCACCTCTAGCCTGGTGAGTGGCAGCAGGAATTCCTGCCAACCCGGAAGACCTTTCTGTGGAATGGCCTGATTGCCACATGTAGAGTAGTAGTTACTCTTCTCCTATTATGTCATTCCTATGACCGGGCCAAAATCAACCCAAAGGGGAGGGATAACCATACCTTCTCAAAGAAAACTTTCTGTCCACAATCAGTGGATTAAAACACCCAAGTAACTGCTTTGGACACTGAACTGCCTGTGAAAACTAGCTGCTTGCTTCCTCCTCCCAGGAGCTGGTTTCTTATGTGGAAAAAGTGCTCCTGAGGCTGGAGGTGGCCACCCCCTCCACTGACGCTGGGCAGGAGGCAGACACCCCACAGGCCTCCCATAACAAGTACACTCTCCCCCTGCCCTGAAATGCCCACTCTTCCTTTCCCTGCCTAGGGAGGGAGGCAATGTTGCCCTTGGGGTTGGCGGAGTATGGCAGCAGGAAGATGGTTGCCGGGACCAGCATGTTTATCTCTGAGCTGACTAATAAAAAGGCCCAAGGCCAGTTCCTAGAGTGCCTTAGTTGTTTCAGCAGCAGGCCATGACTGGCCAGTGGGGCACTTATCCCTGTCTACATAGACCTCTCCCCTGCCTGGCCAGGCAGCCATCTGGACCCACAGTCCTTTCAGACTGCTCCAGTGAGGACAATGCTAGGCCTCCACCACACATTCAAGGTGCATCTGTGTTTATGTTCAACAGCACCCCAGTGGGCTGGCACTGTGTGTATGGCCACTGGGCAGCTTTATGCACTTGTCAGTACAACTGGTGCTGGACTTCAGTCCCCAGACGGAATCTCAAACCTGGGCCAAAAAGGCTGCAGGCTGCCCAGAGGCACTCACTCGGCTCCCAGCTTACAAAGCCCAAGGGCAGCATGTCCACTAACATCCAGAAATAAATGTCCAAGTGACTGCGGTGCCTCATGTCACGTGCTGTGGGAGAAGCTCTTGCTGGTCCTCACCTACCAGCTAATCTTGGGGCCAACTCAGATAAATGGGAGAAGGGAGCCTCAGCCCTAAGAGCTTCTCTGAAAGTCCAAATGGCCACAGGAAATTGTCCAGTGAGTAGCTGCTGTACCAGCCAGCTGCTTCTCAGGAGCTAAGTGCAAACACTGGCCGGGGTCCCTCAGGTCCAGCAAAGCTCGTCATATCACCCAAGACAAGGGAAGAAAAAGGGCCTCCTTAGAGGAAGGAGGTGCTGAGCACTCATGATGCTTTCTGCTTTTGGACCCAGGGTGAATCCCACCACAGTCTGTCAAGTCCAGCACCAGGCAGGCCAACAGCCCAAACGTCCCATTCCACTCTGGTGCTCAGCAGATGGTGAGGTTGCCAGGCTGCCTCCAACTTTCTTCCCTGCTACATCCCTGCCATCCTGCCCCCAAACACACATGGCAGGAAGGCCTCTTAGACCACAAGTCAAGAAGAAGTTCTCAGTAGCGTGCTGCTTTGGGGGAGACCTGATGCACTCGTGCCTTGGTCAGGTGGCCTTGGGACCAAGGTGCTACTGCAAGTCAGCAGAAGGGGCAGTAGCAGGGCCGCGTCTGTCAGGCAGCATCACTGCGGCTGTCGGGTGCGGCCCCTGCAGGGTGCCTGCCTCGTGCCAAGCTCTCCCACTCCTTCTTCACCATGGCATAGAGTCTCATGGCCGCCTGGGCATCCTGAACCTGGGCGACACAGAGCAACTGTCTCAGCAGGCGCCAAGCATAACCAAGGGCCACCCAGAGCCAACCCCCATCACTGAGCCCTTCACGCCAGCCACTGAGCAAGACACCTGCAGGAGGGTGAGGGAGGAAATGTGAGGAAAGAGATGTGAAGCAGCAGGTGGGAAGCCCTGGTGGTCAGCACACCTCTGTGACGCAGACCTCCTGTCTGCAGGAGAAGAAACAGAAACCCAAGGAAGCCAAGTAACAAATATGTCACCTTTCTGGGTTCGTCAGATGACAAAGGTGGGGGGTGGGTGGGTGGCAGGCTTGGACAGGGAACAAAGGCCAGGCAGGCACGCAGGCCTTTTGCCCAGAGCGCTGAGACAGCACTACTGAGGCTGACTCTGTCCTGCAGAAGCAGGGCTACCAGGGGTGAGGGTGGTGGTAGTGCTGCAGGGGCCAGCTTGCCTGGGCACCTAGTCTTCTAGTGGGCCTTCAATTTAGACTGGTGACTTTTTCTCTACTTACAACATAACAGTTTGTGCTAAGTGTTAAGTGTAAATATTTAGACTTGATTCAAGATTTTGTAAGTATTAGCTGCCATTTCTGGTTTTTTTCAACCAAAGTCTTCCTAAAAAAAAGGTGCTCAGGGGCGGTGCCTGTGGCTCAAGGAGTAGGGCGCCAGTCCCATATGCCGGAGGTGGCGGGTTCAAACTCAGCCCTGGCCAAAAACCACAAAAAAAAAAAAAAGTGCTCAGGCATCACCTGTATCTGCCCATCAGGTAACTCAAGCCTGGGTTTCCAGGTCAGGCAATGCCCCCAATTCCCAAAGGTGTACTTACTGAACAATGCTCTGCTTGCTGGACCCTGATCCCCAGGATTTTCTCTGAAAGCAGCTTCAGGGATGGCCTTCCGCTCTGCCAAGAAAGAAAACAGCACACAGCGAGCTGGGTCAGGAGCCTCTGCAGACTGCCCAGGAACCAAACCACCAGGGGAGGAGATGGCGGCCGAGCCCCAACTCCTGAATCAGCCAACGGAGGAGGACACCTCTGTCTCCCACACTCAGCCCCCTCTTACTGTAAGAGGGGCAGCTGTCCCCTTGGCACCCTCTGGAGCAGAAATGACAGAAGCATCACCCTCTATCCAGTGACCCGTCACAGGTTAGTGTGTGGAGGACTTGTCCTCCATCATACTCATTTACCTGAACTCTACTTTTATAATTCCTTCCAGCTTTAAAGTTAAAAAGAAAAACAACGGAGTCACATTCATCTTAAGTACCTGCACTTGACTTTTAAAAGGTTTATATTTCTGTGTGTCCCGAATCTTCTTTTTTGGATGATCCAGAAACAGCACCTAGAAGATATAACAATCATTTTCATTTTTAGTTTGTACCTGGTGGACAGGATGTTGAGGCAGCAGGATCACTTGAGCTCAGGAGTTCAAGGCCAGCCTGGGTGATAGAGCGAGATCCCATCTCTTAAACAACAAACAAACAAAAAAACCTGGCTGGGCATGGTGGCTCACACCTGTAATGCCATGCCCTATATAGGCACCCTCCATGTATATACACTACTGGCTGCACACACACTCCTTCGCACTCTCTGGCCTGCTCACACTCCGTCTGCCTGACTTCGTTCTGGCCTCCTGTGACTGGGTGGAGCACTGCCCCTGACTCATGGCACCCTTTCTGCCCAGGGTGGTAGAGGTGTACTGAATTGATACCTCCCATCAGGGTCACTGGGCAGGCTCCCAGTGCCAGAGCCAGGGACAGCAGTCACAGGCAAGACACTGGTCTGACCAGCAGAGAGCACCCTCCAGTGTAGGCAGGTTTCCCAAGGGAGGGGGCCTGGTCAAGGTAGGACTGTTAGGTATTAGGCTGTCCACTAGGTAAAAAAAAAGTGTCCTATGGGCTCAGCACCCATAGCACAGTGGTTACGGTGCCAGCCATATACACCCAGGCTGGCGGGTTTGAGCCTGGCCCAGGCCAGCTAAATGACAACTGCAACAAAAAAAATAGCACAGCGTTGTGGCAGGCACCTGTAGTCCCAGCTACTTGCAAGAGAATCGCTGAGCCCAAGAGTTTGAGGTTGCTATGAGCTGTGATGCCACAGCACTCTACCGAGAGCAACACAGAGACTCTGTCTCAAAAAAAAGTGTCCTAAGGGTGGCGCCTGTGGCTCAGTGAGTGGGGTGCCAGCCCCATATACCGAGGATGGCGGGTTCAAACCCAGCCCCGGCCAAACTGCAACAAAAAAATAGCCGGGCATTGTGGTGGGCGCCTGTAGTCCCAGCTGCTCAGGAGGCTGAGGCAGAAGAATCGCGGAAGCCCAAGGGCTAGAGGTTGCTGTGAGTCCTGTGACATCATGGCACTCTACCAATGGCGGTAAAAGTGAGACTCTGGGGAGGCGCCTGTGGCTCAGTGAGTAGGGCGCCGGCCCCATATGCCAAGGGTGGCGGGTGCAAACCCAGCCCCGGCCAAACTGCAACAAAAAAACAGCCGGGCGTTGTGGCGGGCGCCTGTAGTCCCAGCTGCTCGGGAGGCTGAGGCAAGAGAATCACGTAAGCCCAAGAGTTAGAGGTTGCTGTGAGCCGTGTGACGCCACGGCACTCTACCCGAGGGTGGTACAGTGAGACTCTGTCTCTACAAAAAAAAAAAAATAAAAGTGAGACTCTGTCTCTACAAAAAAAAAAAAAAAAAGTGTCCTATGAAAGGCACAATGTAAGTCCAGATGCGGGAAGACAGAGCTGCAGCCTCTCTGGTACTGGGACCCTGGTCTATGGCTTACAACAAGTGCTTGGCATGGCTCCTAGAATGCGGTAAGAACCAACAAACAGTATCTAGTGCCATTACTGGAGTGGTCCCTACATAGGGCACACATTTAAACAAACTTTTGGACTCCCATGATGACACTTCTGCTTTCAGAAAGCTAAGGGCGATAGTGTAATGTGTGGGAGAGCCATGGCCCAAGTCCCCTGAGGCCCAGCACCTTGAGGTCATTATGCAGTGCGTGTCCAACCAGAATTCTGCCCTTCAGCATTTCTGCCACTTCTTTCTGAACAACTTCAATTTCTTCTCCTAAAAAATCAAAACAAAGCAGCAATTTTCAGCAACATATAATTCATTGTCATTCTCTGAGGGGGAGGCCCCTCTCACCCCTGGTCATACCTAAGACAACAGGCCAGGGCCACAAAGCCACAAGGGGGGTGACTTGGAGCCACCACACCCACTAGGGAGAAGTGCCTCACAGGCATTGGTGGGGCAGCTGCAAGGGCCACTCCGGGGTGAGGGAGAACGTGTCTGCACACAGCCCGAGGCCTGCACAGGAGGAGTGAGCACTGGAACTCTCAGAACCACTAGGCAGAGCTATCTGACCTTGGTTTCCTAATAACAAACCAGGGCCTATGCTTCACATATTCCAATGCAAATAAGACACACACCCCCCACACCAGCCAGCGTGGGAGACATGCTGCCATACACCCATGCTCTCTGACTGCTTTCTGGGACCTTTTGGGGTACCCTCTGGAGATTCAGAGACTACCCCACCTCCCACTGTGTGAAACCCCTTCCTCTCCACCCCTTATACCCACAGGGAGGGGCTCCAGTGACCACACTCACACCATGTGACTCTGCCTGCTACTGGCCAGAGCTGAGCAGGACCAGCCTCCCTCCCAGGAACGGAACCAAGAGACACTGGTGACAGGGCTGCCCTGGTGGCTGTGCACGCCAGATAAAGCAGAGAAGGGCAGTGTGAGGAGAGAGAACAGACAGGTGCAGGGAGACCACCTGGCCTTGGAGTCTTCCTGGATGCCCTTGCCTCTTAACCCGTACCCTCAGTCTTCAGCTGTATGGGTTGGTTAGTCACTTCTTAAGGCCACCTCCCTCACTCACATCTGGTCACTGCTTAGTGGCCACCTCCCTGACCCAGGTTCCTGCTAGCTCATGCCTGTTAACAAACTATACTATTTCCACCCTCATGGCCCTACATTTTATTCTCAATGTTGCAGCCAGAGGGAAGCCCAGAACTTAAGCCAGACCAGGCCTCTCACTGCTCACGATCTGCTTCCCTAGCAACTCCCAGAGCCCTCACCAGGGTCTATGGGATCCCATGATCTGCACCGCCCCCCACAGCTGTCCTCCTCATGGCCCAAGCCTCGGCCCAGAGACCTCCTTCCTGGTCCTCTAACACACCACTGTGGCCCTATGCTGCGCAGTACAAAGCCATTCTGGAACAGGTCCTGGTCCTAAAGCCTCTGTGGGTGCCTTTTGTGTTTCACAACCCATCACCCAGGGGAGGTGAGATGTGTCAGGAATATTGAAATATTGATGTGATGAATGTTCCTGAACAGAAAAGGAAACAAAGGGAGAAGGTAAATCCAGTTATTACTTCCCCTTCTGCGTTCATGACATACCCTGCTGGAGGTTCTCGGGCAGTATCCCGCTGACTGCTGTCCTATAGTCTGTCACGGGCTCAGTCGGCTTGACGTACTTGTCATAGACACATTTGCCATACTGGTTCACGATGGACACACGGGCAGCAATGCTCTCCTCCCCCTTGGGGCCCACGCCCACCATCTCACAATCCATGGCTAATGCCTTGGTCAGGCTGAAGGGAAATCAAAAGTTCCAGCTTAATAAACACTGCAGGACTCAGGATTCCAGGTCACACCTGAAGGGACCACAGACTAAGTGTTGCACAGAAAAAGCTCGGTGCCTGTCACAAGTGGTGTGTCACGGTTCTTAGCAGGATCCTAGGAGGTACCTGCCCACTCAACTAGAAAGGGAAGCATCCTCTTGCCTGCAGAACACCCTCTAAGGCTGAGCAAACATCTGCCCGAGCTGAGCATACCCGCCAAAGGCCTGCTCCTTCACAAGCGTGACGCTGCTTTCGCTCTGACCCAGCTGTCTTCTTGCTATCTTGGCTGCCGCTGGGCCTAGGGCAGCTTCAATATCCACTGGGTCCACATCATCAAACCAGATGTCTTCCCTAAAAGACAAAAACAAGAATAGGCTGACCACTGGAAGGCCCTGGTCCAGCCACTGAGGCAGCACCCTGTGGTGCCAACAGTTGGCAGACACAGGTGGCCAGAGGGGATGCACGGAGTCTGCTTCTCTCGCAGTTGGGCCCCAGAGGCTCAGCTGCTGGTGTTATTTTGATCATCTCAGAGCTTTCTTTTCATCATTTTTCTTTTTATTTAGAAAATATGCTCATTATTTATGATTTAGGAACTATAAACACAGAGAACATAAAACAGAAACGTGTAACATACCACCCAGATATAATAATTGCTAATGTTTCCTTTTTAATTACAATAGTAATAGGTGCGTTTTCAAACAATCAAAAAATACAGATAAACACGATGACTGTAAATGGAAACACAGAACCCCACCAAGGCACACGACCACTGCCATCTTGCTCTCACCCTCTGTATTTGGAAGCCCACACAGGTATGAACACCTGCCTGCCCAATTTTGTCTCTTAGGCTCAGCTTAAATGTCATTGCCCCAGAAAAGCTCTTTCCAGTCACCCCAAGAGGATAAGCTCCTCTTGCCAAGTGCTCCCATGACCTTCTCCCTCATGAACTCATCCTGAGGAGCAGGACTGCCTTGCTAAATGCTCTTCCCAACAGCCAGCCTAGCAGGGATGCACTCACCTGTCCTCTTTTGACACTTTAGCAATTGTGTCCTGAACACTTGGGTGACACGAAGCCAGCCTCTGACTTACAAGTATATTACCTTGAGGCAAGGCATTCAGAGACAGCCACTGGTTCCTGGTCCTCCTCGTGGGGATGATCACCACAGTGTCTGTTAACTAATCACCTGGCACTGAGTGAACCACATCTCACCAACACCTTGGAGACACCACAGGTGATGACACTGAGGTGCAGAGGATGTCAAGAACTTGCCCCAGACCCCCCAACTGGCAAGAAGCAGGGACAGGTCTCACATTCCAGCCTTCCTGGGTTCAGACTCTTTCATTCCACAAATTGTCACTGGTTGCTCCTAAAAGCCAAGCTCTGTCCTAAGCGTAGAAAACGCAGCAGTGACCATGAGACAAGCCCTGCCCTCAGCGTGCCCATGCTCAGAGAGAAAGCAAACAGCAAGTAAACAAAGACACGGATGCCATCGGGGTGAGAGCATGGATAAAGTACGGTGGGGCTATCCCGTCACCCGGTCTCTGCACGGAGACGGGCCCGAGGCAGTAAAGCTGCTGCCTTGATTGTCAGTGGTGAGGAAGATGGAGGCCAGGGTGGTAGGAGCCATGCCAGTGACCACAGCTGAGACTCAGACGTCGGCAACGTTGACACTTACTCAGTGGGTGGGTTGGGGGCTGAGGCTGCCGCCTCCTCAGCTTTCCGCTTCTTATGCTTGATACTCCCTCGTTTTGCAGCTATGTCACCATCTGCCCTTTTCTTGGCTCCCTTCGCATCATGCTCTGCTCCTCCGGCCTTCACAGCAGGTGCTGGCGTCTTCCTCTCCATCTTAGACCCTGTGGGAACAGAGGCCCTGGTCGCCTCTTGGTCTTCTGTCGCCATCTCATCTGTCTTTGCTTTATCTGAGGTCTCTTTTCTGTTTCGCTGGATAATCTCAGGCTGCTTTTGGGAAACCATCTGAGAGATAACAAGAGGCTTTTCTGAGGCCTGTGATTTTTGTTTCAGCAGCTGTTAGGACCCAAAACAAAAGACATGCTACATTTTAATTTGGAAATTATACACAACAGGTTGAAAAACCTGTGTGGGATATACAAACACACACACATCAGTCACATCTACAGGCCCTTCCTACAGCATCACTGAAAAATTTTTTTTTTTTTTTCTTTTTTTGAGACAGTCTTACTTTGTCACCCTTGGTAGAATACCCTGCTGTCATAACTCACAGTAATCTCAAACTCTTGGGCTCAAGCGATTCTCTTGCCTCGGCCTCACAAGTAGCTGGGATTACAGGCACCTGCTACAATGCCCAGCTATTTTGAGAGATGGAGTCTCACTCTTGCTCAAGCTGGCCTCCAATTCCTGAGCTCAGGCAATCCACCCACCTCAGCCTCCAAGAGTGTTGGGATTACAGGCATGAGCCACCATGCCCGGCTGAAATTTGTTTTTATTTTTATTTTTTTTTTTGTGGTTTTTGGCTGGGGCTGGGTTTGAACCCGCCACCTCCGGCATATGGGACCAGTGCCCTACTCCTTGAGCCACAGGCGTCGCCCGAAATTTGTTTTTTTTTTTTTTTTGTAGAGACAGAGTCTCACTTTATGGCCCTCGGTAGAGTGCCGTGGCCTCACACAGCTCACAGCAACCTCCAGCTCCTGGGCTTAAGCGATTCTCTTGCCTCAGCCTCCCGAGTAGCCCGAAATTTGTTTTTAAATGATTTGGAAAAATCTTTTTCATTCTCACCCACAAGTCACTTGTGGGAAAATGCTATTTCTTTGCTTAATACATAATTTTACACCTGTTCTTACATTCCTACGCAATTTCAAACTCATATTCTATACCTCACATACCTGAGTGACTAAACATCACAGACTGCTGCACAGAGCGGATGATAAGCAACCTTTTTTTTTGTTTTTTTGAGACAGTCTCAAGCTGTCGCCCTAGGTAGAATGCCGTGGTATCATAGCTCACAGCAACCTCAAACTCTTGGGCTTAAGCAATTGTCTTGCCTCAGCCTCCCAAGTAGCTGGGACTATCGGTGCCCACCACAACGCCTGGCTATTTTTTTGTTGTGGCAGTTGTCACTGTTTTCTTCTCTTTTTAGCTGGCCTGGGCCAGATTTGAACCCGCCAGCCTCAGTTTATGTGTCCGGCACCCTACCTACTGAGCTACAGGTGCCTCCTTTTCCTTTTTTTTTTTTTTTCCAGTTTTTGGCTGGTGCTGAGTTTGAACCCACCACCTCCGGCATATGGGGCCGGCACCCTACTCCTTTGAACCACAGGTGCCACCGCTTCCTTTTCACTTTTTTAAAAGACAGGGTCTCACTCTATCGCCTGGGCTAGAGTGCAGTGGCCTCACCATAGCTCACTGCAACCTCAAACTCCTAGGATCCAGTGATCCTCCTGGCTCAGCCTCCCAAGTAGCTGGACTATTGGTACATGCTGCAATGGCCGGCTAATTTTTCCAGGTTTTGTAGAGACAAGGTCTCACTTTTACTTAGGCTAATTTCAAACTCCTGAGCTCAGGCAATCCTCCTGCCTCAGCCGCCCAGAGTGCTAGGATTACAGGTGTAGTCACTGTGCCTGGCAGCCTTCTTTTCAAGATGCAGGGTCTCGCTTTATCCCCTAGCCTGGAGTTCCAGACCCAGCTTGAGCAAGAGTGAGACCCTGTCTCTAAAAATAGCTGATCATTTAAGCAGATGCCTGTAGTCCCAGCTACTTGAGGGGCTGAGGCAAGAGAATCACTTGAGCCCAAGAGTTTGAGGTTGCTGTCAGCTATGACGCCTCAGCACTCTTGCGAGGGCGATAAACTAAAACTCTATCTCAAAAAAAAAAAAAAAGAAAAAAAAGAAAAAGTTCTCAATTCTCTTTTGCTCACTCTGAGGCTCCATAACATACTCCAGAACATGAAGGTCAACAGCAGTGAAGAGAACAAAATCAACTCATAACTCAGCACCCCAGCCTGACATTTCCTGATGGCGTGACCTAAGGCCAAGTTTCTGAAGTTGTCTGTGCCTCAGTTTCTTCATCTAGAAAACCAGGTTAATATTAGCTAACTCCAAAGGATGCAGTAAGGAGGGGAGTGAAGCCCAGGGAAGAGTATGTGGCAGAACCACCTGCACAGAAGCAGAGAGCACTCCTGTCTAGAAAGGCAGCCGGCACAGCCAGCATCAAAAGCAGGGCGCTGGGGGGGGGGCTGCTGGGTTTCCAGATGCAAGCTTTTTTTGGGGTAGGGGGGGACAGAGTCTTAAGCTGTTGCCCTGGGTAGAGTGCGGTGGCATCACAGCTCACAGCAATCTCCAACTCCTGAGCTCAAGCGATTCTCCTGCCTCCGCCTCCCAAGCAGCTGGGACTACAGGTGCCCACTACAATGCCCGGCTATTTTGTGGTTGCAGTCCTCATTGTTTCGAATCCAGCAGCCCATGCTGGATTCGAAACCGCCAGCTCAGGTGTATGTGGCTGGCGCCTTAGCCAATTGAGCCACAGGCGCAGAGCCCCCCTCTCCCCTTAAAAAAAAAAAAAAATCTCCCTGGGTAGAGTAATGTGGCATCACAGCTCACAGCAACCTCTAACTCCTGGGCTTAGGCGATTCTCTTGCCTCAGACTCTTGAGTAGCTGGGACTACAGGTGCCCACCACAACTCCTGGCTATTTTTTTTTGTTGCAGTTTGGCAGGTGCCCTACCCACTGAGCCACAGGTGCTGCCTTTCCAGGCCTATTCCCTCATAGAGGTGATAAAAGTATCTACCTCACACTTATGGGGACTACGGAAGAACCCACATGCAGACCAGAGCGTTGCACATTTTAAGAGCTCAAAAACTGGTCCCTGAATTCCCTAGGTGAATCTGCTTATGTGTGTGTGTCTGTGTCTGAATCACACTGGTCTCCCTGCTTCTCCTCCTCTGCCTCCCTCCACCTCTGTCTCCGCGGGTGTGTGTCTCTCTCTGGGGGCGGGGGGGTTATCCTAAGCTTCTCCCCCTCTCTCTTTCCTTCCACTACTGTTAACCTGGGAGGAAAAAAAACTAGGGTGGTTGTAAGGACTGGTCCGGTGGCTCACGCCTGTAATCCCAGCACTCTGGGAGGCTGAGGTCCGTGGACTGCTTGATCTCAGAAATTGGAGAGCAGCCTGAGCAACAGCGAGACACCTCTCTACTAAGAATAGAAAAAATTAGCGGGACATTGAGTTCAGGAGTTGGAGACCAGCCTAGATAACATACTGAGACCCTGTCTCTACAAAAAAATAGCAAAATTACCCGAGAGTAGAGAAATGCACCTGTAGTCCCCACTACTTGGGAGACTGAGGCCGGAGGATCACTTGAGCCCAGGAGCTGGAGGTTTGCTGTGAGCTAGGGTGGGGCCGCGGCACTCCAGCCTGAGCGACAGAGTGAGACCCTGTTTCAACAACTATGTAACTGGGCGCTTCTCATCAATGGACAATAACTGCTAGAATCGTCTGCATCGCGTCTGCCGTGGGCTTGGCCCCCCTCAGCTGACCACTTGCCAGGTCCTCTGAGGGGCCACCCAAGCCGTTCCCGTCCCGGCGTCGAGCAGTGACCCGACCAAAGGCCCGTCCCAGGCCTCACCTCCAGCAGCGCCTTCCAGTTCCGAGAAAAATCTTCTGGTGCCTTCGGCGGCCGCACCACCACACTGGCGGCGCTCAGCGGCCTCCTGCCTAATCCGTTCGCTCTGTTTTTCCAGAACCGTTTTTGCTTGTTTTTCTTTCGAGAGAGCTTCCTGACAAGCCCGGAATCAGCCGCGGGGCTGCTCGGGGAGCGCGCGGGGACCTTCCCCCTCACCATCCCGGCGCCTGCGGTGCTTCTCGGGCCGCACCCTCCCGCTCCGCTTCCCAGCCCAGGCTCCCGCGTACCCTGGCCCCGGAAGCGGCCCCAAAGCGGCACGCGCATCGCAGGCCCGGAAGTGCTCGCGTCTCCGCGACCGGCTGGAAACTGGAGCCCCGCCTGTTGGTTCCATGCGGCCTGCAGTTCCGCACCGGAAGGGAGCTACGGACCCAGTGAGCTGCGTCCACCGTCGGCGCCCGAGGGTCTGGCTGGGCTAGTCCGGGGTCTCACGGACATCCGGGTTGGGGATGAGAAGTGCGGACGTCGGAAGCAAGCTGGGAGCAGCTGTCGCTGACGCGGAGCGCGCGGGTGCCGGCGGCTGCTCAGCACAAACGCTTGCTCGCTCCAGGGGCTTGCACTTGGCTTGTGCCCGAAGCTGCGCTTCCCCGCTGGTGGGAGTGAGCGGCCGGCCGGCAGGCTGCAGCCTTGCGTGAGAAATAAAGCTGTCCTGCCCCAGTGTGTGCGGGTGACGATTTTTCAGTTGACATGAAGTTTGCAAAATGTATCAGGCTCAGAGAGATGTGAGCAGGAGATAGCAGTAACTAACTGAGCCCATGCCCCAGGGAAATTAAAGGCACTTAATTTTTTTTTTTCCTTCCCTGTAGTTTCCAGACTATCTGATAAATTTCCTAAAATTGTTACTGATACCGGAAATTCGTCTTCAGTAGGTCCTTGGTCTCCGGGATTCAAAGAATGAATCTGCGGACCACAGATCAAGGGTAAGACAGGATTTATTTACGGAAAAGAATACAAAAACACCAAAGCTCCCTGCACGGAGAGAAAAGCTTGCTCTCTCTCTGTATCAGGGCTCTTTGTCTAGGGGCATATATAGTCGCAAGGGGCCCTTTGTAGTTATATTTAGCGTGTCTGGAATGTGTCTGGGTCGTGATTGAATGGCTACAATCCCTTTCATTTCCAGGCCTAGGAAATGGTGGTTCCCTGTTCAGCCGCAAATTCAAGGGGAGGGAAACCTAAGGTGCTGGTGTCTCCCCAGCAGTTGTCTGGCCCTTCAGGCTATGGAGTCTCCTGCGGGGGGTGGGGGTGGCTTGCCTGCCCTCCAGCCTGCTGGTTCCTCTGCTCGCTGCCACCGCCAAGGCTGAGGCAGCAGGTCCCCACTCCCACCCCTCCACCCCAACCAAGCTCCACCTAGCTGGCTGGGGCACCACCTGTCCTATATCCTTACCACTGTAACCGCCTCAGACAATTTGGTTCAATAGTTTTTGTTTTGTTTTGTTTTTGAGACAAGGTCTTGCTCTGTTGCCCAGGCTGGAGTCCAGTGCTATGATCACAGTGCACTGCAGCTTCAAACTCCTGGGCTCAAGTGATCCTCTCCCTCAGCCTCCCAAAGCCCTGGGATTACTGGCACATACCACCAAGCCAGACCTGGTTCATTTCCCCCCCCCCCCCTATTTTTAGTAGAGACGTCCCGCTTTTTTGCTAAAACTGGTCTCAAACTTGTGAGCTCAAGGCATCCACCCACCTCGGCCTCCCAAAGTCTCAAGCTGTCATCCTGGGTAGAGTGCAGTGGTGTCACAGCTCACAGCAACCTCAAACTCTTGGGCTTAGGGGATTCTCTTACCTCAGCCTCCCAAGTAGCTGGGACTACAGGTGCCTGCCACAACACCCAGCACCACAATGCAGGGCTATTTTTTGTTGCAGTTGTCATTGTTGTTTAGCTGGCCCAGGGTTCAAACCCACCAGCCTCAGTGTATGTGGCTGGCACCCTACCCAGTGAGCTACCGATGCCTACAGACCGAGTTCATTTTTATGCAACAAAGTTGTGACTTGGGCAGCGCCTGTGGCTCAGTGAGTAGGGTGCAGATCCCATACACCGAGGGTGGTGGGTTCAAACACGGCCTTGGCCAAATTGGAACAAAAAAATAGCTGGGCATTGTGGCGGGCACCTGTGGTCCCAGCTACTTGGGAGACTGAGGCAAGAGAATCGCCTAAGCCCAGGAGCTGGAGGTTGCCATCAGCTGTGATTTCACAGCACTCTACTGAGGACGACAAAGTGAGACTCTGTTTCAAAAAAAAAAAAAAAAGTTGTGACTCGTGTTTTGGTTGCCTGGGAACCCCCCAGGTTAAATGTCACATAACCTGAGCATGCCCAGATGAACTAAGCCTGCAATCATAGGCAAAACCTAGGTGCTGCGACTGAGGAGCTGGACCGAATCAAGAAGCAGACACAGGATCCAAGATCCAATCAGATCAATCCTATTTACTTCTGACGGTAAAACCTGCCCTAAGCCCCAGCTCCAGGAGGCAGGTTTGAGCTAGACTTTTGTCTTCTTGCTCAGCCGATTGTCAATAAACATTTCTCATTGCAAAAAGCTGGTTTCTCTGCCTTTGACCTTCCATTGTGCACAAGCAAATGGACCTAATTGGTTCGGTAACACCTAGTTGTTTTTTTTTTTTTTTGAGACAGAGCCTCAAGCTGTTGCCCTTGGTAGACATGGCATCACAGCTCACAGCAACCTCAAACTCCTGGGCTCAAGCGATTCTCTTGCCTCCACCTCCCAAGTAGCTGGGACAACAGGTGCCAGTCACAACGCCCGACTATTTTTTTGGTTGCAGCCGTCATTGTTTTTTTGGCGGGCCTGGGCTGGATTCGAACCTGCCAGCTCAGGTGTATGTGGCTGGTGCCTTAGCCGCTTGAGCCACAGGCGGCGAGCCGGTAACACCAAGTTTGAATGATTGACCTTCACCCTTATCTTCCTGGAATTTGTGTTACAAAGAACAATTATAGCTGATCAATAGTTTATGTTATTTTAATGAACAAATGCAAATGTTAGGAAGTGCTCCCTTCTTTTTTTTTCCTTTAAAAATCCACTAGTAACTGTTGTTAATCAGAGCACATATATTCAGGGCATCTTGCAACTGTGAAAATAAGTCATTCAAGATCTATGCTATGGGAACTTTAAAATATTTTGAACCTTAAAGGAATGTATGGGGACTGAGTCAGTGACTAGTAGCTGCAACCTAAGCAACCAGACCCTTTGTTTCTCTGATTGTAGATTAGCCTTCTTTCTTACCTAAGTTGTTTTATAAAATGTTGTGACTAAAGGGAACCAGGGAAGACCACTTCCCTCTTCACTGTTATCTTCATTGTAAATTGATTTCCTTCTTTTCTCTTTCACACAAAGATGTCATGACTATCACATTGTCGAAGATGGAATATTAAATATGGATGATCACGTTTTCTAAATTGGAATGTTAAATACATCTTTTAAATTGCAAAGGAGGCTGGACGTGGTGGCTCATGCCTGTAATTCCAGCACTCTGAGAGGCCGAGGTGGGTGATTGCCTGAGCTCATGGGTTCAAGACCAGCCTGAGTCAGAGTGAGACCTTGTCTCCAAAAATGGTCGGGTGTTGTGGCAGGCGCCTGTCGTCTCAGTTACTTGGGAAGTTGAGGCAAGACAATCGCTTAAGCCCAAGAGTTTGAGGTTGCTGTGAGCTGTGACGCTATAGCACTCTACCAAGGGCGATATATCGAAACTCTGTCTTAAAAAAAAAAGAAAAGAAAGAAAGAAAATAAAGTAGAAATTTGGCTTTTAACATCAAAAATGAGCCACAGAAGTTTATATGTGTAGTCTGTACGTTGGCTGAAACAGGCTTGAGGTTGGCAGTTGCTTATCAGGACAGAATGTTTGAAAGGCTGGTCCTCTGTCCAGTCAGAGGTGTAGTGGCTTGGGTTGTAAATTACAGTTAGAGAGGGGCTGGCAAGGCTGGGCCTGGTGGCTCACGCCTATAATCTTAGCACTCTGAGAGGCTGAGGCCAAGACCAACCTCAGCAAGAGTGAGACCCCATCTCTACTAAAAATAGAAAAACTAGCCAGACATTGTGGCAGGTGTCTATAGACCCAGAAGCTACTTGGGAGGCTGAGGCAAGAGAATCAGTTAAGCCCCAGAGTTTGAGGTTGCTGTGAGCTGTGATGCGACAGCACTCTACTGAGGGTAACATAGTAAGACTCTGACTCAAAAAAAAGGAAAAAGAAAGGAGGTGCTAATTGGCCTGATGGCTCCTATTATTAGGGAGTTTATTGAGAGTATGGTTTTTCTGTAGCTGTAGGAGTTTTGTAAGTTGTCATGCCAGCCAAGCCCTAAACCAGTGATTTTCAATCCGTGTTGTCCAGATGAAGAAGGTCCGGCCTCCTGTCACTGTCAACTAATACGTGGATATGGGGATAGGTCTATTAAACTTTATTTGTCAGAAGGATTCTGGAGAACAGTGAGAGTAGTCTTTCTAAGAATACTCTTAGAGGCTTGGCACCCCTAGCACAGTGGTTACACGTCAGCCACATACATCAAGGGTGGCAGTTTTGAACTCGGCCCAGGCCTGCCAAACAACTGCAACAAAGAAATAGCCTGGCATCATGGTAGGCGCCTGTAGTCCCAGCTACTTGGGAGGCTGAGGCAAGAGAATTGCTTAAGTCCCAGAGTTTGAGGTTGCTGTGAGCTGTGATGCCACCGCACTCTAGCGAGGGTGACAAAGTAAGACTCTGTCTCAAAAAAAAAAAAAAAACCCAAAACATTTAAATTGAAAAGTTATTTTTTCTAAATCAATCTACCTAAACTGCTTAACATGGGCATTTTTAAGGTGGGAGTTAAATTTACAAAACAGTAAGAATGGGAGATAGGGGTGAAGGTCAGGCAGGATCTAAACTGACCAGACCAGCTGTGTCCTATCTGTGCTAGCCTGACAGACTCCATCTTATTCTCACCACATGTGCTTTCATTCCCCACTCTTATTATTACAATTCTTATCTATGAAATAGAGTTTAAACGGAAATAATTTTTATGGTTTATTGTATTTGTCCTGGGATTGCATTTATTTGGGCAAGGGATAGGTTTATTTATTTATTTATTTTTGGAAAAGCAGGCCTCATAACTCAGGTGATATATTCAATATAAACGTTTAAAGGCACAGCATGTTTGAGCAAAACGCAGATCCATCAGATCCAGATCCAATGTGATCTGGCAACCCTCCCTTCATGAGTCCTTGTTTCTAGATCTAACTCCACATGGAAACATCAGGGATGGAAAAGGCCTATTTGGCCAGCTCCAAAGTCCTCCCTACAGTCATGTTCCAGGGCTTTGCAGAATCCAGTTTTTTTTTTTTTTTTTTTTGAGACAGAGCCTTAAGCTGTCACCCTAGGTAGAGTGCTGTAGCATCATAGCTCACAGCAACCTCCAACTCCTGGGCTCAAGCGATTCTCCTGCCTCGGCCTCCCAAGTAGCTGGGACTACAGGTGCCTGCCACAACGCCCGGCTATTGTTTGGTTGCAGCCCTCATTGTTGTTTGGCAGGCCCGGGCTGGATTCGAACACGCCAGCTCAGGTGTATGTGGCTGGCGGTTAGCCGTTTGAGCCACAGGCGCCTAGCCAGAATCCAGTTTTAAGGGTGTCAATTGATGGGCTTCTTTCAGTTGAAGAGACTATTCCACAGTTAATGGTTGGTCATAGTTAACTTTTCAGTCTGGGCCCCAGAAAAAGTGTTGCCAAACTGGCCAAAAGAAAAAACAAAATGGGGCAGCGCCTGTGGCTCAGTGAGTAGGGCGCCGGCCCCATATGCCGAGGGTGGCGGGTTCAAATCCAGCCCCGGCCAAACCCCAACAAAAAAATAGCCGGGCGTTGTGGCGGGCGCCTGTAGTCCCAGCTGCTCCGGAGGCTGAGGCAGGAGAATCTCTTAAGCCCAAGAGCTAGAGGTTGCTGTGAGTCCTGAAAAGGGGAAGGAAAGGGGGAATGAAAAACTGGGAAGAGGCGGCGCCTGTGGCTCAAGGAGTAGGGTGCTGGTCCCATATGCTGGAGGTGACAGGTTCAAGCCCAGCCCCGGCCAAAAACCACAAAAGAAAAAAAAAGAAAAACTGGGAAGAAAGAGAGGAGCAAACAACCTACGTCATGTAATGTCATCCTTTTCAAATCAAATACCTTTGGAAGCCCTAATCCCAGGCCCCCTCTGCCCATAATGGCAACACATCTACATCGCAGCTCCACCCTTCAGTTTTAAGGGACAGTGACACCAGCCCTAAAAACACTACTTCTAAGCAGGGCCAGGGTCCACACGAAGTCAACTGACCTCCAACTGATGGGCAGCTTCACCCACTACCTCACTCTGTCAAACTCCTCGAATTATCATCGGGCAGGGGTCGCTGGGGGGAGTCGAAGGTCACGCCGCAGAGTCCAGGAGCTCCACTGGGGGCGCTGGGGCATAAACGGTCCAGACTAACTCACAGGGTCCGAAGGAAGCTTCTTTTTTTTTTGCAGTTTTTGGCAAGGCCTGGGCTTGAACCCGCCACCTCCAGCATATGGGGCTGGTGCCCTACTCCTTTGAGCCATAGGCACTGCCCAGCCGAAGGAAGCCTCTAAGCAGGGCCTCAGGGTGCTGAAAAGCGCGCCGCGCGGCCTGCGCTCCCCGCGCCCGGGCGGAGCGACCCCGGCAGCGCCGCGCGGCAGGCCCCGCGCGCCGGTCAGGACAGACCCCCGGCCCGGCAGCTTCCACCGCGCGGAATCGCCAACTGCAGCCCGGCGACAGGCGTGAGGGGTCGCGCGGGGCTGTGAGCAGAGAAGATCCCTCCGGCGACAGACGCTGCGCGCAATTCCAGCCGGTGCCTTGGGGCAGGTTTCGCCGTCCGCCTCCCCCGAGAACACCAGGAGGAGGTGGGGACAGGGTAGAGGGTGTCCCCGGATCCCCGCTGGCTCCAGAAAACCCCTTTTAGTCCTGGACATCAAGTCAACATCGGACGAAATCAAGCGGGCGAGGGAAGGGGAGGATCTTGGGGTCCCCCATCCAGGGGACGAGGTGCTGTCTCTGTTCCTGGGCCAGCGCCCGCTCCTAGACCCGGGATCGTTTGCAGGCAGAGCCAAAGCCCATCAGCGCCACTGGGCTTCCCCCACTGCCGGCGCCACTTTTCCTCTCGGGTTTGGCGCGACCTCCGCCCGCGCGGTCCATGACAGCGTCCCCGGCGTCCAGAAAGGTCCTCTTCTGCGCCCCTCAGTGTCCCTGCTGCCTCTGCCTGGCCTACCCCCTCAGTCAAAAGCGTCGCTTCCCGGCCCCAACCTCCACTCTGCCGCCGTAGCCCGGGGGATAGGTTTAAAGTTATATTTGGAACAGTATGTAGCACAGTTAACAAAAGACAACGAGGGGCACGTCAAATATGATAATAATAAATAAAGATGTCTGAGAACAATAGATTTCCCATTTCTTTTCTTTCCTTTTTTTTTTTTTGAGACAGAGCCTCAAGCTGTCACCCTGGGTAGAGTGCCGTGGTTGCAGCCGTCCTTGTTGTTTTGGCGGCCCCGGGCTGGATTGAAACCCGCCAGCTCAGGTGTATGTGGCTGGCGCCTTAGCCACTTGAGCCACAGGCACGGAGCCTTTATATTTCCCGTTTCAAACAACTGAAGTTTTTAACCCTCGTCTCTGTACTGTTCTGTAGTCTACTGGTCCAGCTTGAGTTTGCTGGTTTTTCTTAGGGGGATAAAGCTAGACGTGGGAATGATGTGATCTAGACAATTTGACCACTGTAGGGGTTGCAAGTACATGTCCAGAGGCCAGTCCATTCTCCCTCAAGTTTGTCAGGTCTTTCCCTCTAAGTCCTGAAGATAAGCTGGTTATTGGCTGGAACATATGTAGGTTTCAGGAAGCGGGGAAAGTGACCTCTTCTTACACAATCAGATGGTGGTATAGTGTAGTTCAGAAAGCGTGAGGTGTGTTAGGACAGCGATCAAAGGTCATCTGCTGGAAGCCTTGTAAGTTCCTTGGTTTGGGTGAGTCTGTTATTGGAATGTAGGATCTGGAAGATATATCTCAAAAATTACTCTAGGATAAAGAAGTAAACAGAGGCTCAATATGGCTTTTTTACACTAACCGGGATAAAGTCAGGTGACAGAATGAAATTGTTAAGCAATTATGTATAAATATCTATAAGTTCTGGGTTTCCAGGTTAAGGATTGCACAATGAGAACAATAGTATTTTTTTTTTTGGCAGGGGCAGGGTGTGAACCCGCCACCTCCAGCATATGGGACCGGCACCCTACTCCTTGAGCCACAGGTGCCACCAAAACAATAGTATTTTTTTTTTTTTTAATAGACAAGAGTCTCACTTTATCGCCCTGGGTAGAGTGCTGTGGCATCACAGCTCACAGCAACCTCCAACTCCTGGGCTTAGGTGATTCTCTTGCCTCAGCCTCCCGAGTAGCTGGGACCACAGGCACCCGCCACAACGCCCGGCTATGTTTTTTTTGTTGCGGTTTGGCCAGGGCCAGGTTTGAACCCGCCACCTTTGGTATATGGGGCCAGCGTCCTACCCACTGAGCCACAGGTGCCGCCCAATAGTATTTTTATTTATAGCCTTAGCTCAGTTTTTTTTTTTTTTTGTAGAGACAGAGTCTCACTCTATCACCCTCGGTAGAGTGCCATGGCATCACACAGCTCACAGCAACCTCCAGCTCCTGGGCTTAAGCGATTCTCTTGCCTCAGCCTCCAGAGTAGCTGGGACTACAGGCGCCCGCCACAACGCCCGGCTATTTTTTGGTTGCAGTTCAGCCGGGGCCGGGCTTGAACCCGCCACCCTCGGTATATGGGGCCGGCGCCCTACCGACTAAGCCACAGGTGCCGCCCCGCCTTAGCTCAGTTTTAAAGATAATATTTAGTTTTAAGAGTCTCTAGAGAACTGATCTGAAGTTCCGGGTAATTCAAGTGAATATTTCTGATAATGAGTTAAGTATGGGGCCACTTGTGAGGCCATGTTGTAGCCACACCACTTATTGAGAAATTTTTATTTAGGTTCTAACTTTTCCTGAGGTATCTGTATAGACACAGCAGATACTGTTTAAAACTGTACAGATTTCTTCCAGAGAAGCCAACAGGAGAAGTTTGTTGAGTCTTAAGGCTTTTGTTGTTTTTAAATCAGTCTTAGAGTCAGAGACAAATCTCTAACTATGCTTTTTTTGGTATATAGTCTGCAGATTGCGACAAGTATTTGTAATGTTCTAGGGCAGTCAGGTTCGGGGCCTGTGGCTCAGCGGCTAGAGCGCCAGCCACATACACTGAAGCTGGCGGGTTCGAATCCAGCCTGGGCCTGCCAAGCAATGACAACTGCAACAGAAAAATATCTGGGTATTGTGGTGGGCGCCTGTAGTCCCAGCTACTTGGGAGGCTGAGGCAAGACAATTGCTTAAGCCCAAGAATTGGAGGTTGCTATGAGCTGTGATGTCACAGCATTCTACCCAGGGTGATAGCTTGAGGCTCTGTCTCAAAAAAAAACAAAAAACCTAATATGTGCTTCCAACAGAGATAGGATATTTGCTTAAAAAAAAATAAAGACCTAATAGGTGGCTTGGTGCCTATAGCACAGTGGTTATGACACCGGCCACATACACCAGGCTGGCAGGTTTGGACCCAGCCCAGGCCAGCTAAGCAACAATTACAACTGCAACAGAAAAACAGCCAGGCATTGTAGCGGGCGCCTGTAGTCTCAGCTACTTGGGAGGCTGAGGCAAGAGAAACGCTTAAGACTTGGAGGTTGCTGTGAGCTGTGACGCCACAGTACTCTACCGAGGGCAACATAATGAGACTCTGTCTCAAAAAAAAAAAAAAAACACAAACCTAATATGTTATCTCAGGGCTAAGAAGTAGGAAAAAAAATAAATCAGAGGAAATCTGACTACTGTATGTAATTTTATATTTTGGGGGCAGTCTTTTAGTCCTGTCAACAGATCAATTTAGTTAAACAGCTATGTCTCATTTTATGAGCTGGCATTGTAGACAGGCTAGAATTTAATATAGGTGGGCTATAGTTTTTTATTTTTGAATCATATTTTTCTCTAATTTCCCATTTTACTCAAAACAAATTATAGTAGAATCAATTTAATTGTCAAAATAAACTGTACTTTCAGTATACTGGGTCTGTTATTTGCATAAAATGCAAATAAGAATAAGAATAAGACTAATAAGAATAATTATTAGTCATCTAGGTTTTTTTTTTTAATTGGCTTTACTGGAACCTTTTATAAGGAATCTCAGGTTAGATTTGAAAGCCTCTCATGAGCCCAGGTGAACTGTGCTATTAGATACCTGTATGCACTGGGTAAATTCTCTCAAGGTCCCAAAGTAAATTGAGATTCCTGGATCTGTCAGAAAGTGGCATTTTATTGGCTCGGTGCCTGTGGCTCAAGCGGCTAAGGCGCCAGACACATAATCCTGAGCTGGCGGTTTCGAATCCAGCCCGGGCCTGCCAAACAACAATGATGGCTGCAACCAAAAAATAGCCAGGCATTGTGGCGGGTGCCTGTGGTCCCAGCTACTTGGGAGGCAGAGGCAGGAGAATCGCTTGAGCCCAGGAGTTGGAGGTTGCTGTGAGCTGTGAGGAAAAAAAAAAAAAAGTGGCATTTTTTAGTCACTGCAGATGAGGAAATGTTAGTGATGAGGTATTTGGCTAGTTTTTTCAATGAGCTTTTTATTGGCCTTATTAAGTCAACCTTAAGTTCTTCTTTTTTTTTTTTTTGAAACAGAGTCTCACTTGTCACCCTCAATAGAGTACCATGGCATCATAACTCAGAGCAATCTCAAATTCCTGGACTCAAGTAATTCTCTTGCCTCAGCCTCCTGAGTAGCTGGGACTACAGGCACCTGCCACAACGCCCAGCTATTGTTTTTTTTTGGTTTGTTTGTTTGTTTTTTTAGAGACAGAGTTTCACTTTATGGCCCTCGGTAGAGTGCCGTGGCCTCACACACCTCACAGCAACCTCCAACTCCTGGGCTTAAGCGATTCTCTTGCCTCAGCCTCCCAAGTAGCTGGGACTACAGGCGCCCGCCACAATGCCCGGCTATTTTTTGGTTGCAGTTTGGCCGGGGCTGGGTTTGAACCCGTCACCCTCGTATATGGGGCCAGCGCCTTACCGACTGAGCCACAGGCGCCGCCCTGTTTTTTTTTTTGTCTTTAGAGATAAGGTCTCCCTCTGACTCAGGCTGCTCTCAAACTCCTGAGTTCAGGAGATACACCCACCTTGGTCTCCCAGAGTACTAGGACTTACAGGCATGAGCCACTGTGTCCCACCCCAACATTAAATTCTTAACATAGTCTGGACACCTCGGAAAATGGGACTTTTTCTTTTTTTAAAAGACAATTAATTAGTGTTCTTTTGAATTTTTTTTTTTGAGACAGTCTCAAGCTGTTACCCTGGGTAGAGTGCTGTGGCATCACAGCTCACAGCAACCTCCAACTCTTGGGTTTAAGCGATTCTCTTGCCTCAGCCTCCCAAGTAGCTGAGACTACAGGCACCCACCACAATGCCCAGCTATTTTTTTGTTTGTAGTTGTCATTGTTGTTTGGCAGGCACTGGGCTGATTCGAACCCACCAGCTCTGGTGTATGTGGCTGGCACCCTAGCTGCTTGAGCTACAGGTGCCAAGCCTCTTTTGAATATTTTGACTATGAAATATTACAGGCACATGACATACACAGACACCTTAATATAATTAATATTAAATAATAATATATTTATTAAATAATAATATATTGATTATATTAACTTTTATTTTAAACAATAATCAGCATATCTCAGTGACTTATTATAACATTTTAATTTAAAAGTTAATTTTCTAAATCAATCTACCTAAACTACTCAAGATTGGTATCTTTAGGGTGGAAGCTAAATTTACAAAACAGGACTGGGCATGGTAGCTCATGCCTGTGGTCCTAACACTCTGGGAGGCTGAGGAGGATGGATTGCCTGAGCTCAAGAGTTTGAGACCAGTCTGAGCAAGTGAGACCCTGTCTCTACTAAAAATAGAAAAACTAGTCAGGCATGGTGGCAGGCACCTGTAGTCCCAGCTACTTGAGAGACTGAGGCAGGAGGATCTCTTGAGCCCAGGAGTTTGAGGTTGCTGTGAGCTATGATGCCACTGCACTCTACCCAGGTCAATAGAGTGAGACATTGTCTCAAATAAATAAATAAATAAATACATTTACAAAACAGTAAGAATGGGATGATGATGAAGGTCAGGCAGGATCTAAACCGACCAGATCCGCTGTGTCATGTCCGTCCTAGCCTGCCTGACTCCATCTTTTTTTTTTTAGAGACAGAGTCTCACTTTGTCACCCTCTGTAGAGTGTGGTGGCGTCACAGCTCACAGCAACCTCCAGCTCCTGGGCTTAGCCAATTCTCTTGCCTCAGCCTCCCGAGTAGCTGGGACTACAGGTGCCCGCCACAATGCCCGGCTATTTTTTTTGTTGTTGTTGCAGTTTGGTCAGGGCCGGGTTTGAACCCGCCACCCTTGGTATATGGGGCCGGCACCCTACTCACTAAGCCACAGGTGCTGCCCCTGACTCCATCTTAGTCTCACTACATGTGTTTTTTTGTTTGTTTGTTTTGTTTTTTGAGACAGAGTCTCACTTTGTGGTCCCCAGTCGAGTGTCATAGAGTCATAGCTCACAGCAACCTCAAACTCTTGGGCTCAAGCAGAGAGAGGACACCCAGGAAGGGTGAAGTCTAGGGGAACAGGTCTTCTCAAGGAGACCCCAAGGATACACCTGCAGAGTCCTCTTCATGGTGACTCAGTTCTTAGGAATTTGTAGACTTTACTTCCCGGACCTGGAAATTTCCACTTCTGTGAAATCTTGTAGTTCTTTGGGGGCTGGAAGAGCATTTCCTGCTTGATTCAAACTGACCAATGAGAAAGGTACCTGTGAGTTGGAACTTTTTGACTGGAGATAAAAAGGGAAAGACCAAGGCAGTTGGGGAGCATGGCCATTTCAAATTCTTTTATACCATTACCTCTACTAGCTAAAGAAAAGCCTTTTTCCTCTTAAATAAGGTGTTTGGCTGCTCTTTCTCTCCATTGGGCCTCATCTTCCTGCAACAAAGTGATTCTCTTGCCTCAGCCTCCCAAGTAGCTGCCACTACAGGTACCCGCCACAATGCCTGGCTATTTTTAGAGATGGAGTCTCGCTCTAGCTCACACTGGTCTCCAAATTGTGAGCATAGGCGATCTGCTCGGTCTCCCAGAGTGCTGGGATTACAGGCTTGAGCCACCTCGCCCAGCTCAACTTTTTTTGATCAACAAATTTCAAGTGTGCCATGGAAGTTTAACTATAGATTCAAGTGCTATGAGATAAAAAAAAAAATGTTGAAAAACACTACCCTAAACCCTCAACCTGTAGGTAATTTTGTTTTCTTTTCTTTCTTTCTTTTTTTTTGTAGAGACAGAGTCTTACTTTACCGCCCTCGGTAGAGTGCCATGATGTCACAGGACTCACAGCAACCTCCAGCTCTTGGACTTCCGCAATTCTCCTGCCTCAGCCTCCCGAGCAGCTGGGACTACAGGCGCCTGCCACAATGCCCGGCTATTTTTTGGTTGCAGTTCAGCCGGGGCTGGGTTTGAACCCACCACCCTCGGTATATGGGGCCTGCACCCTACTCACTGATCCATAGGCACCACCCTGGTAATTTTGTTTTCTTAACCTCAGGGTCAGTTTTAGTTGATAAAGGGCATTTAATTTTGTCTTTCACAATATAACCCCATCCCAAATAAACTCTCTACTTATATTAATTTTACTTCATTTTCTTTCTTTATTACAGGGGCCTGAGGGAAACACAGATAAGCTAATAAGTCAAGTTAATTGTGGACAGCAGTAACAACGAAGATGATACAATGAGATTGTCTGTGCCACTGAACACCAAATAAATAACACTTACTCAGTCCATTTACATTGAACTGAGGGACGGGAGAGGCCAAAACCAGCTGCATTCTGCACAGAGAGACAAGGGTGTGGCATTCTCACTGGCTTTTACTGAAGTCTCAGACATGAGAATGTACAGCACGGGGGAAAGATTCAGAGAGAGAGTAAAGGTTAAAAAACAAGGAGTTTATCTTTAGCTGCAGGATTGGACTCCCCTAACACATTCCGTTTACTGCACTTCCGTCTATTTTATCACTGCTATTATATGACTTAGAGCTGGGACAGTACGCTGGACAGGATTGTTTCAGTACTCATGGCCAGCAGTGATGCTTGGATTTTGCCCAGATCCCTCTGTCCCTAGTGCCTAACACTTTTAACCCTATGCTCTATCCTATGCTGTGGTAAAGATTGACTAGGCAGGTGGCACCTGTGGCTCAAAGAGTAGGGCGCTGGTTCCATATGCCAGAGGTGGCGGGTTCAAACCCAGCCCTGGCCAAAAATCACAAAAAAAAAAAAAAAAGATTGACTAGGCATTAGGTTACCAGACAAAATGCAGGATGCTCAGTTAACAGGAGTTTCAAATAAGGAACGTTTGCAATGTTTGAGACGTATTTATAATAACAAAATATTTATTGTTTACCTGAAATTCAAATTTAACAGGATGTCCCCTTTTTTTTTTTTTTCTGTTTTTGAGACACTGTCTCACTCTATTGCCCAGGCCAGAGTCCTGTAGAGTCATCATAGGTCACGGCTACCTCTAACTCCTGGGCTCACACAATCCTGCGGCCTCAGCCTCCTGAGTGCTGGGACTATAGATGCCCGCCACAACACTCGGCTAATTTTTCTATTTTTAGTAGAGATTGGGGGTCTCACTCTTGCTCAGGCTGATCTTGAACTCCTAAGCTCAAGCAATCCTCCTGCCTGGGCCCCAGAGTGGGGGGACTATAATGGTGAGCCACTGCACCTGGCCTGAGTGTCCTGATTTTTATTTTCTAAATGTGGCAAACTTAAACAAGAAGCTGCTTAGAAAGTGTCTTGAGGGAGGCCTCTTTGAGGAGATGATATTTGAGCTAAAATTTCAATGGGAGGACCGAAGAGAACCACAAAGTGTTTGATGTATCTGAGGAATGGAAAGAAGGTTGGTGAGACTAAAACCCCGTAAGTAGGAGAAGGATAGGTGTCGGATCACAGGATACAGAGACTTGTAGGCTGCAGGAAGTAATTTGAACATTTCTTTTTCTTTTTTCTTTTCTTTTTTTTTTTTGAGACAGAGTTTCACTATGTTGCCCTCAGTAAAGGGCTGTGGCGTCACAGCTCACAGCAACCTCCAACTCTTGGGCTTAAGCGATTCTCTTGCCTCAGCCTCCAAAGTAGCTAGGACTACAGGTTCCTGCCATAACGCCCGGCTATTTTTTGTTGCTGTTGATTAGGTGGCCTGGGCCGGGCTCCAACCTGCCAGCTTCAGTGTATGTGGCTGGCACTACAACCTCTGTACTACCGGCGCCGAGCCAAATTTGGACATTTCTTTCCAGGGGCCAAAGGAAGCCATTTTCTTCTTTTTTTAGAGATGGGGTCTCGGGGCAACTCCTGTGGCTCAAAGAGTAGGGCTCTGGCCCCATATACCGGAGGTGGTGGGTTCAAACCCAGCTCCGGCAAAAAAAAAGAGATGGGGTCTCGCTCTACTGATCGGCATGGGAGTTTTGACCTGTTTCGTTTCTGACCTGGGCTAGTTCACCCCTCCTTAGGCAACCTGGTGGCCCCCCTCTCCTAGGAGGTCACCATACTGATGCCAAATTTAATGCAGACACCCGATCAGGATAGCGCACTACAGTCCAGAACTCCTGGACTCAAGCCATCCTCCTGTCTCAGCCTCCCAAGTAGCTGGGACTACAGGCATGCGCCACCATGTCTGGCAAGGATGCCATTATTTATTTTATTTTATTTTTTCAATATATAGTTTTTCGAGATAGAGTCTCAGGCTACCACCCTGGGTGGAGTGCTGTGGCATCATAGCTCACAGCAACCTCCAACTCTTGGGCTTGAGTGATTCTCTTGCCTCAGCCTCCTGAGTAGCTGGGACTACAGGAGCCTGGCACAGCACCTGGCTATTTTTTGGACATTGTTGTTTTGGTAGACCCGGGCTGGATTCAAACCCACCACCTCCGGTATATGTGGCTGGTGCCCTAGCTGCCCAAGGATGCCATTTTTTAAAAGCAACTGGACAGAGTTTATTGATGGAAAGATTGATACAAATACTGATAAGCAAAAGAGGGGGAAACAGAACCTCTGGCAGTGGAGGTGGGGAAGTGGGAAGCCCCCAGGAAGCCATTGCTTTAAAGCTGGGAGTGCTCTAATCTGATTTGTGTTTTTAAAAGATGACTGCAGCTTGTTCATGAGAATTGAGATGAGCAGGAGGTGAGAGAGAAGACAGGAGGCCACATTGGAGACTGTTATCATGCCCAGACCAGTGACAATGCAGCTTAGATCAGGGCAATGTGTCAGGCTGTGGCTCTGGGAGGCAGTCACAGAGAGAGTTAGAAGTGTGAAACATTTCTGTGAGTCCATGACAATGATTCCCCTCCTAGTCTGGAGGCTGGAGGATGGCAAGGAGAGGCTTCAGACCACGATGCTGACCTGAAAGAAGAGTGGGAAGGAAGCCAGGTGGGCAGGACAGCCGCAGCCTGCACTGCAGGTCCTAATCGGTTTTGGAGAACCCAACCCATGGGGAGTTCTGGGACAAAGACTGCCCATTAGAAGGATATTCCATTGGAGGAAGTGTCCAGGTCCTAGTGTCCCCTCTGTGGCTGACTAGTGGCTGCCAGAGAAGAGTGGTCTTGGCCTGAAGGTGGCAGGGGAGTGCCAGAGGCTGTCTGCTACCCCTCAGCTTTAGGCAGGTGCCTTGTTGAGGGAGACCTGAGCCACCCACACTCTAGCCTATCCGTGAAGAGATACAGCAGGTGGCTCTGATGAGTGGGAAGCAGGCAGAGTTGACAGGAAATAACGGAGAGGAGGCAAGGTTGGCTCTCAGAATTTTGGTCTGAGCAATGGGATGTGGCCATTTACCATCTCAGGGAATGGCTAGGGAGAACAAGTGAGGTGTGAGCTGGAACCAGGGGTTCCTTTCCAGACTCTCCGGTCACCTGGTTCACCAATCACCAAGGGAGATATCAAATCAGCAGCTGGATCTGCGATTCTCAATCTAGGGGCTGTCAGTGCTGGAGATACACTTCGGGACTCCTCAATAAGCAGTTAGGACTGAGCCTGGGGTATTTCCCCCAGGGAGAGTACGTAAACAGAGAGAGGGAAGGGCTGAGCCCAGGGCCAGGGGCAGGGGCAGGGGCAGGGGCTGAGGGCTTTGCGGGGAGGAGCAGCCAGGAGGGAGGAGAGTGGGTAGAGGGTCAGGAGTTGGGGGCATCAGAAAGCTGGGGGTGGGTGAGGGTGGGCCTGAGGATAAACCATGTCAATGGTTGAGAAAGGTGAGGACAGAGAGATGGGGGCTGGATGTGGCACTGAGGTCACTGGACACACTGAACAGTACCAGTGAAATGTGGCAATGGGGCGCCACTGGAAACATTTTCAAGTTTGTCCTTAAAGAAGGGGGCTGCCCACTCAGGCCGAGAGTGGGCTGCTGGTTCTCCTGGAGAGGCACCACAGCTGTGTGTGCCGACCTCCCTCTCTGAGGCCCCCTGACCTTCCTGTGCTGTGTCCCACCCAGCGCCCCCGCCCAGCACCCCCACCCAGCCTGTGAGCCTTCATCCCAGAACACATCCTACAACTTGCTCACCTGGTGTGTTTGCGTGGGGCACTTTTCCCTAGAATACTGCTTCAGGAGGCAGCTGCTGCCTGCTGGGGCTCAGCAAACACCTATGGGCTGCGGGGGACCCTGGGGGAGGGGCAGAGAGGGGAGCAAAGACTCAGAGGAGGTGGGGGCAGAGGGGTGTCCTCCCTGAGACAAGAGAGGAGGGCGAACCCCCTCCTAGTCTTCACCTGAGCGGGCTGGGGCAGCTGTGAGGGTATGAGGGTGGTTTGGAACCAGTGGACCAGAACTGCCCAGGAGGTGCAGCGCTGGGGTGGTTTGTGAAGATGAATTCTGAGACCTGTGCCACCCCTCACCTGGTGGAGGCACAGACTAGAAGGGTAGCTTAGCTAGAACTCTGATGTCTCCAGCTTGGCCACTCCTTGGGAAGACAGGGACACAGAGGCCCTCCAAAGAGCCAGGGAGTCTCAGCGTGCCTTACCCCACGGCCCCACATCTCCAGATGCCCCATAAAGGGCTCCCTCCTCCTCCGGACTGGGTTGCTTGGCCAGGAGTCCAGGTGTGCACAGCTGTAGGCCTCTTTGGGATGCAGAACCAGGTCAGTGGTGCTCTGAACTGGGGTCCATCACAGAGCAGGGCCCAGGAGCTATAGGCCAGACCCCCATACTCCCTGCTTTGGGAGGCTCCCAGCAGTAAACATGCCTGGTCGCCCCGCCCAGCAAGCAGAGTGTCACATTCCAGCGAGCTCCAGGCTTCGGCCCCTCTTGCTCAGCAAGCTGGATCTCCGCAGGATGTGTAGGCTTCACCCCTGGGTGAGGTGCTGGCCCCTCTGTGTGGCCAGCATGGTGGGGGTCCTCACCTGTGCCTTCCTTCTCCTGGGTAGCTGGGGGCTCCCAGGTGTCTGGCAGGTGGGCTCCTTGACAGCAGTAGTGGCATTCCTGTGCCTCTGGTGCTGAGGGTGGGTCCTGGGGTGGGGTGGAGGACAGCCCTGGGGCAGTTTGGCTGCTCTTTCAGCGGACCACATCAGAGGAATCTGGGCTTGGGGTCTGGGGTGAAGGGTGCTCGCTGAGGGGGGAGCTGGTTTCTCAGAGCCATTCGGACACTAGTTTGTGCCAGCCCTGCATGGGCTGCTCCTCTCTGCCTCCCCCTGCTCGCTGGGGTGAGGGCAGCCTCTCTGCCTTCCTCCCGCCTCCTTGCTCCCCATCCACCTCTTTTTGTCTTGCAGAGTTTTCTTCAGGCGTTGGAGCCAGAGGAGGCGTCCTCCTACTTTGGCCCTGACACTACCTTCAAAGGTACTTGGCCAGGTATCTGCTCAGCCGGGGGAGTTTTGGGACTTTCCAAGGCTTCTCAACATTGATCCTGTGGTCTGGGGCTTTTGGTGGACCTGGCAATGAGGAGATCAGAGAAGCTGCTGTCGCTCCTGTTAATTAACTCCCTTACTTCCTGCCAAGTTGATAAGGCTCTTCCGGTGTGCTGGCCCAGCTGGGTTCTGGCCCTGGATTTTGTTAAACATCTCAAGGGAACAGCCACTCACTGGCTGCCCCTCCTGCCCTGTGACCTCTGTCAGGCTGGCTGATCTCCAGGCACTCTGTGGCTTCTGGCCATGGCTATAAATATTTATTCCTTCTGTGGGAAAGAGGATAGGCCCTGGGTCCGGCACTCTCCAAAGCTAGTGGGTTTCGCTATAATGGAGACTGTCCCTGTGGTTTGCCAGCCTTGTCTGTGGACTTCTCCAGAAGGCCAGGCCTTCTTCCTTCCCCAGCAGGGCTGTTAGTGACTTTGATCAAGAGGCTGATGGGGGCCAGAGGCAGCCAGCTAGTGGTCTGGGGAAGAGAATCAGAGGATGTAGCATTTGCACCCAACCCTCTGCCATTGCCAGACATGCACACTGCCAGGAGCCACACTGAGACCATGCTGGGGCAAGGGGCTGGGAACCTGTGCATCTGTGTGTCCCGGGCCCCAGGTCCTTCCAGCTCTGCCCCCCACCCCCCAAAGCCAGGAGAACATTGCCTGGGGTCCTGATCAGGGCTCCCCAGGGAAGAGTACAGTGAGGGCAGCTGGCCCTACCTCCCACAGAGACCACAGAGGCCCCCCCCCTTTGTTTGCTTTCCTGCTAGGGTTCCTGGCATTACTCATGAAAACCTGTGCCCAGATGGGGGTTCCAGAGCTGCAAAGCCAGGGGGAAGGCTTGCCTTGCTGGGCTGATCTGAAGGACCATAGCCCGGTAGCCCCTTCCTAGGCCTTGACCTTTTGCAGGCCCTCAGCACTCAGTCACTAATGAGATGCTGGTTCTCCTGTGGGGTGAACACTCTTGACTTTAGAAGGCCATCCTCCCCAAACCCGCCCACCTCTGTCTTATTAGCTTGCCAGTACCTGCTTTCTAGAACCTCTACCCTCAGTGCTCTGCTCCCCTCCAGGCCATCCTTCCTCCCTTGGCCTCCAGAGATGGAGACGGGCTGTAGCAGGCACCCTGCACCTAGAACTGCTGGTGGCTGTGGGCCACGATGTCTACCAGGCTCACCAGGAGGACACGGAACGCTATGTGCTCACCAACCTCAACATTGTGAGTGCCCTGGCAGGGACTGGCCCCTAGGGTCAGTACTGGCCCTCACAGGGTGGTGCACGCAAGGTCTCTAGCAGGGCTGTGGGCTGTGCTCATGAATCTCTGGACACAGTGTCCCTGGGCCAGTGGGTTCAACACAGGTGTGCAGGCTTGGGGTGCAGGCCTGGGAGAGGGGAGGTGTGTGGTCTTCTGCTTCCATCCTCTTCTCCCTGCCTAGTTCCCTGGAGTGGAGGTGGGTGAGGTCCCGGAACCACTCTAAGCCCAGAGCTAACCCCCACCTTCTCACTATCTGGCCCCCTCCAGACTGGCCTCTTCCCTAGTGTCCTTTTGACCAAGGGAAGCTCAGCCAATCCTGCCCCAGCTAGCAGGGGTCTGCAGGCTGCCCATGCTCCGTCTGCGCCCGACCCTGCCCTCTTTTGGTCCTCTCATCCCCTACTGGGGGCACAGGGCAGATGGACAGTCCGAAGTCTAAACAGATGCTGCTGGCAAAGGACATGTCATCTTCCTGCTTTGTGGGCACTCAAAACTGTGGCCTGTTCTTCACTTGGGAGGTGGGGATGAGGGTGGCTGGGGAGCACTATTCCACTAACCATCATGTCAGAGAGAGAATAGCCCACAAGGGCAGAGATGCCTCCAGCACCTTAGCTATCAAGTGAGGAGGCACATGGCATGCCCTGGGCTGTGAGGTGTGTCCACAAAGGTTGAGGAGCTAATACAACTCAGGTCACGTTCATCAACCATGGTATAATGCTGCCAGACAGGACGAGAAGGAAATTACAAAGTTCATTCACTGGTGGCCGGGCATGTGGCTCAGGGAGGCCAAGGCAGGTGGATCGCTTGAGCTCATGGATTCAAGACTGGCCTGAGTGAGAGCGAGACCCTGTCTTTACTACAAACAGAAAAACTAGCTGGGTGTTGTGGTGGCACCTGTAGTCTCCCCTACTCGAGAGGTTGGGGCAAGAGGATTGCTTAAGCTCAGGAGTTTAAGGTTGCTGTGAGCTATGACACTACGGCACTCTACCCAGGATGACAGAGCAAGACTCTGTCTCAAAAAAAAAAGAAAAGAAAAGAAAAGAAAAATTAATTCACTGAAAGTTAAAAAAACAATTTTGACTAACTGAATTTTAGAAACGTTTAGGAGGTTAGTCTCAGCTGGTGGCTGTAGGCCCCAGGTTGGTCTGCTCTAGGGATGGGGAGTGGTGAAAGGAAAGCTGGTGGTGGCGAGGCCAGCAGTACCACTTGTCGGTAAGTTTCCCTGGAGGGTGTACCTGGTCCCAGCTACAGGCAGCTCCCCCGAGAATGTAGGATACCTAGTGCCACTTTGTTCCCAGTCTCAGGTCTTGGCACCTATTTTGGATAAAAGGAAAACTTCCCCTCTGTCCCACTCCCCTGTGTTAGAGCCTGGACCCTTCTGCCCGGGCTGTCCCTGTGTTTTCCCAGCCCCCTACCCCCTGCAGGGAGCCTGGGTCCCACGTGGCTCCTCCCATGCAGTCTCTCTGTCCCAGTCCCGAGTAGGACAGGGCTGCTTAGGTTTTCCGGCAACCCCTGGAGGGGGACGTTTTCTCTTCTCTTTGAGAAACATTTCCTCTAAGTCATTTAAAAGCTATTGTTTTCAAGCTTTGGGGTTCCCCTTCATTCTCAGATGCTGGAAGTCAGTGCTCCAGCCCACGCTCCTTCTGGTCCTGCCAGGTGCTGGCTGTGGCAGTCATAGCCCAATCACTAGCACCCACCCGTGCCAGGTACGTCACAGCTATGTTGGGCCTAAGTCTGCTGATAACCAGAAAAAGTCTTTATCTCCATTTGACATATGAGGAAACAGGCTCAGAGGCCAATTAGCAGGATTCTGAGCAGACAGCAAGGAAGTGGCAGAGTGTGGATTCGAACCCAGGGCATCCTCTCATATGGGTACCACATGTTATTTAGACGACAAGCTGGTACACCCCAAGCCAAATAGAGCATTCTAGGCAGATGGACGGAATGGGAGAAGTGAGGGAGAATGCATCTTAGAGAAGCACTCAATGAACATTTCAGCCCAGTGACAATCGCGTGTGCTCACATCCCCTTGTTTGGGGGTTTCTTCTTTTTCTTTTTTTTTTCGAGACAGAGTTTCACTCTGTTGCCCAGGCTAGACTGCTGTGGCATCAGCCTGGTTCACAGCAACCTCAGACTTCTGGGCTCAAGCAATCAATCCTGCCTCAGCCTCCGGAGAGGTGGGACTACAGGTGCCTGCCAATGACGCCCAGCTATGGGGCTATATTAGCTCCCCCTGAGCCGTCAGCTAGGGAGGACCAGCAGCACACCTGACTGTCCATGGCTGGCTCTCCACTCAATGACTAGCATTTTGGGTGGCTCCTCCACATGCTGATGGAGCATCCTGTCCAGCCCACCCGCTCTGGGGCCCCTGTAATCAGTAGCAGCCTGGGGCTGGCCATGCCCCCAGACAGGTTGCCTTTGTCTGTTTGTCCTTCCACAGGGGTCAGAACTGCTGAGGGACCCGTCCTTGGGGGCTCAGTTCCAAATGCACTTGGTGAAGATGGTCATCCTGAGGGACCCCCAGGTAGGCTTGGAGCTGGATTTCAGCACTCCACAGAGAGCTGAAACCTAGAGTCACCCTCTCTCTGTCCTCACTAACTTCTTCCCCTGGCTGCCCGGGAGCTACCTGGGTCATGGCGGGGCTCCAGCCCTCAGTCCACCTGGGTTTTATTTCATTTTATTTTGAGATAGAGTCTCACTTTGCCACTCTCAGTAGAGTGCCATGGTGTCACAGCTCACAGCTCACAGCAACCTCAAACTCTTGGGTTCAAGCGATTCTCTTGCCTCAGCCTCCCAAGTAGCTGGCTTGGCATCCACCACAACACACATCTATTTTTAGAGACAGGGTCTCCCTCTTGCTCAGGCTGATCTGGAACCTGTGAGTTCAGGGAATAATCACCATGGGCTTTAATCAGCATGGCTTTTAGACTGTCCTTCCCTGAGTCTCAGTTTCCTCATCTGTAACCTGGGATCATAATCGGATTCTTGTAAGTTCTTCCTGAAAAATGCATCAACGGCAGTTAGTACTGCACTTGGGTCCCCCAAACACAAGCTCTGTTATCGGCCCCCAGGATGCCCCCAACATCACAGCCAACATCACTTCATCTCTGAGGAGTGTCTGTGAGTGGAGCCGGACAATCAACCCCAAGGATGACAGGGCCCTTGGGCATGCTGACCTGGTCCTCTACATCACCAGGTATCAGGCAGTCTGTCCTATGGTGCTACCCACCCTCTGCAAAGCTGACCTTTGCACCACTCAGGTGACTTTCTTCTCTTGCTGAGGTTTGACCTGGAGTTGCCTGATGGTGACCGGCAGGTGCGGGGAGTCACCCAGCTGGGGGGTGTCTGCTCCCGCTCCTGGAGCTGCCTTATCACTGAGGACACTGGCTTTGACCTGGGGGTCACCATCGCTCATGAGATTGGGCACAGGTATGCAGCTGCCCGGGGCCCCCAGGATTGGGGCAGGCAAGGGCTCTTGCAGAGCCTGACAGAGGAGCCTGCATCTGGACCCCAGTGGAGTATGAAGGGCGTGTGGGGATTAGGACAGGGCATCTGATCCTTTTTGATTGCTGAATAATTAAAAGAAACTTCCTGCCTTCCAGAAAACAAGCAAAAGAAACAGCAATTAGAAAATACTTTTTATAGGGTGGCGCCTGTGGCTCAGTGAGCAGGGCGCGGGTCTCATATACCGAGGGTGGCGGGTTCAAACCCAGCCCCGGCCAAACTGCAACAAAAAAATAGCCAGGCGTTGTGGCAGGCGCCTGTAGTCCCAGCTTCTCGGGAGGCTGAGGCAGGAGAATCGCCTAAGCCCAGGAGTTGGAGGTTGCTGTGAGCTGTGTGACGCCACGGCACTCTACCGAGGGCAATAAAGTGAAACTCTGTCTCTACAAAGAGAAAAAAAAAAGAAAATACTTTTTATAGATTTCAAATCCCACTACTTAGAGATACATTTTAAATTTAATTTCAGTTTTCTTTACATGCACAATTCAATTTTTTATTTGTAAAAATCGGCATTATACTGTACATTGCTTTGTTACCTGCCTTATAATGTAACAATATATCCCAAACATTTCCTTAGGTCTTTCACTTTATTCAGTATGCCCATAATTTATTTATCTCCTCTTGTCGGATGTGTAGGTTTTTTCCAAATTTTTCCTGTTATGAACATAACGAATTCTTCTGGGCAAACCTTTTTTTTTTTTTTGTAGAGACAGAGTCTCACTGTACTGCCCTCGGGTAGAGTGCCGTGAGGTCACACTTCTCACAGCAACCTCTAACTCTTGGGCTTACGCGATTCTCTTGCCTCAGCCTCCCGAGCACCTGGGACTACAGGCACCCGCCACAACACCCGGCTATTTTTTTGTTGCAGTTTGGCTGGGGCTGGGTTTGAACCCGCCACCCTCGGCATATGGGGCCAGGGCCCTACTCATTGAGCCACAGGCGCCACCCATGGGCAAACCTTTGCTCCTATTTTCATTTACCTAGAGTGGCAGGTTTCTTTTCTTTTTGATTTTTCATGTTTTAATTATGAAAATAATATCCAATTGCAGTAAGAATTCAAACAGTACGAAGACTTTTTTTTTAAAGACTATTTTATTTTATTTTTTAATTATCATTATTGTTTTTTGAGACAGAGTCTCACCATGTTGCCCTGGGTAGAGTGCTGCGGTGTCACAGCTCACAGCAACCTAAACTCTTGGGCTTAAGCGATTCTCTTGCCTCAGCCTCCCAAGTAGCTGGGACTACAGGCGCCTGCCACAATGCCCAGTTTGTTTTTGGTTGTAGTTGCCATTGTTGTTTGGCAGGCTAGGGCTGGATTTGAACCTGTGAGCTCCGGTGTATGTGGTTGGTGCCCTAGCTGCTGAGCTACAGGTGCTGAGCTGACAGTACAAAATCTTCTGAAATAAAAAGTGAAAGCGCCCATCCTTTATGCCCACCAAGCCTTCTCAGCTGCACATGGGATTTCCAGGGGGTGCCTGGCAATTGGCGATCCCCCGCCCCCATCCCAATAGCAGCCCCCCATAAATTCTGGTGGCGACTTAAAAGCTCCCTTCTTACAGTGTGAAACCATTGCCTTAATGCCTAGGAATGGAAATAGTGGCCAAGAGCAGGCACATTTCCTCCAACTATTACACTATAGAATTTGCGCACCCCAGACTGTCACACACTCAACACACTGGTGTAAACTGCTCTTGGAGCAAAAAATCTGCCATCAGCAGTCTAGCAGGGCCCTTGCACCCCATTGCCACCTGTCCCCAAGACATACAACACCCTGTACTAATTGGGCTTCAACGTTTAAAAAGCCTTTTTATATTATCCAAAAGAGGTAGAAACCATCCTGCCAGGCCAGCACAACTCCCCAGCGAGAAACTGAGGCAGGCGACTGCGACTCGCTCCACCGGGTGAGCCCTGTTAGCTCAGGGGTCGACCCAGTGGGAAAACTCGCCCGTCTGCGACCCCGGGGCACCCCGACCCTGGCCACCCCTCAGAGCCACCTCCCGCTGCAGCTTAGGCCTGGAGCACGACGGCGCGCCCGGCAGCGACTGCGGCCCCGGCGGCCACGTAATGGCGTCTGGTGGCTCCGCGCGCGCCCACGGGGGCCTGGCCTGGTCCGCCTGCAGCCGCCGGCAGCTGCAGCACCTGCTCAGGTAGCGGCCCCCGCGGCCCCGCGCCCCTCTCCACTCCGCGCGCCCCACTGCTGTCCTTCACCCCACCCCTGCGCCCGCCTCCATCTTCCCACCCCGCGTCCACCCTTCCTTGCGCCCACCGCCACATGCTCGCCCACCCTTCCCTTCGTCCCTTCGCCTACTCCGTCCACTCGCATCCCACACCCTGCGTCCACACCCTCAATTATCTCCTTCCCTGCACGGGATTCCCCCTGTCCCACTCCGTTCCTGTGCCCACCCCTTAATTCGTCCTTACCCGGTGCCCTGCATCCACTCCCTCTCTCCCCGCAGACCTATCCCTCCAGCCCTCCCGCTCCTTACATCCACTACCCCATTCCCTTCTCTGCCCTCTGAGTCCCCCCTCATCGGCTCCAGTCCCTCGGATCCGCCCCTCCATCAGCTTGGCACCCACCTCCACCCGGTGACCGCCCCCAGGAGGCCACACCTCCCGCCCCACCCTCGCGCTCGCGGCTCCATTCCGCCCGTACGCGGCGTTGGTGCGCGGCGTGAGCACCTGCTTTGTCTCAGCGCAGGCCGGGCGCGCTGCCTGCGGGACCCTCCCGGGACTGAGCCCACCGTGCTCCCGGCGGAGGCGCAGCCTGGCCTCTACTACGGCGCCGATGAGCAGTGCCAGGTGGCCTTCGGGCCCGCGGCTGTGGCCTGCACCTTTGCCCGGGAGGACCTTGTGAGTTTGCCTGCAGCACGGGATGGCCATCTGCTCGGTCGCGCTGCCCCGCGACGGGTGCCAGGCTGCCAGGCGTGGCGAAGGCCCAGCTGGGGTGACTTGGTTTAATGCTCTTCCTCGTAGTTTGAACAAAAGCCTCCACATTTTTGTTTGACCAGGCCCCACAAATTATAATATGCAGCTGGCCCTTGTAGGACCTGTGCCCATGGACTTCTGGCTGAGTGAGGACACCAACCCTAACTAGTAACCAAGGACTTCTCACCATCAGGACCACAGTCCATGTGACTTCTCCCTGGAAGAAGTGGCTTCTATTTTTTTTTTTTTTTTTTTTTTTAAGACAGAGTCTCACTTACCTCTAACCCTTGGGTTTAAGCGATTCTCTTGCTTCACCCTCCCAAGTAGCTGGGACTACAGGCACCTATTACAATGGCTGGCTATTTTTTCGGTTGTAGTTGTCATTGTTGTTTGGCAGGCCAGGGCTGGATTTGAACCCACCAGCTCTGGTGTATGTGGCTGGTGCCCTACCTGCTGAGCTATAGGCGCCAAGCCAAAAACGTACCTTTTGGGAACGGTCTGGCCAGAGTCCCTGTTCCCAACAGATGGGTCAGCCGTGGGTTGTCCTCCCAAGCCAGCAGCACCCGTGGAGCAGCAAATTGGCTGTGTCAGTGTGTCCTGTGGTCTGGGAGGAACAGTTAGGGCTGAATGATGACCGACAAGCCCTGGGGGCTCTGAGCTGGCCACCTGTCCCCCCTTTTAGGACATGTGCCAGGCTCTCTCCTGCCACACAGACCCTCTGGACCGAAGCAGCTGCAGCCGACTCCTCATTCCTCTCCTGGACGGGACAGAGTGTGGTGTGGAGAAGGTCAGAGCAGAGAGTGAGCTCAGTTGAGAGAGTGCGTGTGTGTGTGTGTGTGCATCTGTGTGTGTGCGTGTTGCACACTCCTGCATCTTCCCACTGGTACCTCCAGCCATGCTGCCTTATTCCCAGGGTGAGAGTAGCTAGGAAGTAAGGGGCAGGTCAGAGAGCCCTGGAGCTGTTCCTGGTGACTCAGGCCAGGTCCAGAGAGGGGGCAGCAGGATGCCCCCGGTCTGATTGCACGCTCACCCCATCCTCTGCGGTGCCTGGAAGGCAGGGTGCTCTAGCTTGACAGGAAGTTCTCAGGGTCCTGCTCTGAGTCTGCCAAGACAGGTGGGAGGTTGGACGCTGCCTGCTGGACCCAGCGCTGCTGCTCTTGGCCTCCACACAGCTCCTGTCGGTGTTAACTGAACACCAGCTCCTGGACACCCTGCTGTACCTTGTTCCCTTCTCCCTAGCCCTGGAACTGGCTAGACATTGTGTTGTCACTTCCATTCTGCAGAGAAGGTTTTTTGCAAGTGACAGTGTGGCCTGAGCCTTCCATGCCTGGATGTCTACCTGTGCTGCCTTCCTGCCTCACTCTAGTCCTGGGCAGGGCCCCCTTCCCTCTGACTCAACCTGGCCAGACCTTCCCACTATCCTTTGGGCGGATGGTCTGACCTCTTATCCTTAGCACTTGTTCTTAAGGAGACTGCGTCTTGTGGGGTGCTTGTGTGCATGGAAATGCCTGTGGATGTGGAGTTCCTAGGGGTGGAGTCCCTCTGGGGGGCCTTGTGAATATGAGGTCTCTGAATGGGTGAGTCCCTTATATTCTGGGAGTCACTGAGTGTGCTGGGGTTCTTGTGTGTATGGGGGTTCCCTATGGGTGGAGGTCCCTATGTCTTGAGAGGGTACCCGTTTGTGCTGGGGGTCTTCATGTGTACTGGGGTTTCCTATGAGTGGGATCCCTATGCCTTGAGGGGATCTCTGTGTGTGCTGGTGTCCTCATGTGTACTGGGGGTCCCTATGGATGGAGTCCCCAGTGAGTTGACAGGTCCCTGAGGGTGGGAGACAATGCTGTCCTTGCCTTGCAGTGGTGCTCCAAGGGCCGCTGTCTCTCCCTGGCGGAGCTGGGCCTGGTGGCGGTGCATGGACGCTGGTCTAGCTGGGGCCCCCTAAGTCCTTGTTCTCGCTCCTGTGGAGGAGGTGTTGTCACACAAAGGCGGCGGTGTAACAACCCCAGGTACTGTTCAGAGTCAGGGAGGGTGGCCGCACCCTATTGCCCGGTTGGGGCAGCGGTCACCTTATACCTTCCCATCCTGTGGGCATTCACAGACCTGCCTTTGGGGGGCATGCATGTGTTGGTGCCGACCTGCAGGCAGAGATGTGCAACACTCAGGTAGGCTGGCTCTCTGGGGTGGGGTGGGGTGGGCACGAGGGAGGGGGCAGCTGCCAGTGCTGGGTCTTGGAGGAGCCAAAGGGCCAGGGTGACATCTGTGGCTTACACCGAGATGTGTCCCTTTTGAGAGAGACATTGAGTCCACAGTTGTATAAACCGTGATGGTCCTACTGAGGATAGCGGTGTCCTCCCCCTTCCCTGAGTGTGGTCTCTCCCTGCAGAGCATGGCTCTGAGGCTCTGTGCACTGTGGGACAACTGCACTTGATTCTTTATTTATACATTAAGGTGAAATTCACATTGCATAAAATCAATCATTTTCAAGTGGGTGACTCAGTAGCATTTAGTACTTTCACAATATTGTCCAACTACCACTCCTGCCTAGTTCTAAACATTTCCATCACTCCAAAGTAAAACCAAAGCAGGTAAGCCCCCCACACCCCACCCACTGGCAACTGTCAGTCTACTTTCTGGCCAGGCCCCCATGCCTGTGATTCCAGCAGTCTGGGAGGCTGAAGTGGGAGGATCACTTGAGCTTAGGAGTTTAAGACCAAGCTGAGCAAGAGGGAGACCCCATCCCTACTAAATAGAAAAACTAGCTGGGCTAATTGTGGCAGGTGCCTGTAGTCCCTGCTACTGGGGAGGCTGAGGTAGGAGGATCCCTTGAGCCCAGGAGTTGGAAATTGCTGTGAGCCAGGCTGAGACCCCTGTACTCCAGCCTGGGCTACACAGTGAAACTCTGTCTCAAAAACAAACAAACAAATAAAATCTACTTTCTGTCTCTGAGGATTTACCTATTTGGGATATTTCGTGTGGGTGGAACCAGATAACCCCTGGCCTTTGTCCTGGCTTTTTTCTTTTTTTTTTTTTTTTTTTGTAGAGACAGAGTCTCACTTTATGGCCCTCGGTAGAGGGCCATGGCCTCACACAGCTCACAGCAACCTCCAACTCCTGGGCTTAAGCGATTCTCTTGCCTCAGCCTCCCGAGTAGCTGGGACTACAGGCGCCCGCCACAACGCCCGGCTATTTTTTGGTTGCAGTTTGGCCGGGGCCGGGTTTGAACCCACCACCCTCGGTATATGGGGCCGGCGCCTTACCGACTGAGCCACAGGCGCCGCCCTGTCCTGGCTTTTTTCACACAGTGTTTTCAAGGTTTGCCCACGTTGTAGCCGGTGGCTGTGCTTGATTCTTCTCTGTGGCTGGATGATGTCCCATTGTGTGGACAGACCCAATTCTGATAGACATCAGTCCTCTACTGATAGACATTTGGGCTGGTTCTACCTCTTAGCTACCAAGAGGTTGTATTATACTAAAAGGTGTGCAAATAGTTGCTATGAACATGTATGTGTTTGCGTCCCTGTTTTGAGTTCGTTTGGTAATACGCCCCAGAGTAGAATTGTTGGATCATATAGTAATGCTATGTTTAAGGTTTTCAGGAACTAACAAACCATTTTCCACAGCATCTGAGCTATTTTGCATTTCCACCAGCAATGCACAAGGTTTCTGGTTTTTCCACTAACCCTCCACGACACTTGTTTTGTTTTCCTCCCCTCCCCTCCCGTCTCCTCCCGTCCCCTCCTGTCTCCTTCCCTCCCCTCCCCTCCTCTCCTTTTAGACGGAGTCTCACTTGGTCAACCTTGGTAGAGTGCTGTGGCGTCATAGCTGACAGCAACCTCCAACTCTCGCGCTTAGGCAATCTTCTTGCCTCAGCTTCCCAAGTAAATGGGACGACAGGCACCTGCCACAACGCCTGGCTATTTTTTTTTAGTGATGGGGTCTCGTTCTTGTTCAGGCTGGTCTCAAACTTGTGAGCTTGGGCAATCCACCCACCTTGGCCTCCCAAGTGCTGGGATTACAGGCATGAGCCACCGTACCCAGCCTTCTTATTTATTTTATTTTTTTGTGACAGAGTCTCACTATGTTGCCCTTGGTAGAGTGCTGTGGTATCGTAGCTCACAGTAACCTCAAGCTCTTGGGTTTAAGTGATTCTTTTGCCTCAGCCTCCCAAGTAGCTGGGACTACAGGTGCCTGCCACAATGCCCGGTTATTTTTTGGTTGTACTTGTCATTGTTGTTTGGCAGGCCAGGGCTGGGTTCGAACCCACCAGTTCTGGTGTATGTGGCTGGCGCCTTAGCTGTTCAGCTACAGGCACAGAGCCTTTTTTTTTTTGAGACACAGTCTCCCTCTGCCACCCTGGGTAGAGTGTCATGGCTTCATAGCTCACAGCAACCTCGAACTCTTGGGATCAGGCAGTCCTCCAGTCTCAGCCTCCCAAGTAGCTGGGACTAGAAGTACCTGCCATAACATCTGGCTATTTTTCTATTTTTATTTATTTATTTATTTATTTTTTTGAGACAGAGCCTCAAGCTGTCACCCTGGGTAGAGTGTTGTGGCATCATAGCTCGCAGCAGCCTCCAACTCCTGGGCTTAAGCAATATTCTTGCCTCAGCCTCCCAAGTAGCTGGGACTACATGCGTCTGCCACAATGCCTGGCTATTTTTTGGTTGTAGTTGTCATTGTTGTTTGGCAGGCCTGGGCTGGATTTGAACCCACCAGCTCTGGTGTATGTGGTTGGCGCCTTAGCCGTTTGAGCTACAGGTGGTGAGCCTAGTTTTTCTATTTTTAGTAAAGATGGGGTCTCACTTTGCTCAGTCTGGTCTCAAACTATTTTTTCTTTTCTTTTCTTTCTTTCGAGTCTCACTATGTTGCCTCGGTAGAGTGCCACAGCTCACAGCAATCTCAAACTCTTGGGTTTAAGTGATTCTCTTGCCTCAGCCTCCCAAGTAGCTGGGGCTACAGGTGCCTGCCACAATGCCTGGCTATTTTTTTCTTGTAGTTATCATTGTTGTTTAGCAGTCCCAGGCCAGGTTTAAATCTGCCAGCCCTGGTGTATGTGGCCAGCGCTGAGCCAGGTCTCAAACTCTGAGCTGAGGTCATTCCCCCTACCCCATCTCAGCCTCCCACAGTGGTAGGATTACAGGTGTGAACCACTGCATCAAGGCTGTTTTTCATTTTTGGGCCCTGGCCATCCCTGTGGTGTGAAGTGGTAGAATGCTGCTTTTCTACCTTGAGTTAAAATCTCTCTCCTGCTTTGGATGGCCCTGGGTGTGGGTTTGGCCCTGGTTGTGGACAGTTCTGCATATGATGAGATCCTCCCTGTCCTCCCCCTCCAGGCAAACACCCAGGGCCTCCCTAGACGTCAAGGGGAGGGTTTTCGACTGGTGCATGGGGTGGCAGGACTTCCCGGCTGGCCACCGGGGTTGGAGTCTCCATCCAGCAGGGCAAGTCCGATTATTTTTCCTTTGGTGCCCACTTGGCCACTCAGCTCAGGACAAAGCTGTCTGCCCCTGACCATGTACACCCACATAGTGAATATGCACCATAATCCTGGTTTCCCAAGTTCAGGCCTGGGAAGCCTTCTAGGCTTTCTTCTTTATCACTGCCCTGCATCCTTTACAAATTCTTTGGCGTTTTCATGCCAGCGGAGAGAGGCTGGCTCTCTTATCACCCAGCTCACAGCAGAGAACTCCTATGCTTCAGACTTGCCATGCTATCTCCCAGTGACAAGGACCCCCTGCCCTTGACTCCCTCCTGTGCCTGTCCTCTGCCTCTTTCCGGCCAGGCCTGCAATAAGACTCAGCTGGAGTTCATGTCTGAGCAGTGCGCTGAGACGGATGACCAGCCACTGTACCTCTCGCCGGGCAGCAGGTCCTTCTACCGCTGGGGTGCTGCAGCCCAGCACAGTCAAGGTGGGGCCTGTGGTGGATGGGGTTGGGCGGCTCAAGGGAGCCAGGCCATGAGGTCCTCGGGCAGGCCGAGCTGCTGGGGGGCTGCCCATCACTTTGGTGGTGGTCAGAGCAGAGCTCGGGCTCAAGCTCTGGTGTCCCACAGACCATGAATGACCCACTATCATGGCAATGAGGTCCCATGTGTGAAAGGGACAGGATAGCAGTGTCTCCTTTCTGGGTAGCTGGAAGAATGCAAGGAGATAATGGAGGCAAAATGCTGAAGGCGTTCCTTGGCTCATAATTCAATAATGTTAGTTATTAGGTTGTGATCGTGATTATTCTCTAGGAGGCAGGAAAGGGATGGTTGGGGGAATAGAAACCATTGCCCCAAATGCAAAGGACCGAAGGGGGCTGGTGGGTGAGAGGGCCCACTTGAGCCAGGCCTGGCAGGTCAGCTGAGCAGGCCCTTGCTGGGGTCTCCCCAGTCCTCTCTGCCTATTCTCAGGAGCTCTTACCCACTATGTCCTCTCAGGGGACGCTCAGTGCAGACACATGTGCCGGGCCATTGGGGAGAACTTCATTGTAAGGCGTGGAGATAGCTTCATGGATGGAACCCGGTGTGTGCCACCCAGCCCACAGGAGAATGGGGCGCTGAGCCTGTGCGTGTCGGGAAGCTGCCGGGTAGGCATGCATGGAAGTGGCCCCAAGGCCTGCCTGTCCTATCTGAAGGCTCCTGGGGTGGGTCTGGGAGTGCTGGCCCCAACAGAGCTGCAGCAGGGTCTGCGGGGGCATGGAGCAGGGGAGAATGGCCGGCCTCTGCGTCAGTGGGTTAAGGGCGGCACTGCACCCTAGGCGAGTCATCAGAGCCCCTTCAGCTCTCTTCCTGTGTGGAAGTTGCACGCTGCAGAAGTGTCACCAGTTGGTTGTATGTGTCCCAGAGCTCTGAGCTGGCAGGGCTGGGTGCTGTGGAGGCCAGCATTCCTTGAGGACATGGCCCTGCCCTCCCTCTGCACAGACATTTGGCTGTGATGGCAGGATGGACTCACAGCTGGTGTGGGACGTGTGCCAGGTGTGTGGAGGCGACAACAGCACTTGCAGCCCACAGAATGGCTCTTTCACGGATGGGAGAGCCAAAGGTAGGGGCCTTCCTCAGGTAGAGGACTGGGCCACCCGGAGCCTCGGGCAGGGCAGCTCAGCCAGTCTCAGCCTCTGCTTCCTCCTTTCTGCCCCCTTCTGTAACAGGCTAATTTTGGGGACGGGGCCACTGCTGGGAAGTGTGGAGCCTTGGTAATAGTCGCTCCCTGTAGCCGTGATGCAGAAAGAACAAGGACCCTGTGCAGTTTGTGTTGGCTAAGCCTCCTCCCCCCGTCAGCATGCTCTAGCAGGGACTCACATAGACTGGAGGGATGTCACACTCGGAAAACTCTTGACTTTGATTATTTATAAGAGGTTGGGAACCATTTTGAGACGCCAGTGCTCTGATGGTCAGCAGAGGACGCGAGCCTTGCCACCTTCTGGTGTGCCCCACTGTGAACTCCAGCAAGGCCATGGAGCCCTGGCAGGTGGCCTTCCAGCCTGATTTTGGTTGCCCCTGGTGACAGGGGCTTCACTGCCCCATGGCATTGTTGGCTTTCCTCTGTCCAGCTGCAGGGAGCTCCCTGGGGCTGTGACACAGTGACTGTGAGGCCCATGAATCTCTCCTTTACTTCTTCCTAGAATATGTCACATTTCTGACGGTCACTCCCAACCTGACCAGTGTGTACATTGCCAACCACAGGCCTCTCTTCTCACACTTGGGTGAGTTTACTGGATGATGTCATCCACCCAGCTTGAGCCAGTCTATTAAGGGGGCATAGGCCCCAAGGTGACCTCACTTTTCATCCCAGCAGTAAATTCAAGGCATTTTCTAGACCCTCGCAGGTGTATAATTGACTTGGAAGACTCCCAGTACTCACTGGGAGCTGTCACACCATGGTCACACTTAGTACAGGCAAGGATTCAGGTTAAAACCTGCAGAGGGAAGAGGCGCCTAGGCACTGACTGGTAGGGGTCCAAGCATGCAGCCTCCAGGTCTCAGGGACCTGGCACCCTTTCAGCATCAGAGGGTGACCACACACACAGAGTACCACTAGCCCAGGACGGTCACCCAGGCTTTATCACATAGACGTGATTGACTGATTGATTGATGGCTCACATGCCAAATCGCAGCCACTAGGTGACCCTCCCTGAATCACGAAGTCAGTCTTCTAGCAGGGCCAGCCCCACCCAAAGCTTTGGCATGGCCAACTCCTCCGTAAACAAAGACACTCCTTTCTGCCGTGATCTGTGTTTCCTCTCAGAGGCCAATGGCAGGGACCAGATCTCTCTTTGGGCAAGGTCATAGTGAGTCTGTACTTCTAGAGTGTGCCTCCCCCTGACCTTTGGATCTTTGGTTGGGGACACTTGCCTGGGGGTCCTTGAGCCCCATACCTGTCAGCTCTGTGTGTCAGTTCTGCATCTGTTGGGGGAACAGGTCGTAGCACTCGCTGGCTTCTGGAAAGAGGCTCAGGGCCCCAGATGAATTTTTTTGGGGTCAGATGCATGAGGTTCTCAGGAGGAGTGGGAGCCCTGGGGAGGACAGTCACCAACTTGTCCATGAGGATTCTGTCCTGTCTGCCGAAGGCCCTCCTTGCTTGGCCCTGCTGTCAGCTCCACCCCTGCCTTAGCCTGGGGTGTCCTCTGTGAAAGGGTGGCCGTGGCTTCCTGCAGGTGTGAGGGGGTCGGTGCTCGCATCCATGGACTAAGGGCCTGTTCCCTGCAGCGGTGAAGGTTGGAGACCGCTATATCGTGGCTGGGAAGGCAAGCATCTCCCCCAGCACCACCTTCCCCTCCGTCCTGGAGGATGGCAGAGTTGAGTACAGGGTGACCCTCACCGAGGACCGGCTGCCCCGCCTTGAGGAGATCCATATCCGGGGACCCCTCCAGGAGGCCGTGGAGATCCAGGTCACCAGAAGGGCCGGGGGTGGGAGCTGGCGGGGGCCCTCCTAGTGCCTATGACTGCCCATTTGTCCATCTCTTCGTTCACTGACATAGTCATTCATTCAGCAGTCACTTAGGGGTCATTCAGTCAGGGTCACTTACACATGAATAGTGGGTTCTATGATGGAAAACTGCAGTGATGAATAGAAAAGGGGGCCTGTGCCCAGCACCTGCGGGAGAAGGCCTTGGGGGTGTGGGAGTGGGTAAGACTCCCACTAGGGAGCAGTGCTTGTGATGGGTGGGGGCCTGGAAGGGTCTTACCTTGGCGGGCTGTGCACAGAGTGATGAGTGGATGCCTGTGCTTAGGGTGCAGGGGCAGTCCTGGTGCAGAACAAGCTTGGGTGGGTGTTGGCTCCTGCTGTTTCTCAACTGGGTGTGTCCTTAGTGACGTGCCCACCTGTGTGTGTCTGCATCTGTGTGTCCACCTGTGCTTTGCTGAGGAAGCACTTGGAGGGGTGGACAGGGATCGTGCAGGCTGAGGTAGCCCTGAGCACCTCTGGGCTCCAAGGCCCTGGGTGGGGGGGTCCCAGGCTCCAGGGCCCCTACCGACTCTGCTCTAGCAGCCTTCTGCCCCCAGCTGGCAGAGGCAGTTGGGCCCCAAAGTGGGCAGGCCAGGCTAGGGCAGGCCCCTGCCTTCCCATCAGGCTCAGCCTACCCACCTCCCCGTGCTGGGAACACTGTACCCAGATGTGGCTGCCGCGTGGCTCTGCCTGTGTCCTCCTCAGTGCATATCAGAGACCTGGTCCCCTCTTAGACCTGCTGAATCAGGACTCCCCATGGGGGGCTAAGAAGCCCTATTTTAAGCAACAGAGGCCTGTGGTGGGTGGCCAGAGGTAGACATCTTGGGGGCGGGTTTTGTTTTAATTAATTTATTTTTTTTTTTGAGAGAGAGCCTCAAGCTGTTGCCCTGGGTAGAGTGCTGTGGCATCATAGCTCGCAGCAACCTCCAACTCCTGGGCTCAAGCCAGTCTTCTGTCTCTGCCTCCCATGTAGCTGGGACTACAGGCGCCCACCACAACGCCTGGCTATTTTTTGGTTGCAGCCATTATTGTTGTTTGGCGGGCCCAGGCTGGATTCGAACCCACCAGCTCAGGTGTATGTGGCTGGCGCCTTAGCCGCTTGAGCCACAGGTGCCGAGCCAGTGGTGGTGGGGGGGGGCGGGTTTTGAATGTCATCTCTTGCTGGGCTCTGGCCTTCCTGGCCCCTTTCTTGGGCTGGTCTTGGGCACAGGACCCAGTTACCTTCCTGAAGCAGGAATAGGCCCAGGCACCTGATGAAACCTGGTGCTCTCAGGGCCAAGCCCAGGGCTCCAGCCAGCTGGACCACCCCTGCCTCCTGCCTCTGCCCTTTGCTCTCATAGAGCACCTCTGCAACTTGCCCCTGTTAGGGACACTTCTCCATGCTCCCCAAATACCCTACCCCTTAACTGACAAATTGTTTGGTAATTACCTGCCCTGTACCCACCCCAGCCCACTAAGAACTCCTTGAGGCTCAGTGTCCTGTCCACTGTGCTGTCCCCAGAGCCCAGTATAGATCAATGTTGGTGATTCTTTGTTGGACAAAAGAATAGAGATATGGAGGAAGGAAAGCCTAGAGGCTTCCAGGGGGAGGTGGCCGTGACAGTGACCCTCAGGTTGCCCCCTGAACAGAGCTCTCCATCTGTCTATACAGGTTTATAGAAAATACAATGAGGAGTATGGTGACCTTACCCGCCCAGACATTGCCTTCTCCTACTTCCAGCCTAAGCCACAGCACGGCTGGGCGTGGGCTGCCATGCATGGGCCCTGCTCGGTGAGCTGTGGGGCAGGTGAGGCCTGGGGAAGGCTGGTCTGCAGCATGGCTTGCCCCTGCATGGAGGTGGCCTAGCCCTCCCTCATCCCTCCCAGGTCTGCGCTGGGTGACGTACAGCTGCCTGGACCAGGCCAGGAAGGAGCAGGTGGAGGCCGCCTTGTGCCAAGGGAGCCCGCAGCCACCAGCATGGTCAGAGGCCTGTGTCAACGAGCCCTGCCCCCCATAGTAAGTGTGGTGTGTTTTTGTGGCTCCCAGGTGGAGGAGTGTCAGCTGGGGCCACTGGGCTGTAGGGTGAGATTGGGGGGTTAGACTACAGTGGCCCACACATGAGTCTGGGCCCCTTTTCCCCTCTCTTGTCCATGGCAGACAGAGCAGCTGAGGCCTGATGCAGCCTCAGAATCCTTCTCAGCACAGCACTGCAGGCAGCTTCCCTGCCCAGCACCCCCCCAGCCCCCCCGCTGTGGTGCAGGACCCTATGGTCACCTGGGAGGGGACAGGGGGTAGGGGGCTCTGTCCCACTGTACCCTGGGCACCAGTCACAGTACCTGGCTATGAGCAGAGAGTACTGTTGAGTGGAAACCCAAAGGCTAATGAATGAAGCAGTTAATCCAGCCCTGCTTCTGGGGGAGACCCTGGGCTTTGCTTCTTTGTGGGGCCCTCCTTGGGCTCCAGGACGCTGGGGAGCAGATCTGCTGCCTCCTCCTCCAGGAGATGGGCTGCACCGGCAGTTGGGTGGCCACAGCATGGCCTGATGACAGTCCTGGGTTGTCCTCAGCAGGAAGATGTCAGACCCTGGCCCATGTGTGTCAGCCAGTGGAGCAGGCCTGGCCTCGAAGAACATGACATGTGTGCAGAGGCCGGATGGCTTGGAGGCTCCAGCGACTGCAGGGCCCAGCTCCGTAGGAGAGAAGGCACCTGTTTTTGAGGTGAGTGCTCTGGGCATGAGGGTGGCTGGGTCCTTCCCTGGCAGCGAGAAGGGGGGCACCAGCTGCCACTGTCCTCCAGGCCAGAGTGAAGATAGCATGCTTGTGCAGGCTGCTGTCTGAAGGCCCCTGTCAGAGGGCAAACTTAAAGACACAGTGCTCCTGGGATGCTCTCTTCACCCTGTAAGCCCGGCTAAGGGGCTACAGACCCTCCTGGAAGCCTCTGAGGAAGAATTTAATTCAGCTGCTGCTGAAAGAAATGCTGCCATGCTTTTGCCTGGTCTGGGGGCTGAGGGCAGAGTGGCCTTGCTTCTAGGCCAGGGGGCTGGCCAGCCCTCACCCTGCATGGCTGGTGGGTGTGGCAGGGCTGGCCTCCTGATCACTGCTCTCAGCCCCAGCTCACGGGGCTAGGGGGCTACTCATGTCGATTAGAAGCCTGCACAGGCCACAGTGGGGCATGTGGTGAGGACATCCACTTGGGGCCCACGAGTCGAGTCCTGTGCCACTTCCCGCTCTCTCCTGTCAAGATCAGGAGATGGGGTGTGGGGTGCTCAGAGGTCTAGAGGTATCCCCCACCCACCCCCTGCTGTCTCCCCACAGCCAGCTGCCAGCTCTCCAGGGAAAGAGGCCCCTTCCCCAGCAGGTGGTGCCAGACAAGGGGCTGGTGCTACACACGTGTGGACCCCTCTGGTGGGGCCGTGCTCTGTCTCCTGCGGGCGAGGTGAGGGCCCTCATTCATTGTTAACTCTCTTATCTACATGCATTTTGCCTAGTTCTGAAAAGCATTCACGGACATAAGAGCAGGCGATAATAGGGAGCCTGGCAGCCACGTTACATGTGCCATTGAGTGGCTGAAAAGATGACATGGTAACACTGGACAGGGCTGGCACCAAGGGAGCGTCCCTCATGGCCCAGCAGGGCTGTGGTAGGTGGCCCCAAACTGACCACATCAGCGCTAAGATACACAGTGTCCTTTGTTTCTCCAATTTGTTTTTTGAGGTACAGTCTTACTCTGTCACCCTAGCTAGAGTGCCGTGGCATCACCCTAGCTCACTGCAGCCTCAAACCCCTGGGCTCAGGCGACCCTCCCTCTTTAGCCTCCCGAGTAGCTGGGACCACGCCTGCCACATTTTAGCTGTCGTAAGCATGGCTGTACAAGTGCTGGTTTGCCTTCCTGCTTGCATTTTTTTTGTAGAGACAGAGTCTCACTTTATGGCCCTTGGTAGAGTGCCGTGGCCTCACACAGCTCACAGCAACCTCCAGCTCCTGGGCTTAAGTGATTCTCTTGCCTCAGCCTCCCGAGTAGCTGGGACTACAGGCGCCCGCCACAGCACCCAGCTATTTTTTTGTTGCAGTTTGGCTGGGGCTGGGTTTGAACCCGCCACCCTCGGCATACGGGCTGGCGCCCTACTCACTGAGCCACAGGCACCGCCCTGCAGTTTTGTTGTTCAGTCAGCATTCCCAGCTTGGATGATTCTCTGAGGTCTACACCCAGAGACGCCCTTGTGGCAGCTCTGTGCGGTGTCCGAGGTGCTGCTGGCTCCTTTCCACACGGCAGCCCCACCTCAGCACACAGGGCTTCTGTCTCCATGTCCTCGCTGAGTTGCTGCTCCCGGTGGTTTTGATGGCAGCATCCTCATGGCTGCTTTGAGAAGAGGTGCAGTGTTCACTGACACCTGCCTACTTGCTCAGCAGAGCTTTAACCTCTTTAGAACAGAGACCAAAAAGAGCTTTTTGTGAGGATGCTCCTCAAGGAAAGATTTGAGGAAACTGGCCTTAACCATGTCTTTATAATGAGCGCAGTAGAAGATTTTCATGTAGTGATTCCTATAATGCCTCTCAGTCAACAGCAGCTACCTCTTCTCCAGCACCTGCTGCATGCCAGACTCCTCGTACCCCTCATCAAATCTTTAGACTGTGCAAACCCACACACCCTACCAGCTACAGCTTTCCAGAATGCCAGGGCCTGTGGTCGGCTGAGCCCACTCCTTGGGGTGTGGGTGTCCCTACTTCTCTCTGCAGGCCTGATGGAGCTGTGGTTCCTGTGCACGGACTCTGCCCTCAGGTTACCTGTGGAGGAGGCGCTGTGTGACCTAGCAGGGAAGCCTGGGAGCCGGTGGACGGTCTGCCAGGCTGACCCATGCCCTGCCCAGTGAGTGGGGGCAGCCAGGCTGTGCAAAGTGAGGGAGAGCCTCCTAAGGGGTACTGGCCTTCTCCCTGCAGGTGGGAGACTCAGGCCTCAGCACCATGCCTGCGGGGTGGGGGGTGCCACTAGCTGTGTGTTACCCTGTCCCTCTGCCTCATTCTACATGCTGGTCAGTGGCCCAACCCAGCCCCCTGGAGAACTTACAGGCCGGAGTGCTCCCCTTCCCAAGGAGACAGGTGGTCCTAGGTCTGTGTCCTGGCATGGCCCTCATCTTCAAGCCCACCCTCTTGACCCTGTGTCCTCACCTGCAGGAGTGGGTCATATTGGTGCCCCTGGAAGGCCGTGAGCACGACGGGTTCAGTGAAGTGACCCTGCGACAGGAGATTGGGGGTGTTGTGGGCCACATGGCTAATGGGATGTTTATATACCACCTTCTCTTTACCAAGTCTGCCCAGGCACAGCAGAGGACAGGGCAGACGAATGTGTCTGGCTCCTGGAGCTGACCCCAGGGCAGAGTGGAGACGGACAATTGTTAGACAGACAGTGGAGCACAGTTCGACTAATGGTGTTTGGAGCAATGGAGGGTGGTGCTGTTGGCAGTGTAGCTAGAGCCAGCTCTGAGGGTCCTGGGCGCCCTAACCCCCCACTGCCTTTCTGACCCAACGTCTGCTGTTGGCCCGCAGCTTCCCTTTCTGCAAATGGATTAGTCTGAATGTCCTTTGTCCTCTGTGCTGAGCCTCTCAGTAGGGGCAGAAGTGGGACCTGCAGGGGGAGCCCTTCCTCTGGCCCTTCCTGGCCTCCTGTCTCTTCGTGGTCTTGGGAAATGAGGGGAGACCTGGGTCCTCTGGGTTCCCAGGCCCCGGGGCTGTTCGGCCTCCCTGACTCTGGTTTGTGCCAGGTGGCGGTACAAGCTGGCGGCCTGCAGTGTGAGCTGTGGGGGCGGGGTCGTGAGGAGGACCCTGTATTGTGCCCGGGCCCAGGGGGAGGACGGTGTGGAAGAGATCCTGCCAGACACCCAGTGCCAGGGGCTGCCTCGCCCAGAGCCCCAGGAGGCCTGCAGCCTGGAGCCCTGCCCGCCCAGGTGAGTCAGCGGGTGGCACGATGGGAGAGGCTCTCCTGGGGTGGGCCAACACCAGGCCAGGCACTGTGGGGACCAAGGGGCAGCTCAGTGGACCAGGAGAGGGCCTGTAGGGAATGGGATCATTGGCTGGCCGGCTGTGCTTGTGGGGGCCTGGGGGCCCAAGGTGGCAGCAGTGACCGGAGCCTAAGGGTATGAATGCCATCTATCCCGTGGAGCAGAGTCATGGCTGGCACACAGGACAGACTAGTGCTCAAGTCTGTGGGGCCCAGCGAGTGGGTTAGACCCTACAAGTGTTTCCTGGATTCTTTTTGTAGTCTTGCATTTTAAGTCTTGTGTTATAGAAATGCTTTTCTATAGCATACAGAAATGTCCAGAAAAGGATGTGACAGACACCCGTGTTCCACTGCCCAAATTTAATAGATAGCACCGTATTGCTAAATCCACCATTATAGATAAGAGTCCATTTAAATTTAAACATTTAACTCACGTGTGATTTATTTGGAGTGTATGGGGCGGGGTGTTAATAGGTGTTATGTGATAAAAGGGACAAAAGGGAAGCCTCAACTAAGGGGAAAGAGGTGTCTTTCCTGCAGAGCCTTTTGGAATCTGTCCTGTGCAGCCCTGTGACTGGATGGGAGGGCACAGTGGCTGCAATCCTGATCTCACCTGGTCCTGGAGCCTGTCCACTGGGCAGTGCCATCTTCGGGGGCCCAGCCTCTCTCTGGGTCTTCTCTTCTGCAGGTGGAAAGTCACCTCCCTGGGCCCATGCTCAGCCAGCTGTGGCCTCGGCACTGCCAGGCGCTCAGTGGCCTGCATGCAGTTTGACCAAGGCCGAGACACAGAGGTGGATGAGGCAGCTTGCGCAGCTCTGGTTCGGCCCCAAGCCAGTGTCCCCTGCCTTATTGACGACTGTGCCTACCGGTGGCATGTCAGCTCCTGGACAGAGGTAAACCCAGCTGGAGGGGCTTGTGCCTTTTTTTTTTGCAGTTTTTTTTGGTTGGGGCTGAGTTTGAACCCGCCACCTCCGGCATATGGGGCCAGCGCCCTACCCCTTTGAGTCACAGGTGCCACCCAGGGCTTGTGCCTTTTATGGGGGCAAAGAGCTGTAGCAGGCAGGGATGAGCTGTAGCCCCGACTCTGTCAGAAAGGCCTGGGTATCTGGGCCAGGTGGGGGTGAGAGCTGGGCAGGCGGGTATGGAAGGAGAGGGTCCCACTAAGGAGCTCAGGCCCCTGTGCTGTGGCTTAGAGTCACAGAGGCTTCAATGGTGACAGTTAGTGGGTAACCCATGCAAGGTGACTTCTCTGAGCCTCAGTTTCTACCTCTGTGGAATGAAGACACTTGGCTTGCCCCCAGGTCATACCTAGCCCGTGGTTACTGCAATGCTTACCTTCTGGCAGGGTTGCTATGACTCCTCCCCTGTCTTGGCAGTGCTCCGTTTCCTGTGGGGACGGCGTCCAGCACCGGCAGGACACCTGCCTGGGACCCAGAGCCGGGGTGCCGGTGCCAGCAAACTTCTGCCAGCACCTGCCCAAGCCAGTAACCCTGAGGGGCTGCTGGGCTGGGCCCTGTGCAGAGCAGGGGACACCCGGCCCAGTGCCCCATGAGGAAGCTGCTGCCTTGGGCCAGACTACAGTGGCACCTGGTGCTGCTTCCCTGGAGGGACCTCAGCCCCAGGCCCACCTCCACCCCCCAACTTCCCAAACTCTGGAGTTCCTGCCCAGACCACAGGAAAGAACAGCACAGCCCAGTTACGTCCCTCCCTCCTTTCTGTAGGAGGGGCCTGTAGAAGCATTTCAACCTGGGAGAGGTGGGGCAGGCATTTGGTCCCCTGTGATGCGCCCTATGGGTTGAGATGTGCCTGGGAGGCCAGGCTCAGGGGTGGCTCACTTCCTACCTAGCAAAGGGAAATTCACTTTTATTATTATCAAGGTAAAGTGACTTGAAGGCTTCAGAGTTGGAAACTTGGGTCTACATGATCCAAAGCCCATGCACTGCCTCCCACACTGCCTCCCCGCTGGGACATCTACCAGCAGCTTTGTGCCTTGATGGTGACCCTCCAACTCACCCAGACCCCCTGAGCTGAGAAGGCTTCCAGCTGGGCCTGGGAGAATGTGGACCACTCCTGCCTCCTGTCTCCTTCCCTAGCAGGGAGCGCCCCAGGCCTGTCCTGCTGGGAATCCCCGGAGCTCTGCTCACCAGAGCTCCTGCTCCCTTCCAGGTGCCTGTGGCGGGCAGCACCTCGAGCCCATAGGAACCATTGACATGCGAGGCTGGGGGCAGGCAGACTGTGCCGTGGCCATTGGGCGACCCCTGGGGGAGGTGCTGACCCTCCAAGTCCTTGAGAGTTCCCTCAACTGCAGCACAGGTGCGTCCAGGGCCACAAAAGGGGCCACACAAGCCACTGCTGTCAGTTAAGGGCTTTGCTAGGTTTCAGCACGGCAGTCCCAGCTCCTGGCAGGCATCTGCATGCCTTCCCATTCTTCATTTTCATTGCCATCTCCTGACAGAGTGTGGTGGTCCCCATTTTACAGATGAGGAAACTGAGACCTTAGTGAGTTGGGGAGCCAGTGCTGGGGGAGTCGGGATTTCACGGCCTGCCGGTCCACACTGGAGCTAAGCCCCTGCTGACCTGGGGTGGGGTGCTGGCACCTTACTGTGTTGCTGCTTCCAGGGGAGATGCTGCTATTCTGGGGCCGGCTCACCTGGGAGAAGTCCTGCACAAGGCAGGCTGGCGAGACCTTCAGCCCCAACACCAACACGCTGGTGGTGAGGCAGCACCGTAAAAGGCGGGCGGGCGGAGTGGTGCTGCGGTATTGGAGCAGGCCTGCTGCGGGAACGGTCCACAGAGGTAGCATCATTGCACCCCCACCTCCTGCAGGGCAGCCCAGTTCAGGCAGGGGGGCTGACTGGGTGCTGCTGGGGACAGTGGGCAAGTCGCAGGGGTTGCTGACTGGGATGGGAGGATCCCAGAGGTGGCCAGTGTTGGTCCGCATGTGCGGTCAAGATGAGCTCCTGGGATGAATGCTGCATCCCTTCCTTTCTGGGGAGTGTGCAGCAGATGGGGGGATGTGGGCCTCGGTCCCTATCCTCACCCTATCCCTCAGGCCATTGCTCCATGCCCTTGCCCCCAGCCCTCAGCCCTTTCAAGGATTTTTAAGGTCCTTCTGCCTGCTGCTTTCCTTTGGCCTTGCCCCAGTGCACAGTGCATACTGCATGCTTGCACACGAGTATGCACATGCACACACACAAGTGCCTGCCACCATGCACACCACAGGCAGAGGATGGCTCTCAGGGGTCCCTGCCTTGCCCAAGCCCTGTGGGAACCCTGCCATAGTCCTCTCGATTGCCTCAGGGGATTGCCCTTTTCTAATAGACTAAGCTGGCTGAAGTGGGCTTCTCCAGATAGTTCCAGAGGTTTCTTGGTTCCCCCAGGCCTCAGGTGAAAGAGGTGTGACAGGGGCTCATCCTCTGCAGAGATTAGGCACCACCACTCTGTTCCAGCTGCTCCCTGCCTCCAGCAGAGAGCTGTACATGGGCCTATGCCCACAGGTGCTGCCAGGTCCTGCCAAGGGGCAAGACCCTCTGTCATCGTTTGTACTACCTCTCACCTCCCAGGCTCTGGGCCACCCCACAAACATACACCTGCCTCAAGGAAGGATAGGAGGGGCAGGCAGGAAGGGCTCCAGTGGACATTTAGTGATAGGGACAGCTGACACAGCTGGTACTCATCCTTGGCGCCAGAGTCAGTGTCAAGCACTTTGCAGGTATGACTCCACTGGGTCCATCTAGGAACTGCCCTGCTTAGGGCATGCCATGGTTCCTTTCAATGACAGAGGAGGGAACGGAAGCTCAGCATTTAAGGCCTTTGCTTCAAGTCACTTGGCCAGGAGATGGGAGGGGATCAGCAGGGGTTTATGATTGAGAGCCCCATATTGACCACAGTGCCATTCTGTCCCTGGCCTCTGGCATCAGCAGTCTGTCTGGGCCCCTGTGTCCCTGAGGTTGCCTACACCCAACCCAACCACCTGCTCTCCCTTGTAGAATGTGACAGGCAGCTGTTTGGACCCCGAGGTGAAATCATCAGCCCCTTGCTGAGTCCAGACAGGAGGAATACAGGGGGCTGCCGGCTCTTCATAGACGTGGCTCCGCAGGCCCGGATTGCCATCCATGCCCTGGCCATGGCCATGGGCACCGGGACCAAGGGAACCAATGCTAGCTACATCTCGGTGAGGCCACCAGGATGGGCACAGAGGTGGTCTGGTTTTTGCTATGGGACAGGGAGTGCTGTGCTAGGGGATCTTTTTAGTTTATTTCAGGCCAAAACCCTCAAAATCACTACTACTTTCCTTCACATATTTTAACCAATGTTTATTGAGTCACTCCAAGAGTGAAAGAGAAAATAACTTTTCCCATATAGACTGTCGGTTAACCCAAGACTGAAGCACAATTTAACCGCCTGATACAAGTTTGCCAGAAAAGTAGCTCCTTGCAAGGCTTTGTGGGCTGAGAGGACTGTCCTCTACCTGGCCTCTGGAAACAGACAGGTCTGACAGGTCTGACTCAAACCCCAGCTCTGGCACCTGGCTGTGTGTGCTCTGGGAGATGGTGTAATTTCCCTGAGCCCAGTTTCGTGGATAGGATAATAGTGTCATCCAGACAGGGCTCTTGTGAGTGCCCTGAATGTGCCAGACCTTGCCATATTAGACTTCTGGGAACGCTAGCTAATTATTGCTTCCGGCTGCTCCTTTCCCCTTAGATCCGGGAGACCCACAGTTTAAGGACTACAATGTTCTATGGGCAGCTGCTCTACTGGGAGTCAGAGGGCAGCCAGGCTGAAATGGAATTTAGCGAGGGCTTTCTGGAGGCACAAGCCAGTCTTCGGGGCCACTACTGGACCCTCCCATCTCGGGAGTCGGAAGAGGACAGCCTGGCTGGGCCCTGCCCTAGCTTCCTCTGCAAGCACATTGCCCACTTACCCCCATCCTGGAAGGGAAAGGAGCGAACCTGACATTTACTGAGCACTTCTTAGGGGTTTGGCCAGCCTTGGAGGGTTGACCTCTGATCGCTGAGTGCTTTCCAATTCTAACTTAAGGTCTTCTCCAGCGTCCAAAAGGCTAGGAGACAGGGACTCTGTAGAAGGGTCTCCTCCAGCCCCTCAGGTACCAATAAATGAAACCTGTACCCCTATTGGAGTTTTCTTCTCATAACCTGTCTAAACCTGGCTTGAAAACCCACGCCACGGCAAGGCGCAATCGGCTCTATCAGCAAGGCCGTCGACAGGGAGAAGAAAAGGCGAGGGAATCTGCAGTCCAGACCTAACCGGCCCTGAGGCTGGCGCCCAGGCCACTGCTCTATGGAAACCCCTCCCAAGCTCTGGTGGCGCGCCTGACCGCCTGGGCGCCCCAACAGGCCCCGCCCCGAATGCTAGTGAGTTCGGCCATGCAAGCACGCCCCCTATGCGAATAAGCTCCGCCCCTAGGCGGAGGAGTCCGCTCCTGAGCCCACCCCTATGCTAACGACCCTACCAAGCGAGCCCGCCTCCTATGCTAATGACCACCCCACGAGCCCGCCCCCTATGCTAATACCGCCTCTCCCACAAGGCCGCGCGCCGGCGTCGACGCGGCCGGCTCCAGAGCCCTTTGTGAGGGCTGCGAGGGGCGTCGGGCGGCGGCACTATGAGCGGCTCGGCCGGGACGGCGCCGTCCGCCAACTCCGCGCCACCCGCGCAGGAGGATAGCGTAACGTGGTGGTACCGCTGGCTGTGTCGCATGTCAGGGGTGCTGGGGGCCGTTTGTGAGTATCAGGTCGGGAGCCGGCGGCCTGGTCGCGCATGCGCCCCCCGTGGTGGGTCGGTGTCTACGGGGCGCCGGCGCGGAGGGCGCCTTCTGGGGCGGGTGGGGTCACAGGGGCTGGCGTCCTTGGGTTGCCATGGTTGCCGACCTTGGTTCGGCGCCACGGTCCCAGGAGGGAGCAGACACCCAGGGAGGGGGCGCGGACCCGCCACGAGGGGACCCCTCTGCCAGCGCCTTCTCGGAGGTTAAGGTCGGCAGCCACACGCACCTGTGGGGCTTCTGCGAGGTTGTCCAGCTATGCGTCGGGCGCTTGCTTGGCCTGGCTGTCGCCAGCCTCACCTGTGAACTTGGGCGCGGCGCGGGCAGCAGCCTCCTAACCTCGGGGCAAGGACTGCTTGTGAGTGGGGCGGGTGCAGGTCTGGTCAGGGCTGTGCCAGGAAGCCAATGGGGAGGACGTTTCCTGGAGGTCAGGTGGTACCTGGCAGTGGGCTGGAGAGGCGGCCCCTCCGCTGCGTCCTCGCTGTCGGCTCGCCTTTCCTGCTGCCTTAGCTGCCTTTCCACCGTCCCCCTCGCCCAAACGCAGTCCAGACACTGCCTGACTCAAGTTCCCAGGGAAGCCTGAAAGAAAAGAGGAAGGCAGATCTGCCAGTGAAGTGGAGTAGGAATACCGTAGCTGGCCTTCCAGGGGCAAATACAAGTCATTTGAATGATATGCCTTCCTCCTGCTGCCTGGAGTGCAGTGGAAGGCCTTGGGGATGGACTGTCTGCCAGGTCTGCAGGGTAAGCAGCGCCCACCTGTCTCTGGTTGGGGCCTGGGCAGGGCAGATGCCACCATCCCTGCTGCCAGAAGGAATGTCTTCTCAGGGACACTTTCAAGTCCCACAGCCTTTCCAGGTGGGTGGAGGGCAGAAGGAGGTTCAGGCAGGGTGGCGCAGGGGCAGGAGTGTGCTGTACTGGTGTGCCCTTGTCCAGAGGCAGCCGTGAGTCCCTCCCCACCCCAATTCAGAGCAGGCACATGTCTGACTCTGTAGGAGAGACTGGTGGTTTTAGGCATTAGGGTGGGTAGTGCAGAGGATTGACAGTGGTCGGTGGTGGTGAGGAAAGGTCCTGATTAAGAGGCCCTGATTAAGGTGGTCCTGTAGGCCACCACTCTTCCTCCTTCTTGGTCAGTGGTTTTGCCAACTTCCAAGTTAACTCTGGAATCCTGTGCAGTCTCTGCTTCTCAAAGTGGGGTATCTGTGCTGCCCCAGGTGCAGCTTCTTGAGTGGGGTACCTGTGGGGCCTACAGCTGCAGCTTCTTAAGGAACTGAACTTAACGCATCACCTTGAATTGTCAGTTTCACCTGCAGATTGAGGGTCATTGTTGTGTGAATACCAAATTCTGTATTACAAGGTACAATGCAAGAATGTAGGTGTTTTAGAGATGCAGCCGGCATTCAGATGAGGCTTGGGTTGGGTTGCTCTGGGGCACGTGGCCTAGAGAGGAGCTGGCGTGACCTTTCCCATGGGTCCCAAAAGCATCTGGATGCATATGATTGCATGGTGAGGGTCATGTGGAAGTTACCAGCACTGAGACCTCCTCCAGCCCTTTGTTGTTAAAGGACTCCTGGCTGGAATCTGCTAGGCTGGGCTGAGACTTTGGCCTTCCCAAGGCTGGTGTGGGTCGGGCAGCAGGGAGGCTGGAACTGGAGGCAACATGCTAACTGCTGCAGGAAGTAAATCAGCACAGAGGGCTGTCCGGTGAGGCCAGGCAGGGCTGCCCAGCAGGGAGAAGCCCTGCTGTCCTTTGGGCTCTGTGCCAGGGCAAGATGGTCTCACACGTGTCTGGTGTCATCTGAAGGCGAACGTTCCTAAGGATGTGCTGAGGCTAGGTGCTACCTTTGAGTCCTTTCCTTTTAGAAGGAGACCTTGGGGGCACACAAAAGCAGTCTACTGCGGTCTGGGCTCATTGCATCTGGTTTCCTACTGTCTCCAGCTGCCTGCATAGGGTTACACAGGAAAGTGGAAAACAGAATTCCAGACTCATGTCAAAGGATCGGGTGCCGGTGTGGAGGAGCTGCTGCAACTTTAATGAGCTGGTTGCTAATTGCTGCCTTGGAGGGCCCAGCTTCCCACCCCCATAGCTCCTGGAACTGCCTCATAGGCCACTGGAGTTCTCCTGAAGCTGGCTACAGGCTGGAGGTGGAGGGGGGTGTGGTTGGGAGAGGAGGAAGGCCAAGGTACACATTTGGGTGTCAGAGAAGCCACAATCTGGGGACACATCTCCCTTGGGGCCCGTTGGTATTTCAGTGGGTGAGCTGGGCTGTAAGACTTGGCCTAAAAAGATGAGAGTGTGTCCAAGTTCACTTGCTCTTACCTGTTTCCAATCTCTGTTCCAAGACAGGCACCTCTTCTAGCCAAAATCTAAGCCATGTTTTCTGAGTCAAAGGATTTCTTGTGAGGCCAGCCCAGTGAATGGTGACATGTGGTACTTACCGAGGACTGAGTCATTGCGAGAAGACATTCTCTCTTTAATCCTAACCTCCCTTTGGGTGTCATGTGGCTGGGGTCAGAGGCCCCTCCATACCCCGGAATGGAGAGAAGGCAAGATGCCCTGAGCTTCAAGAACCATTTGCAGCCTTGCCACTGCCTTGAGGCCTGGGGTCTGTCACCTCACCTCTCTGAGTCCTATCCTTACCTGTGGGCAGTTATGTTGCCTCATCTACTTTAGATGATGGAGCCTCTGGGTGCTGTGAGGAGAACCAAGTGCTAGGGCCCAAAAGGGTGCTCAGATTTCTCAGGCTACCTCCCTGGTAGCCTTCCCTGTGGGTCCTTGTCCTTCCTTCCAGCTCATGCCCACCCTGTCTCTTGCTTTCAAGCCTGTGCGATCTCTGGCCTCATCAGCTGCATCACTATCCACCCTTTGAACATCGCAGCTGGCGTGTGGATGATGTGAGTAACACGTGACTGTCCTGCCCTGCAGGGGTCTGGGGCTTGTGGGTTTCTGGCTGAGGTGTGGGTCTCTTATTCACAGTACCCCCTTTGCCTAGGTTTCCTCACGGGGGGTACCTGGGGTCCTTATTAAGTGGAGACTGAGACCACAGACATTGAGTGTATACTGAGTCCCATGTGTGAACACCAGTCTGCTGCAACAGGACCTTTGCCTTCTGGGAACCTCCCAGGGCAGTGGTGTGGGAGACCAGCCATTGGCACTGCCTGGGAATGGCTTGGAAGGTCAGAGCCATCCGGGCCAGGGGTGGATGAGCCATCCCAGAGGAGCTGGGAGACTCTCTCAGGTCAGGGTTGGCAGGGAACCAGAGGTCAACACACCTCATGTCTGTTCTGTGGATCCCATCAGGAGGGAAGGTGTGTAAGGACAGGGCAGCACAGCTGTGGCTGAAAGGGACCCCCTGAGGTGTGCAAGAATTTGCTAGTATCCTTGGGGGCTATTGTCCTTAGAGGGTGCAGAGGTTGGCAAGATGCAGCTCACACCCTCAGGGACCTCAGGCCAGTATTGGGACTTGGGGGCTTGTTGTGGTGGGGGTCCTTGAACCTGTGCTGGTCAGGAGGCACTGGCTGGACTTCTGGGTGTGGGGGAGTCTGAGACTGCCTGGCCAGACGGAGGGAGAGCGCAATGGGAGGCCTGGTGCTCCTGCTCAGATCTCGGTGGGCTCTTAGGTGTCCTGAGCTTTGTCCTGCAGAACAGGGGTGAGGACAGACCCTTCCTCCCAGGCCTGAACAGATGGAAGGGCCTGGTGTGTTTATGGGCTCAGTGTCAGTAACTATTAACCCCCACTCCATAGAGAACACAAACAGTAGAGCAGACACCTTCAATCATAGTGCCGTAGCAGCCCCAGCCCTGTACAGGAGCTGGGCAGAGGGGCTCTTTTCTCCCCAGCATGGGCTTCCCAAGGACTGCTTGTGTCTGCCCTACCTCGCGGCAGCCCTCAGTGGACTGGCTGGCTCTGGCTCCATGCCTCTTCTGGTGGGGACAGCTTTCAAGTGCTAATGGCAATGTTGGTGGCAGTAATATTAATAACCTGTAGAGCTGAGAGCACCACCAGGTGGAGAGTCTTCTTTTCTCCATCTTACAGAAGGAGAGGCTAAAGGAAGCAGAAACCAGGCTCTGCCCTTTGGGAGTGTTTAGCTGAGTTGAGGAGACAGGTGTGCAGAGTCTCTGGGGATAGGTGAAGCATTTGGAGGAGGAGGGGCCCGGGAGGGAGGAGGCTGCCCTGCTCCCCTAGATCCTCAGTCGCTGTCTCTTGCCATGCCTCTGCAGCATGAACGCCTTCATCCTGTTGGTGTGTGAGGCGCCCTTCTGCTGCCAGTTCGTGGAGTTTGCAAACACGGTGGCGGAGAAGGCGGACCGGCTGCACTCCTGGCAGAAGGCTGTCTTCTACTGCGGGTGAGGGACTGCTGGGCAGGCCTGGGGCACACTTCCCCAAAACCATGCCTATGGTGAGGGTGTCAGGGAGGGTGGGCAGGGAGCAGGTGTGTCCTTTCCTTTCTATAGAGGTTTAAACTTTCGTGGCCTTTTGCAGTGATTTGGTGACAACTGTTAAGAATATGAGTTGCAGTTCTGCACCTGGTAGGTGACTATGCTGGGATCAGAAGAGCTCAGCGGCACACGGGCAAGAATTGCAGTGTTACATGCAGTAGAGAAAAATGGGAAATGTTTGGAAGTTTGGTCTATCAACTGGGCATGGTTAAACATCATGGCAGGGCTGTATGATGTGTTTCTGTGCAGCCTTTCCAGAGTGTGGTCCATCTGGTTACCTGTCATGAAAGGGAAAACCAAGTTGCAGAGTAGAGAACATTATTGTCTTCTAAACATACCTTCAAAATTGTCCTAGCAACAAAATCAACATATAGCACTTCATCCGTGAGTCACAAGATTGAACTAATTTCAGGGTAAGTTTAATGTACAGGCTGGGTGCAGTGGCTGATGCCTGTGATCCCAGCACTCTGGGAGGCCAAGCTGGGAGGATCTCTTAAGCTCAGGAGTTTGAGACCAGCCTGAGCAAGAGTGGGGTACTATCTCCACAAAAAGAAAAATTAAACGGGTACCATGGCTTACTTCTATAGCCCCAGCTACTTGGGAGGCTGAGGCAGGAGGATTGCTTGAGCCCAGGAGTTTGAGGTTACTGTGAGCTGTGATGACAGAGTGAGTCTGTCTCAAAAAAAAAAAAAAAAAAGTTTAAAACACAGAAGTTCCTAGAATAATGCTTAGTGGCATAGGAGGCTAGAGGCAGCAGCAGCAATATTTGTTATTGTTTTTTATATCATTATATCATCTTTAGAAATAAATACAAACTAGTTTTCTTTGCCTTTGTAAAGAATTAATAGTTTTGACAGTAAAAGCACAAGATGTGTGCTAGGTTCTGGTGGTGTTTTGCAGAGTCAAGAAGGAATACACCAGGCGTCCTCAAACTTTTAAAACAGGGGGCCAATTCACTGTCCCTCAGACCGTTGGAGGGCCGGATTATAGTTTAAAAAAAAAAAAAGAACAAATTCCTATGCACACTGCACATATCTTACTTTGAAGTAAAAAACAAAACGGGAACAAATACAATTCACACCGCTTCATGTGGCCCACGGGCTGCAGTTTGAGGACGCCTGGAATACACGGTCACAGAGCCCCGATCTACATACACCAGCTTGTCTTTGGGTTTTTATTTATTTATTTATTTTTTGTAGAGACAGAGTCTCACTGTACCGCCCTCGGGTAGAGTGCCGAGGCGTCATACGGCTCACAGCAACCTCTAACTCTTGGGCTTACGCGATTCTCTTGCCTCAGCCTCCCGAGCAGCTGGCGCCATAGGCCCGGCTATTTTTTGGTTGCAGTTTGGCCGGGGCTGGGTTTGAACTCGCCACCCTCGGCATATGGGGCCGGTGCCCTACTCACTGAGCCACAGGTTGTCTTTGGGTTTTTAAAACACTGTTTTAACAATGCTACAGTAATACATGTTCATTAAAAATTATTTGGAAGGGGCCGCGCCTGTGGCTCAGTGACTAGGGCGCTGGCCCCATATACAGAGGATGGCGGGTTTGAACTCGGCCCCGGCCAAGCTGCAACAAAAAAATAGCCGAGCATTGTGGCGGGCACCTGTTGTCCCAGCTACTCGGGAGGCTGAGGCAAGAGAATCGCCTAAGCCCAAGAGGGTGCTGTGAGCTGTGACGTCATTGCACTCTACCAAGAGCAACAAAGTGAGACTCTGTCTCTAAAAAAATAAATAAAAAAAAAAATAAAAAAAAAATTATTTGGAAAACAGAAAAATGTTACTCACAGCCCTACTGCCTATTGACCTGCTGATGTTCTGTTGACCTCTCCTGTCTTTAGGAGTTAAAGCCTGTTTTTCACAGTTACAAATAAGTTGGTATCTTGCTGTTTTCACTTAGTGTAGTGAAGCCTTGCTTCTGCTCACAGGAACCTTTACTCTGTGGGTATGTCCTGCTTTTCTCGATGTGCTCACCCCGGTGTCAGTTAATCTGTGGTGAACATCCCTCAGTTAAAACTTTCTCTGAGTTTGTGATTTCCTGGTATGAAATTACTTGGTCAAAAAGTATAGTATGATCATTGAAAATATTTTAAGATCTGTGACTAAAATGCTTTCCAAAGAGGTCATTGCCTCTCCCCTGGTCCCTTTCCAGTGCTGTGTACCATTTTCACATATATATTTATTCCCTTGTCACCTAAAAGGTAAAATATTTTCCCATATATTCTAATGGCATTTTTTTATTTGAAAAGCTTTTGCTTTTTAACCTACTGGAATGTTAGCAAGATATGTGTGTTTTCTGTATTAAAGATTTTATGATCCTTTGCTATATTTGCTGCAGATGTTTTTCCAGTTTGTTGGCCCCCCCCCCCTTTTTTTTCTTTTTTAAAAGCGATAGGGTCTCACTCAGCCCCTTAGGCTGGAGTGCAGGAGTGCAGTCATAGCAGCTTTGAACTCCTGGGCTCAAATGATCCTCCTGCCTCAGTCTCTCTAGTACCTGGGAGTATAGGTGTGTGTCACCACATCTAGCTAGTTTTTCTTATTTTTTGTAGAGATGGAATCTTGCTATGTTATCTAGGCTGGTCTTGAACTCCTGGACAGGTGATCCTGCTGCCTCAGCCATTCAAAATGCTGAGGTTACAGGTGTGAGCCACTGTGCCTGGCTTGCTTTTAATTATATTATGGGAGTACAGATGTTTTGATTATATGAATTGCTTTTGTGCAGTTTGAGTCATGGTTACAAGTGTGCCGATCACCCAGATTGCTGCATCGTACCTGTTCAGTGTGAATTTACCCAGCACTTGCTTGGTTTCCACTGAGATTTACTATCGTATGTGTGCATGGATGTGGATTGATAACTTCCCATTAAATAGTGTCAGAGAATTTTATCTCCTATGGTCTTTCTTTTTCTTCCTAATTTCTATTTTTGAGAAAAAAAATTTTTTTTAGACAGTTTCACTTTGTTCCCCTCCGTAGAGTGCTATGGAGTCATAGCTCACAGCAACCTCAAACTTGTGGGCTCAAGGACTACTGGCGCCCAACCCAACACTAAAAAGAAATCCCATTTTTTTAAAGAAATGGGATCTTGCCCTTGCTCAGGCTGGTCTCGAACTCCTGAGCTCAGGCAGTGCACCTGCGTTGGCCTCCCAGAGTGCTAGGATCACAGGCGTGAGTCACTGTGCCTGGCCTAAAAAAAATTTTTTTTTTGAGACAGGGTGTTGCTTTATCACCAGACTAGAGTATAGTGGTATAGTCATAGCTCACAGCAACCTCAAACTCCTGGTCTTAAACAAATCTCCTTCCTCAGCCTCTCAAGTACTGGGACTACAGGTGTGTTCCCCTACACCTGCTAATTTTTCTAATGTTGCTCAGGCTGGTCTGGAACTCCTGGCCTTAAGGGATCTCCACCTCTACCTTGTAAAGTACAAAGATTACAGGGGTGTGCCACCATGCCCAGCCTTGAAATTTTTTAGCTACAGAAAAATCTCATGACCACAGGTCCCACAAGAATGGAAATTCAGGTCAATGCAATTGGCTGTGAGTCCTGTCCTCCTGTGTACGCAGCCCACTCTAGGGAAGTGATGAGACAGTGCTGGTCTTCAGGCCACCAGGATATCCTGGCTCAGTTAGCCTAGGAAGGGCTGCTGGTCTGGAAATTCTTGCCCTGAGGGTGTTTAAGCCTGAGTGGATGCTGCCATCAGGTGGCAGCAGAAGGTAGCGAAGCTGGACAGACCTGTGCTGCTGCCCGCCCCCAGCTGCTCCATGACCCTGGCAGGAAGGGGACCTGCATTCCATGTGGTTTACTTTTGGGGACCTTGCTTGCTGGGGTATGCCTGGTGTCACTGTATTGGTCAGGGCACTTAGCGGCACTGGTGGTGTTCTAGGCATTGTGTTGAGTGGTTACTGTGGCTTTCCTGGTCAAGGATGGAGCCCTCTTTACAGGGGGATACCACGGCTTAGAGAAGTTAAGAGCCTTGCTCATAGTTCACGGGTGTCTGAGGACTTTCTGACTCCCAGCTGTGAGCCTGTGTCCCAGTTGATTTGGAGGAGCAGGCATCTGGCTGGCTGAGAGTGGGCAGGGTATATTGGGGGGGCCTGAGAGGATTGTGGCAGGAGCGCCTCATGACATCTGTTCCTCCCTCAGGATGGCCATCATGCCTGTTATCATCAGCCTCACCCTGACCACGCTGCTGGGCAACACCATCGCCTTTGCCACAGGGGTGCTGTATGGACTCTCTGCTCTGGGCAAAAAGTATGTTTGCAGGTCCCGGCCCAGGGTGGGACTTCCCTTTGTGCCCCTGAAGACTCTCTGTGAGGGAGGCCTGAGAGGCCCCGTTTTGCCCAGTGGTAGACCAGGCATAGAGGCGGTCGGGACTCTCATCAGGGCCTCCAGAGTGCTCAGCTCTAGGGGATGAAGGCAAGAGAGCTTGAGACTTCTGGGTGGCCCAGTCTTGCCCTGTCACAGCCTATGACTGGAATAGCGAATGTGGGCTCATAAGAACCCCTTCCTGCCTGGGGCCTGCACTGGGCATCATGATTAGCTGCCACCCTCTTTGCTATACGGCCCCAACAGAGGGTGGTTCCTCCTCAGCCTACCTTTCCAGTCAGCCTGTGCCACTCAGGCAATGGCACAGACTCCTGCTACCCCAGCAGTTGTCACTGAGGAAATCAGAATGCCTGTGGGTCACACCTGGGACATGGGCCAGGAACTGGGCAGTAGGGCCCCAGGCCCCTGCACCCTATGACGTTGCCCTGCTCTCTCCCCAGGGGTGACGCAATCTCCTATGCCAGGATCAAGCAGCAGAGGCAGCAGGCGGATGAGAAGAACTTGGAGGGGGAGCTGTGAATGTGGGTCGGAAAGGCCTCCCCCCTGCCCGCAGCCCTGTTCTGTTTGAGCCGTCCAGGTGAAGCCTGGACTGTCGGCCCCTCTGCCCTATCCCCACATCTGGAGTCCTCTGCCTGCCTTTTCTCCCCTCTGCTGCTGCTGGGCCCGGGCTGCAGGACTGGAGCAGAACTGAACAGACTGTGGCAGCTCTGCGTGGGCACCCACATGGCCCCACTCCTCTGCTGGGTGGCTCTGCAGACTAGACACCATTGGAAGGCCACTAGTGGTCTGCCTAGGCCTGGAGCAGACCACATCTAACTGGGCCCCTGGCTCTGGGTTCTTTTGGCTGGGCACTGAGCAGAGGGAGCCACCCCCAACTGTTCTAGCAGGTAGTGGCCCTAGGGCCCGGGATGGCAGGGCAGTGCCCTGACGCTGTCCACTACTGCCTGCAGCCTCCCATCGCCACCTGAGGCACAGCCTCCACTGCCACTCCATCCTCGGTAGGAGCCCACAGTGCTCCCAGGATGCACCTCTGTACTCTGAACAGCAGCCTCGGCAGTGAGAGCTGGGTGGGAATGTTTCCTGCCGGTTCCGTGGAACCTTGGACTCATGGCATCCCTACGTACCCCACAGCCCTACATCCCTGGGCCTGGCTTGAGCCCCTGGGCTCTGCCTCCTCCAGGCCTTGGTGCTAAGGAAGTGGGGAGAGCAGGCCTTCCCTGGCGACTACGAGGGGGCCCAGCACTCAGGCGTGGCCCAAGCCTCCACCTCAGGTACTCTTACAACCTGCCCCGAAACCCTTCCCACAGGGAACTTCTGCCGTCTCAGAGCCAGGCAGAGGCCAGAGTCACCCCCACCCTAAAGAGCTATCCCCTGCTGCCCTTCGTGCCAGGCCACCAGAAGTAAGGCCTGTGCGGGGAGAGGTGATGCCTGGGAAATGGGTTCCCATCCTCCCCCCGCCCTGTGGCCTCAGCCTGTGGTCTCTCCACTGGCCGGGCTGGCCCCGGTGTCTGGCTGAGCCCTGCAGGGCTGGGTGGAGAGCCCCCAGCCTTCCCTCCTCCCTGGGCCCCCATATCCTGCAGCTCAGGGGCTGGGTCTTACTGAGGAGGTACTAGTCCCACACTGCCGTGGCTGTCTCCCAGGACCTGACGTGTTTGAGGTCAGGGCTTGGGAGAGGGGCTCTTGGGCTCTGTTCATTACTGCCCTGCGGACTCCTCAGTGGGCCCCAGGGTCACCAGCAGCCCTGTAGGGAGTCTGACCAGGCAAGCCCCAGGGTGACAGGGGTGTTAACAGTATGGCCGGCTTCGTGGGACATGTGCCTTCAGGGTTCCTTGGCCAGTGCCGTGCTCAAAGGGCTGTGTGTGTGTGTGTGTACATGAGTGTGTATGTGTGTGTGTGTGTGTACATGCCTGCCTGCCTTCTCTCGTGTGCAGTGATAAGACCCGTCTACCTCCCAGGTGGGGCAAGGCCCTGCCTGCCTCTCTGCTCACTCTCACCCAAGTAGTGGGACTCTGGGTCCCTCTGGCCCCTGTGGAGGGAGCATCACTGGTGGTGGCAGCAGGAGGAGTTGGCTGTGTGTCAGGAGGGCCGCACCTGTGCCTAGTGGGAAACTGGGTGGGTGCTGGGCAGGCCATCTGTAGGGTTGGGTGCAGAGTTGGGTGGGCCCTTTGTCACAGGCTGGAGGGGGTAGGTCACTTGCCCTTTGTTCCCAGTGAGTGGAGCTGTGGAGTCCTAGAGCTAGTGCTCCGTCTCACTGTGGAGCGCTATCTGGAGACCCTGCCTTGCCAGGTGTGTCTCCATGTGGCCATCTGGACTGTGCTGTGATGCCCCAGTCTTCTCCTGTGGACTCCTTGCTGTCCGGCGTGCACTTGAGCAATAAAGGCTGGAGTTGGCGAGCTTGCTCCCTTGCTGCCTGTCTGTCCTTCTGCCTTGGGGCCCTGTGTTTGGAGTGGTGGGGATGTCCCCAGCTGAGTAGGGCCACTGGCCCAGAAAATAATGGGTGCTGCCCTGAGCCTGCTCACAGTATTTCAAGGAAAGTGACATGTCCCACGTTACTCAATGGGGTAGAGCTGGAGCACCAGAAAGGCTGATCCCTGGCTGGGATGCCTCCCTTCTGTCTTTCCCTTTGTTCCACTGTGGCTAAGTTGGGGGTGGCAACATGGGGGTTCCTGCCCAGGGCAGTGGACTATGGTGAACAAGATTGAGAGTTGTGGTCTAGCCTGGCTGCTGGTGTGAGGGAGCAGATCCCACTTCCTCTCTAGGGCCACAGGCCTGGTTTCTTTATTTTTATAAATAAGGTGAACACAGTTTGCAGACAGGAGACCCTGTCCCTAGAGGTTGGGCCGGGGCAGGAGGCCGAGGCCAGACTGGGTCCGGTGCTGGCTTTTAAGTCTGGGATATTCCTGTGGTGTCCACAGACTCCTGTGGGTATAGGGCCCTGTCTTCTGCCCATGGGCAAGATGCCTGATGGTGGCTGTTACATCGCTGCCTCCAGCCCTGTTGTCTCTGTCCTCACTGCAGCCTTCTGCAGGGAGTGTCCTTGTCACATGAGTAAGGAATAGGCCTGAGGTTGCTCAGCAGGGCCTGGTCCTGGGTTGAGCTGTCCTTGGCCCATGGCTGCTGCCTCTCATGAGCTGGGGCCGGACACTGGTGCTGCCTGTCTGGCGCCAAGAAGCATGTCCTAGTGGGGCCTGTCCCAGTTTGGCTGGTCTTCCTGTGTTCTGGTTGGCAGCTGCTGCCTCCTCCTGTCCCAGGGTGCAGGTTTCAGCCAACACCAAGGCCTAGCTGCCCAGAGGGTTGGCCCCCAGGTGAGGAAAGGTCCTAGTGCAGGGAGGACCTCCTCCTGGCATGGAAGAACGATTCTATCTGCTCCAACGACCGACCCTGGGTCTCAGGCACACAGCAGCCCGTGAACACCAGGTTCATCACACAGATGGCCGCAAAGAAGAAGAAAGGCACCTGAAGTCCAAATGCGCCCTGAGGTGCAGAGCAGGTGCTGAGTCATACAGGAGAAAGCCCCAGTACCCCCACCCCGGGACAAGCACATGACCCCTGTTGGCATTGGCCAGATGTGTAGGGGCTTCATTTGGTCCTTACCCTGCCAGGAGACCTCCCAGGGCTCCCCACTGCCTCCAGGAAAACTCAAATGTTTCAGCATGGCCTTGGGGGCCTTGACTTGGGTCTGGGTCTGCTTAGGACTCCCTGACTACACAGAGGCGTCCTGCCTGCCCTGGGGTCCTCTGGCCACAGCCTCAGTTTAGACACCTCTCTTGGAGCTCAGCCTTCGAGGAGTCTCAACAACCCCACGCTCTAGCCACCAGGAGGCTGCCACCAAGGGCCAGTTGGGCCTGCTGTCTGGCCTGAGCGGGAAACTGCAACTGGAACTCTCAGCTTGGGGCTGTTCTCAGGGCCTGGTGGTTTGAACTGGGAGGTGTGTGGGTGGGGAAGCGTGCCCCTGCCACCCAGTGCCCGGTACGTGAGTGAGATGAGTTCCTGACAGAGGGCTGTGTCCTATCCTGAATTCTCAGAACAGTTCCCCAAGCTCCTTCCTGTAAAGGAGCCATTGCCAGGTTGTCACTTGACCCTTCTGTCCTCTGTGTTGACGGGTGTGTGCTCAGCAAGCTCCGTGAGGGTCTGTGGCCTAACCCTCTGCACAGCCCTGATCCCAAGTAGGGACCCCTGACTAGCTGGAGAGGGCCTTAGGGTCCCCAGGAGGAGCACTTACCACCACCAGCAGGAAGGACTTTGTGAGGACAAAGGCGGTGAGCCAGCTGACCAGCACACACAGCCCTGAGGCCATGCCTCGGGCACGAAGGGGCAGGATCTCGGACATGAGCAGCCAGGTGATGGGCCCCCAACCCATGGCGTATCCTGTTTGGGAGAGGGAAGGGGCAGCTCAGTCCCACCAAGGGCATGGGAGGGCTGTATTTTTCCACTGAGCTGCTGAGGCCCCCTCCTCAGCCACCCCTGTGCTTGTCACCCATATTCATGCACGAGGCAGCCCCCTGGGGGGGGTCACTTCACCTACCCATTATGAACAGCATGGTGGCTAGGAGGGGCACCAGGGTGAGACAGCTGACTGGTGTGGCCAAGGGCTGCTCTGGGCCCCCTAGTGATGTGTTCTCGAGGCCCATGGTGCTGTTGGGGATCAGAGGCCTTGGACCAAAGTGGACGTACAGCCCCAATGTCAGGTTGGCAGCGAACATGACGGCCGCTGTGGATAGACAGGTGGCCCTCATGGGGCCAGGACCCTCTGAGCTGGCCAATTCCCTAAGAGCTACTTTTGCAGAGCCCTTCGCACCTGGCACCTTTCTGTAGCTGCTGGCCTGTGCCAGACCTGTGCTGAGTAGGCAGACCCTGAAGCTCCCAGCCACTGGGGTGCTGGGGCAGGGGCGCTCACCTGAGATGAAGAGCAGGACCTTGCGGCCAGCAAGGTCCATGGTGAGGGCAGCAATCAGCACAGACAGGAGCCTTACTGCTCCCACGATGGCTGCATCATCCTGGGGGGGCTGTAAGGAGGGAGGCTGCTGGAGTTGACAAATCCTGCCAGCTGTTCTGGTGTCCCTACCAGGCCCCATCCTGTCCCCAATGTGCTGCAGGGTCTCAGGCCCCCAGCCCTGGTCATGGCTCTCTTAGGTCCCTGAGGTGCCAAGCACCTACCATGTGCCAGGCACCTATGCGCACCTGCTCCAGCCGTTAGGGCCTCCCAGGCAGGGGCATGTCTGTGTGTGCTGTGCCCACCACTGTGCCCAGCAAGCACAGAATTCAGGCGTGGCAATGACTTGTTAGTTGTGCTGTTACTAATCTTCACATCTCCTCTCGGTTGGAGCTCAGCACAGCCCTGGGAGCCAGGCTGCTATCTCTGCCTTGCAGAGAAGAAAGCTGGAGTTCAAAGGGGGAAGTGACTTCTTGTCAAGGGCAGAAGCCACAGAGACTCTGAACCCGGGGCCCACGGTCACAAGGGGTCCACATTTCTATAACCTGGTTTCCTCTGTAGTCCTGTGTATTATTATTATTATTTTTTATTTTGAGACAGAGTCTCATTGCGTCGCCTTTGGTAGAGTGCCATGGCATCACAGCCCAACCTCAAACTCTTGGGCTTAAGTGATTCTCTTGCCTCAGCCTCCCAAGTGGCTGGGATTACAGGCATCTGCCACAAGGCCCGGCTAATTTTTTTTGTTGCAGTTGTCGTTGTTTAGCTGGCCTGGGCCTTCAAACCACCAGCCTCTGTGCATGCAGCTGGCACCATAATGACTGTGCTATGGGCGCTGAGCCAGTCCTGTGTATTTTATTTTAAAACATTTAAGCTTTCCTTAAAAACATTGTGAGAACAGATGCACGGCACAGAGACTCTGGGTACCTGGCATAGATCTCAGATCTGTTGTCTCCCTGTCACTGGGCACAGAGCAGGTGCCTAGTCAGGTCCCCAGTTGCCGCTGTGGGCCTTCATGTGCGTGCGCTGCAGGCAAACTCACCAGCAGGACAGCGGTGCTGTTGAAGATGGGCTGCAGGTAGACCAGGATCGGGGTGATGCCCGTCAGCTGCTGCAGGAGGCGCATCAGCAAGGTGATGACGATTGGCCGGTACACATGTGGGTCCCGGGCCTCAGCCCATGACATGTGGCTGCTCTGGAAACATGAGGCTGCTGCTGAGGGGCTGTGCCACCCTCTTCCGCAAGTGCCGTCCCACCCTGGGCAGCCTGGGGCTAGGTGGGAGGCCACTCCTTTCTTCCCCCAGGAAAGAAGGACCCCATTAGGCAGCCTGGCTCTGGGGATAGGCCCCAACTGCCAACTACCCTAGGCTCCTGGGCTAGTGGGAACTACCAATATCCTTGTTTTCCAGAGACAGCAACTAAGGCTCAAAGAGGCCTAGCACTGGCTAGGGCCACACAGGGTTGGGGTGCTGAGGTGGGCCTGCGGGCCTGGGTGCCCTGTCCCTCCTGCACCTGTCTCCGGACATTGTCCTGGATCTGTTGGAACTCCCACTGGACGTCACTTTCTGCACCGCGCAGCCAGGCCAGCGCCCGCAGCGCCTCCTCATCCCTGCCCCGTGAGAGCAGGAAGCGTGGTGAGTTGGGCATGAAGCTGAGCAGCAGGATCATGGTGAGCACCGGCGCCTCTCCCGCCACAGCCAGCCAGCGCCACGGCAGCAGGAGGCCTGGGGACGGAGGGGTTGAGTTCAGGCCAGGCAGAACCCCAAGCAACCTTACCTGTTCTCCTTCAAGGTCTAGTCCAAGGGCTACGTCCTCTAGGAGCCTACCTGGGTTGCCCGCCCCTGGCACATAGAGGCCCTTATCTTAGAGGGTCTTAAGGGCCACGACAGGCTGGCGGAGCATAGGCAGAGCAGGGAAGGTCCTGGGCCTCTATCTCAAAGCCCGACCCCACCTCATCCCCTGCAGCTGCACTCCCATCTCTGTTCTCCAGGGACTTCCCAGTTGAGCTCCTGTTTGGTGGAGGCTTCTGCTGCTAAAAGGTAGTCTGAGGACTGCTGGTCCAGGAGAGGTGCTCCTGCCCAGTGAGGGACTGGGCATGTCACTAGAGAGGGGTGGGCAATTGTCTGGGGGTGCACAGGAACAGGGGTGGCTGAGTGGGGTGGAGAAGCCAGGCTTCCCAGCCCAGGGTCTGCTCTGGGGCCTGTCCTTCCCTCTCCACCCATGTCTGCCTCAGTGGCACCCCTATTCCCCCGAGCCGCCACAGGGGAGGTGCCGGGTGATACTTGCCAAGGGCGTAGAGGGACAGGGATCCAAACACTGCCATGAGCTGGGGTGTGGCCCCCAGGGCCCCACGAACAGCTGGGGGAGCGATCTCAGACACATACACCTGCAAGACACATCCACCCCCTCCCAGCATTGGTGAGAATGCAGGTTCCTGGGCCTGGCAGAGACAGGAGAGGGGGCCCCTGTGAACTGTGGCAAGTGGGGGTTCTGTTGGGGTTCGGTCCTGATCGTGACTCACTGCATGACCTTGGCAGCCTGCCTGACCTCCCTCTGGCTTCGGTTTCCCTAACTGTAAAGCGAGCAGAAGTGCTCAGCACTGAGATGGGCAGCGTGGGGCTGAGCAGGTGAGCTTATTCCTCCCAGTGATCTCTGTTCCCCCGTGGGCTTGCCAGGCTAGAGAAGAAAGCTGGAGTTCAAAGGCTGGGCACGTGTGGAGCCTTGGAAAAGATAAAAGCTCCCCTCCCACAGAGGGGCACAGGGCAGAACTCCCCTTTTCTAGCCATTGCTATTGCTCAATGAGGGTTTTCTCCAATTGAGCAATGTATCTGCCCATGTCCAAGAAATGGAGTAGGAAGTTTGGAGAGTCCAGAGTGGGGACATGGGGACAATTTCCCCCAAATTAAGTGCCCTGGTGAGGGTGAGCTGAGGCTCCCAGGGCAGCTGCAGGGGAAGGCAAGCATTCTCACTGACCAGAGACATGGAGACCAGAAGGCAGTGGGGGCCTGGCTGGAGGTCCTGGCCTTACCGGGATGCAAGCAGCTGTCAGCCCCCCAGCGAAGCCCGTCAACATCCTCCCCAGCAGCAGCATCCAGAGGCCATGGGCACCTGCCATGAGCGCGTAGCCGGCTGCAGAGGGTACAGCTGAGAACATGATGCTGAGCTTCCGGCCCAGGAAGTCATTGAGGACCATGGCACTGAGGCCCCCGGCTGCTGCTCCCAAGGTAAACACAGACTGCAGAGATATGGGGGTGCTCAGGATAGAACCCCAACAGAACTGTCCCTTGGTGTCATGTGCCTGGGCACTGAGCACCCCCACCTCTTAGAGCCTAGAGACAGCTCTTTCCCAGGCTTACCCCAGAGCCTGTCTGGAACTCAGTAATGGTAGTGAGCCTCCTGTCTCCCGAGGAGCAAAAGCAATATTTGGACAACCATTTGTTAGGGATGTCAGACTGGGGAGTTCTGCTCTAGGAAGAAGGCAGCACAGCAGTTTTGTCCAGCCTGATGTTTAAATGTCTAATATTTTAATGCTGGAGAATTCTGCGATTTGAAGGCCTTAGGACTTTAATATTTGAAGGTTCTTGAATTCCCTGAAGGGCAAAATAACCAGGACCCAGTTTAGACTTTGCTACTAAGTTGATGTAGGATTTGGGCGCATTGGTAGGCCTATCACAGCCTCAGTTTCCTCAGCTGTATTATGGGGAGCATGATAGTTCCTACCTCATGGCAATTGGGCCTGGGAGTCACTGAGCTCTCAGGTAAAGTGCCCAGCACCCATGGGGCACATGCTTGGTGCCCAGTAAAGCTTGGCTATTGTTGTCTTAGCTACTATGTTGTAATTCTAAATTTGAATTAGAAATTTCAGAAATCTGGACCTCTTAGGGTCTTTCTCTCCATTAGCCCACAATCTGTCTGGGGACAGTCTTCTTCCCAGTGGCACCTGAAGCCCAGCCCTCTCCCCTTCAGGGAGGTTTCTGTGCTGTTGTGGCAGCCCGGCTGAGGGGTGGGGGCCTAGTGGAGGCCTGAGGGGTGCTGCTCCACACACTTCTTCCCACGCTGTCTCCCCTGGCTTTGACTTCCTCATGAAAGCAATCTGGCCACACCCCACACCCCTGGCAGCCTGGAGTAGGTGGGGGAAGGGGTGCCAGGGCCCTGGAGTGGAAGTCTCAGGGCAGAGCTTTCAGGAGGTCCCTAGCTAGGGACAGAGGTCAGTGGGAACCAGCTCCTGTGCCCCTCTCCAGCTCAGAACATGGTCCTTACCCCAAACCAGGATGCCTGGCTTTTGGTCAGATGCAGGTCCGGATCCAAAGAGTGCTCCAGGGCTGGGATGACAGGGGATGTGTAGACCAGGGCATACCCAAAGCTGAAATTGCCCAGCACAGCAGCAAAAGTGGCCAGGAACACCCTTCTGTTCTGCAACACCCTGGTGATGATGGTGGACCAAAGGACCAGGGTCTTTGAGTCCCTTCTCCCAAACTGCTGCCTTTCCTGAGCCAGTGGCCACCCAGCTCAGCGGGCAGCACTGGGAGGCCAGAGCCATTCAGATTGGCATCCCACTCCATGCCCCCCAGAGCCTGAGCACCAGCCACCTCTGGAAGTTCACCAGGCCTTAGTCCATGGCTGTGGTGGAGACATTGGTGCTGAAGGCCTTGACTCCAGGAGAGGAGGCTTGGGTTCTGCCTCCGGCTCTGCAGCTGAAGGCCTGCTGTGTGACCTTAGGCAAGCCGCTCACCCTCTCTGGGCCTCAGTCTCCTAGTCTATGCCAATGTGGGGCTAGGCCCAGTACTCCCTTGGGTCATCCCTTTCCTAAGGGGTGTCTAGTCCTTAAATAGGACTAGAGTGGTCCGGGGCAGGAGGGAGCCCGATGGCCCCTTGGTGCCACTCACTGAAGGTCAGAGGAACTCCAGGCCCGGAGTCAGCCACCCGCTGGAAGGGACCAGGGCCATCCCCAGCACCCACCCTTGTCCCCCAAACCCAACGACTCTCACCCGACACGCGCCCTCTCCCCTGGCGATGGGGGCGGCTCCTCGGGGAAGGTGTCATAGTCCAGGCCCTCGGCTCCCAGCAGGGGCTGCTGCATGGCAGGTTCTCGCAGGCGAGCAGAGCAGGCGCAGCCGGGAGCCGCGGCAGCATCCGCCCAGCGGGCAGCGGGTCGGGACCGCGGCTGAGGCTCCGCCCCTCTGCAGCGATTGGCTGCGGGGCGGCCCTGCGGAGCCGAGCCCGCCAATGGGACGGCCGCTCGCTGCCCTGATGTTCGGGCGCGGCCCGGGCTTTCCCGGGCGCGGCCGCCGCGTGCGGTCCCAGCCCCGAGCTCTGCCGAGGGCACCGGCCGCCAGGGAATGGGCTGGTCCCCCCCGCCCGGCCCTCGCAGGCGCTGACTGCTCTGTCCGCCTGCGGACGGTTGGACCCCTCTCCCTTGGAGGAAACCCAAGCCAGAGAGGGGAAGCGACTCGCCAAGGTCACACAGCGATCATTTGCCCCGCTCCGCCGCGCTCCCTGCTTCCTCTCTGCCGCACCGCCCCCCGGGGCCACCCCTGCCCCAGTCTAACTCCCTTGCCTCCTGCGTGGCTGGGCGGATCAGGTGGCGTTTCCAGGGCAGTGTGTGTGTGTGTGTGTGTGTGTGTGTGTGTGTGTGGACAGGCGCGGAATGAGGGGTCGGCAGGGCAGTTACGGAAAAGTCCAGGGGTCAAGATGTACCATTTCCCCCCGCCCAGTCCCCTCCCTGTGACTGTGGTGATAATTCGGGCTTGTTGTGCGTCATCCAGGTAAATAAGAAAAAAAAATATATAGGGAAAACAGAAACTGAAAATTTCATTCTCAAAAAATAACACAATGGTTTCAGTTCTCCCTTTGGACTTTTTCAGAGAGAAGGCTGAGCCACTCCCTGTTGGGCTACATGGGTGTGCCACATACATTTTAAAAATGATCCTTTGTTGTTGGATATTTGGGTTATTTCCGAATTTTACCAATTAAAATAGTAAAGACTTCCTATAAAGTTATATTCCCTTTTATTATAATCAAAATACAGCTGTGTAGAACAATGGAGGAAGTGGGGATGAGGGAAGTCGCATCCATCTCCCGCAGTTTAGCCTTTGGCAGTATTTTAATCTCTTTCCTTCCAGTCTCCCAGGGGTCTGTTGTGCATCCTTGCCATTGGGGCTTGTGTACTATTTTTTAACCACTTTACATTACAGTCTGAGCATTTTCCTGCCATCAAGAACATAAGCTTTGGGACTCAGGCACACCCAATAAAATGATAATGTCTCACAGTCCTCCTAACCATGTTTTAAAATTGAGGTAGAACAAATCTTAAATGTACAGCTCCATGAATCAATCTTCGTGTGCATCCTGTAATCACTGCCCAGATTAAGAAACAGATTTTGAGCCCCCTAGAAAGTCCTGTACACCCCTCCCCAATGCTCCCCTTCTCTCTGGTCTCACTACTCTGATATCAGCTGTTGTGAATTAGAATTCCTTCTCTTGAAACTTCTGTCTCCTTTTTAAAAATCAACTTTATGGGCTGGACATGGTGGTTTATACTTGTAATCCCAGCACTTTTTTTTTTTTTTTTTGCAGTTTTTGGCCGGTGCTAGGTTTGAACCTCCAGCATATGGGGCCAGTGCCCTACTCCTTTGATCCACAGGCACCGCCCCAATCCCAGCACTTCTGAATAAGGATGAAAGGAGGTTAAAGAGGATACAGGGAGGCTCGGTGCCCATAGCACAGTGGTTACGGGGCTGGCCACATGCACCTGGGCCAGCTAAACAATGACAACTGCAACAAGGACTAAAAATAGCCGGGCATTGTGGCAGGCGCCTGTAGTCCCAGCTACTTGGGAGGCTGAGGCAAGAGAATCGCTTATGTCCAAGAGTTTGATGTTCCTGTGAGCTGTGATGCTCTACCATGGCACTCTACCGAGGGTGACATAGTGAGATAATGTTTCAAAAAGAAAAAAAAAAAAAGAGGATACAGGGAGGTGGGAGAGGATGAGAATTATGATCTCTAGACAAGAAAGTTGAAAAAAACCCAGAAGTGAAGGGAGGAATTTTTTTTCTTTCTTTTTTTTTTTCAGTTATTGGCCAGGGTTGGGTTTGAACCCACTACCTCTGGCATATGGGGTTGGCACCCTATTCCTTTGAGCCACAGGCGCTGCCCTGAATGGAGGAATTTTAGGTGGGTGTGACCTAGTTAACCTAGTATGTGCTATTGTTCCTGAAAATATGACTTCTAGCGTGTGATGCAGGACCTCTAGGTGGTGAATGATACCCCCAAATCAAAGATAAAGATGTACACCATATTGCCATAAACATCACAAGACTAACAGACACACCATACCATACTAGTAAAATAAGTCAATAATTACTAATACGAATTATTATTATCATTATTATCATTGAGACAGAGTCTCATTTTGTCACCCTTGTAGAATGTCATGGCGTCATAGCTCACAGCAACTTCAAACTCATGGGCTCAAGCGATTCTCTTGCCTCAGCCTCCCAAGTAGCGCCCACCACAACACCCAGCTATTTTTTTGTTGCAGTTTGGCCGGGGCGGAATTCAACCCCGTCGCCCTCCGTATATGGGGCCAGTGCCCTACTCACTGAGCCATAGGCACTGCCCTTCTATCCCTTTTTTAAATCGCTGCGTAGCATTACATGGTATGGATGTAGCACAGTTCCTTATCTACTCTTTGATGGACAATTGGGTTATTTCCAGTTTTTGGCTAAACAGGTATATAGCAGGTATGAACTGGGGGTTCTTGTGCATAACTCTATTTTAACAGCTCTTTAAGGTTCTACTGAGTGGACAAACTTGAATTTGCTAAGGAATCTTCTGTCAAGGGCATTATGGCTGTTTCAAACAGTAGGGGCAGAAAGGATGTGAGCCTTTGTACGCACTGTCAGGATCACAGCCAACACTCCTGTAGCAAAAGACAGGTTCATATGAGAAAAACATAACAAGTTTATATAATCAAAGTTTTACATGACATAGGAGCCTTTAGAAGTGAAGACCCAGAGACTTGGGGACAGCCATCTGTCCTTGTGCTCAGGGTCCGTGAAGAACAGGCAGCCTTAGAAATGTGACTGTAACAGACCGAGGGGCACCGGAAGGCCTGTCTGTGCAGAGTCTCTTGGCCTCTCTGGGCAGCATCCTTTCTCCTGGGTGTGGGGCAGACCCCTCTGGATGGAGGGTCTGTGACCCACAATCAGATGAGGCAGGTCAGGGGACTTGTCTATGGCCAGCTGTTACACAGAAGGGCGAGGAAGGCAGGAGCCCTATTTTGAGGTTTTATGGCCAGCATTGGGGAGAGGGGTGTTCCAGAGTGTGTGTGGAAGCCTGGGCTGGCTTGATCCCAAGTCCCACTCCTTTCATGGCATCTCTTCCCCCAAGAGGGACGTCTTATTTCAGAGCACAGAAAGAGGGCTCCTGGAGGGAGCCTTGGATCTGTCCTGTGGCCCCGGACAGCTGCTGTCCTCTCTCGCCTGGACACACCGAAAGCTGGGGTGACAGCGTGGCTCCTGGCTGGATCCTTCCTATTCTGGCACTCTGGCTCAGCCCCTCCCCGAGGGAGGCTGCAAAGAGGGCGGGTTTGGTAGAAAAAAGAGCCCAAGTGCATCTATGCAGGATACTACTCTGCTGAGCCTGTCACCAGGGATTGTGGCCACTGAGGGGCAGGCCCTGTCTAGGATATGGGTCCTGTGGCTGGAAGGTAAGCGGCCTGTGCACACCCCACTGGTAATAGGGAGGGTCCTGGGGAGGCTGGCAGAGACCATCCCTAGCCCTGGATTGTTCCCTTCCTTGGCTGGTCCAGGAAGCTGAATCCTAGCAAATGACCTGGTCTAAACTCTGGCCGTGTACTGAGGAGGGGGTCCATGTTCCCAGGCCTCAGGCTATTGTGCTGCCTCTGCCAACCTCTGGGGTTTTTGGGGAGCCACTTTTCTTGTAAAGCCTCACTTTTCCTATCTGTGAGATGGATGTAGCCAGGTGCCCACCTGACTCCAGCAGGAAGAGGGCACTGCCTCACTGTTGCAGCTGCACAAAGGTCCCTCCAGACCAGTCCAACAGCTTCCACGTGCTGGGAAACAGGCCAAGCTGCATGCCAAGGTGTCTGAGGGGCACAGCAGGGCTGAACCTGATTTTCTAGCCCCATCACCTCTGGGGGAAGGTAAGCAGGTGGGGAGTGAATGCCTGTGGGTACTTACCTTGTGGGACCCTCATCTTCCCCTGTGCCTTTGACCCCCACTTTACAGAGGAGAAAACTGAGGCTCAGGGCCACTGCCCATGGTCAGTTTTGGGGCACCTCATGGCTCCATGTCAGGCCTTCCCAAGGGCATGGGGTGGGAGGCAGGTGGAGGATAGGCAGGTGGGTCCTTCCCAGAGGAGGCCCTGCCCTCTGCCTCTTTCCTACAGATGGGCCACCCAGGACCCCCTGAGGAGAAGGTCTCTACCACCCAGCTGTCTGCAGTTCCCAATGTCCCCAGAGACGTCCATGATGATGTCCTCCCTGGCCCTGAAAACTCGGACCTGGTGCCCTCAGTGGCTCTGGCTGCAGCCCTGGTTCTGCTGTTCCTCTTGCTCTCAGCCTGGCTGGTGTGGGACAGGCCCTGCCCAGGCTCTTGCTAATGTGGGTTTTCAGGGCATGGAGGAGGTGTCCCTGATGGGCCTGACAGAATCCGGAGAGGCAGGCAGGAGTGCCACTGGTGACCTCAGGGCAGCTGAGCTTCCCAGCCACACTCTGAACCAAATAGAAGCCCAGGTGGAACCTCAGGAGGGCACCGCACCTGGCTCAGAGCAGGATCCTCACTCTCTGGCAGCCTTGGCACCGAAGCACTCCGGCCGATGGGGGCTCAAACCACGTCCTTTCCTCGTTTGCTGGAGGGCCCTGTGTGTACCCTCATCTTTATAGGTCCCCATAGGTATAGCCAATAAGGCCAATTGGTCCCCAAGTATTTGTAAAATGAATCAGTGAGTTAAGAGATGGAGATACTAGCCCAGGCCCTGCCTGTGCTGGGCTTTGTGAGGTGGACAAGTGCCTTTTCCATTCAGGGTCTCCATTTTCCCAGTCATCTATTGAGGATGACAACACCTGTGTGTGGGCTCTGCTAGGAGGGCCCACCAGGGATGGGCACTCTGTGGCCATCTCTGCAGCAGACACTTTCTGTGCACTGGGCCCTGTCTTCCCCAGGATGCAGAAAACCCTCCAGAGAGCTGGGAGGGTGCAGCTGGCAGAATGTGCTGGTCTTGATTGCCACCTGGTGGTCATAATCTAAACTGCACCATACACTGCGTGAGTCCCCTTGGGGCGGCCCCTGGTCTGTGCAGAGTTGGCTGTGGCTTTTTATTTATTTTATTATTATTATTATTATTATTTGTTTTTGCAGTTTCTGGCCAGGGCTGGGTTTGAACCCGTCACCTCCGGCATACGGGGCCGGCGCCCTACTCCTTTGAGCTACAGGCACTGTCCTGCTTTTTATTTATTTATTTATTTATTTTTTTTGTAGAGACAGAGTCTCACTTTGTCACCCTCAGAAGAGTGCTATGGCATCACAGCTCACAGCAATCTCCAGCTCTTGGGCTTAGGCGATTCTCTTGCCTCAGCCTCCCCAGTAGCTGGGACCACAGGCGCCCACCACAATGCCCTGCTATTCGGCTTTTTATTTTTTAACGTGGAAAATTTTGAGATTGTAGAGAAGCACAAATCCTGTTACCCAGAGAAAATTGCATTTAACATTTGCTATTCATCTTCTTTCCTCCATCTCTGTATCTGTAATTTCCTTACCAAAAAAACCACAAAAAACAAAAAAAAAACAACCCTCCAAAATCACCTAAGGGAGGAGGTGATTGGTGAGCTGTTGAGCTCCAGGGTCAGAGCTGCCCAGGTCTCTGTGCAGGGGTGCCAGTGGCCTCCTGCCTCACTGCCACCCTCTCTCTGACCTCCAGGAGGAAGATACACATTTCTGGGGAGGGGCAGAAACCTTTATGTTGGGACCTGGAGGTTCCAGGGTGACTCTGCCTCTCCCTGAATGAGTGTTCTTAGAGCCCTACTGTGTGCTGTGGGGGCAGTCCCCTCTGAGGGGAATGGGAAGGACAGATGGTTGCCGTGTGCAGAGGCAGGGCTGTGCCTGCTGGAGTGCTGGTGGGCTCTGAGGTGTGTGTGTGTGTGTGGGGCATAAGGTCCCAGGGGCAAAAGCAGACCACGGAGAGCTCAGAGGTCAACTTTGAGCTATCCACCTCCAGCTCCCAGCCACCCCTGGGGAACGAAGGCCTCTGGAGCCCCAGAAGCAGCATGGGCAAGGGGCGTGCAGTGTAAGCTCACCTGCTTCCAGGGGCCCGGACCACGCTTTGTCCATCCCAGGTCTCCTTAGCAGGCAGGCTTCTTCTCCCTCCTCCTCCAGTTTTCTGAAGACAGAGTTCCAGTCTGTTTGTCCCCTCTGGGGCAGTCTGGAAGCCAAGAGCTCCTTCTGCCCCTGTCTGCAGTGAATGTTATTGAAGGGCCTTGGTCTCATCTGCCTTGAAAAGACAACCTGAAGATCGGGGCCTTAGAGACACTCCCCGGGAGAGGGAGATGGAGCCCAGAGGTTTGGGGAAGCTTCTGAAGCAGTCGGGGTGTGCATTTCAGGGCCAAAGGCTTGGTGGCTAGACCATGGCAGCGTCAGAAGGACAGGGCTGGCCCCAGATGCCTCGCTCACCTGACTCCTGCCCTCCACTGCCTCCCTCCTGTTGGGCCTGCCTATGGAGAGCCCTGGGCAGCAGGTGTGGCTCCCACCACCTCTAGCCTTCTGCCTTGGGCTTTTCTGGTCTCCCCCCACTATCCCCACCCTACTGGAGGAGAGAGTTCCCCAGCTCCCTGCTCTGTCTCCCCACATTTCCCCTACATGTGTCCTGTCCAGTGGAGATGCTGAGGCCCAGCTTCTTTCTGCTAGGGTGGGGTGGCTGGGCTGGGGGCTGCCGGGGGTCCCCTGCTCCTACCTCCCTGCACCTCCCTACCTCTTCCCACCATCTTAGCCTCGGCCTCCTTCCTTCCCAGGGCTGAGACCACACCTGAAGTTCCAGGCATCCTACCCTGGCTGGGATCCATCAAGACTTGGGGGGGGATTGGGTCAGGCACAGTGGCTCCTGCCTGTGATGCCAGCACTCTGGGAGGCTGAGGTGGGAAGATCCCTTGTTTGGCCAGGGTTGGGCTTAAACCTGCCATTTCTGACTTATGGGGTTGGCGCCTTACTCCTTTGAGCCACAGGTGCCGCCAGGACTCAGCTCTTACCACCAGCACTCTCCAGTTGTGTGACCTCAGGAAAGTCATTTGCCCTCTGGATCTCATTCTCTGCTCAGGCTTTGGAGGTTCTGGGGTTCCTGCCACCTTTCTGCTTCCACTCTTTCCTGCTTCTTTCTTGAAAGGATCTAATTTTGCTTGGGGGTGGCCATGTGCCCAGCTCAGATAGGTGACTCTCCAGCCCTCTCGTGGCTAGCTGGGCATGTGAATCAGCTCTGGTCATGAGGTTTAAGTAGGGAGGCCAGTGGGGCAATGCCTCCTTTTCTGGCAAGTCTTACCAGAGAGTGTTCTGGGTCCTGTCCACTTCCTCCTGCCTGGAACCTAGTCATGTTGTCTGGGCTGTAGCAGCTCTCCTGCAGCAGAGAGGTCAAGAGCCCAGCTCAGATGGTGGGCAGAGATGGGGTGAGAGTCAGGTTCTCTGGTGATGTGGCTGGGCCTGGACTTTTGTGTAAAGTTTGGTGGGCAGCTCTCTCTGTGCATTGCAGCCTCACACACTCCTAACAGATACGGATGTCAAGTTCCTCGCCACTTGGGCACTGGGGGACCCAGATACTAGGAGGGGCTGCACACAGGTGTGCTCTGGAGCCCCCTTCACATCTGCATGCCGAGGGGCACTGAGGGCTTGTTCTCAGAGGCACATGGGCTGGCTGTCAAGAGGGCTCTGCTGCTGCGTGGCTGTCTCTAGACAGGGGCCCTCATTAGCTCAGAGGAAGAGGGAAGAGGGGCAGACGGGGACAGGAGGAGGTAGAGGAAGGGGTGGAGGAGTGGAGGAGGCCTGCTGGGGAGGAAAGCTAAGCCTCCTCTGCCTCCCTGGGTCACGCACTCAAGAATGGGTGACAGATGGGGGCCCTTTCCTCTCAGGCCCGTGGAGGTGAGGAGCACCCGGACAGTGAAGGCAGAGGCCAGGTACTCAGCAGGGATTGCCTGTCTTCTCTCCTCCTGCAGGTAGAAGCCAGTCCTGGGGGCTGGGCCAGGGTGCAACGTCCCCTTTTCCATCCTACTAGAGGCCTCCTGGACACTCCCTCCAGACGTGTCTGGGCACCTCTGAGGGGTTCCAGCCCACCCATGTGTATTAGGCGTGCCTTGTTTAGGGGCATGGAGAAAACAGGAAAAGGCAGGGCAAGGCTGACGTGTCCCCTGTGCGGCTCATCGTCCCCTCCCCTCCAGTGTCTGCCTGTTTCCAGGGTCCCAGCTGGGCGGCCTAGGTCCAGGTTAGAGTTGTCAGTGGGTGTCTTCCCTCCACAGGCCTCTGTTTCCTCATCTGGGAAATGGGGAGAGGTGAGCGCTGAGCACGGGCAAACCCAGGCCCAGGGGGCCTGACATCCAACAATCTTAGTCTCTTTTGTCACTGAGGCTTTCTGCTCTAACAGTGTAAGTTTATGGATGAGGACAGCTGCCTGGGGTATGGATGAGGCCCTGATTCTGACCCTGTGAAGTGAGTTCCTTCTCCTCTGGGGCTTTCTACCTGGCATAAAGGGAAGGGCCAGACCATTCATCCTCTGCCCTGGCCAGATAAGCCATGACCTTGGTCTGCAACCATGGGGGTTCATGTTCTCCCACACCTAGCTGTTGGCACTGGCTGGGCCTGGGAGTCCTGAGGAGGGTGAGGGACCAGGAGTACCACCTGGCCAGACAAGGCCCATGCCTGCCCTGCCAGCCTGGCGTCTCCACCTCTCCCCAGGCCAGCCAACACCCAGTCCTGGGACTCGCCAAGTATTTGTGGGCTGCTAAGTAGCACGACAGCTGCTTTTCTTGCTAAAGTGTGACATTACATTTTTCTGGATGGCCGGACACTTCCTGGCCTGTAGCATGCTAAGTGGTCAGTCTCATTGTCCTGCCATCCTCCTGAGTTCCTGCCTATCCCCAATATTGTCCGTGCTGGCTGGTGATAGGGTCAGGCCGAGACACTCCTGCCTGTGTTCAGACAGAGCCCAGACTGAGCCCTCGGGGCTGCAGGTGGCCCAGGAAACTTCCCCTGGGTTATTTTTGGCCCCTGTGCTGGCCTGTGGACTCCCTGCCAAAAGCAATTACTGAATTTTCATCTTGTTTTGCTGATGGTTTGGAGTATGTCAAAAATGTTCCACTGGAAGACCCAAGGGCACTTAGGGTGTGGGGGAGCCGGGGGCTCAGGAGCCCAGCTGTGGCCGGGTTCCCTGGGAACTGACCTTTGGGGTTGCTGGTGAGGAGGAGGGACCAGCGGAGAGGGCTGTTTACTTCCAGCTGCCACTGGTGGCGTGTGCTCCTTTGTCCCCGGAACAGCACTGGGGCCTTCTCTCCCATGTCGTGTGGGAGGAAACGGGCTTGGAGAGGTTTTGCACTGGCGGAGTGGGGTACCCTCAGCTGTACCCTCTGTTCTGAGGGCTGCTACCTTCCTAGCCTCAGCTGGAGGCCAGGGGCCAGGGATAGGGAGGAGCGATCAGGGGCTGTCCCAGGCTTGCTTCTCACCAGTGGGGTCTGCTCAGTGGAGTCAGAAGAGGGATCAATGTGACCATTTTTTTTTTTTAAATGTCTGAGTTGCTGCTTTGTTTACCTTTGTTCACAGTTGCCAAGTGCAGCCCAGTGGACTCAGGAAAATGGGTTGCAGAGGAAGGTAGACTGTGGCCTCCCACCTGCCTGCTGGGACTTCTCTTGGGAGCACCATGGCAGCACATCTGGAGGCCGTGTGCTGTATGATCCCATCCCAGCAGCCCTGGGGGGGAGACCCCCCATGAAACCACTGGCTGCTGAGAAGCCCAGGCAGGAGGAGGCTCACGGCTCCTGGTGGCTCTGCAGATAGTGGGTGAGTGGCGGTCCCAGGATTTGCACTGTCTGGATTCACAGCACCCTCTGGACCTTGGAGTTTCCCAAGTCTGCAGGCAGGGATAGCTGCTGGCCCCCGCCCTGACTCTGGCCCCGTCAGACGGCCTTTCCTCTGCTTCCTGAGGTCCTCTTGGCTGTCCTGGCCCGACCACCTGTAGACAGCCACACAGTTGCTTGCCACATTGACTGTGGGCAGGGTACAGGGCGGAGGCAGCACGTGGGTTGGGGACTTGGGTGTTCCTGGCCTGCTGAAGGCCCCCTATTTCTTGGCTGCCATCTGGAAACCAAGGGGTCTTGGGTTCCCACTCCTGCCCATTGGGCTTTGCTTGCTGTAGCCTAGGGATGTGGCGTATGTGAGGCCTAAGCACAGCAGGGCCCCAGGGTGTCTGGGGGCAGGTCTGGGGCTGGACGGGTCCTGGGGCCTTAGGGTTCGTGCTCACCCCGGGTAGGCTGGGTGCTGCCTGGTGGGCTTTGGAGAGGGGGTGAGAGACTCTTTCCACCTGGGCTGCTTGCTCATGCCACTGGCCCAGGAAACCCCTACTTTTCCCACACTGCTTGGGGGTGCCCAATAGGCAAAGGGTAGCAGGAGGGGCCAGACCATTGTCCTGGAAGCCTGGCCATCCCGCCTCAGAAGATCATAATCCTGATCCAGGAGGAGGCCAGCGGCTAGGTCACTGCCCTGAGCTTGGGGGCACATCTGACCCTGACCCCTCTACCCATCTTCAGTGCCCATGACAAGGGGAGTTTCTGGAAGCAGGGTGAGGTGGGACTCTGGGGCAGAAGAGTTTGGGCCACATCCGAAGGTTTGAGATTCCCTGGGTCCTGAGACTTCACTTATTAGCATGCCCTGGACAGCTCCACCTGAGGGGCAGGGTCTCCAGTCCATGCACACCTGGTGCCCAGAGAGCAGCCTCTGCCGTATCATGCCCCATTCCAGGAGGATGAGCCCCCTCCATATGCAGGTGTGTGTGTCTAGGTGTATGTGCATTGTGTCTGCACTTGTGTGCACACCTGTGTGCATGGGCCTGAATGTGTGTGCTCCTGCATGGGTGTACCTGAGTGTGTGCGTGCACCTGTGTGTGTGTGCAGCTGTGCAGTGCACCCGAGTGTGTGTGCATACCTGTGTTGTACACCTGAATGTGTGCGCATACCTGTTTGGTGCACCTGAGTGTGTGCGCATACCTGTTTGGTGCACCTGAGTGTTGCGCACCTGTGTGGTGCACCTTAGCGTGTGTGCGCACCTGTGTTGTACACCTGTGTGCGGACACCTGTGTGGTGCACCTGAGTATCGCACACCTGTGTGGTGCACCTTAGTGTTGCACACCTGTGCAGTGCACCTGAGTGTTGCACACTTGTGTGGTGTTCCTGAGTGTGTGTGCACACCTGTGCAGTGCATTTGAGCATGTGTGCACACCTGCATGGTGCACCTCAGTGTTGCACACCTGTGTGGTGCTCCTGAGCGTGTGTGCATACCTGTGCGGTGTTCCTGAGCATGTGCGCACACCTGTGCAGTGTTCCTGAGTGTGTGCAGACTCCTGTGTGGTGCACCTGAGTGGTGCACACCTGTGTGGTGCACCTGCACACATGCATGCTGTTATGTTGTGACAAGGCAACAGCACTTTGTCAGGATCGGTCCATCACCTGCTCCAGTGCCAGGTGTTTCTCAGAGTGCTTGTGCCCAGCTCAGGCTCTAGGTGTAGGACTGGCCCTTCACTGCAGAGCTGCCGGGCCAGTGGTCAGACAAAAACGGAAAACCATCAAGCCGCTAGCAGGCAGGTGGGGTGGAGGTGTGTATAGGGCACTGGGGGCACAGAAGAGCCAGGACCAGGCCACTTTCCAGAGAAGGTGATGCCTGAGTTAGTGCAAATGCCTGTGTGAGGCAGGATGGGGGTGAGGGGTCCAAAGGCCCAGGAGGGAGGTGTGGGACACTGGGTGTGTGCGTGGGGTGTAAGCACATGTGTGGCCCAGCCTCAGAAGCTCTGCATCGGCCTGGGTATGGGTGGCGTTCTCAGATGCCTTGTGTCTCGTGTCCCCGTGTCTGCAGGCCTCGGTCTGGACCGGCACATGCATTTGTAATTACGTCTGAGATTTCAGGGGGAGAAGGTGGTGGCTGCCCTGCGCCAGTTCAAAGGCTTTACCTTGGGAGAACTCAGAACGTCTGTCGGCAGAGCTCGGCCCACACCAGTGACCAAGGAGGCCGGGAGAGATGCTGAGGTCCTACGTGTGTCCTTGCCTGGTGGGGGTGCTGTGAGGCAGCCTTGGGAGTTGACTGATCAGCTGCCAGAGGACGCGCTCCTCCGAGAAGAAGTGGGTTTTGCTTTCTCAGGCCTGGAGGTTGGATACTGGGTCTGTGCTGTTCTTAATAGCACTGGCCAGCAGGCTCAGACGTCGTGGGGGGGGGGGTCAGGAATCTGGGGAGTGGCTGGGGCGGGGCTGCTGGTGTTGGGGTCAGGCCTCTCCCTGTATGGAGCAGTCAGAGACCCCTCTGTCCAGGCACAGGTCTGCTGCAGGGGTGGGGAGGGTCTGGGAAGCGCCTTGGGAATCCTGCCACCACAGCTGGGACACTAACCAGTTCCTAGTCCCCTAAGTGCAGTTTTCCATGTGGCCGCCAGGCTGGTGGGCTTCCCATGGTGGCTACTCTTGGCCTCTGTCTTCTGGGGCCTGGTGTGAGTGTGGCCCTCGTGGACACAACATCTAAGTAGCAGGCTGGGCTCTCTGGCCTCCGTGTGTGTGAACAGTGGTCAGAGTCCCCAATGACTCAGGTCCCAGGTAAATCTGTGGAGTCCTCTGATGTCACCCAAGGCTACCTCACCCCCTACCGTCAGGGCCCAGAGCAGAGGCCTCTGTTTGGAGACGCTGCCTTGGTGCTCTCCTGCCCATTCTCAGGGTCCCCTCCTTCTGGACATTTGTTGGGATAGTGATCACCTCATAGTGGGCGCTGGACAGGCCTTGCCTGGTAAGAAGCTCCCACAGAGCAGGGCTGGTGTGTGTGTGCGTGTACACATGCGTGTGCTGCCCCAGATCCTGGTGACTGGGAACCACCGCCAGGGAGTGGGGAGGCAGGGCTCTGTGTCCCGTTTGTGGGCAAAATTGGGGCTCATGGATGCTGTGGTGCCCACAGAGCACAGACCTGCATTTCTGAGAACCCCATGGCGGGAGGCGCTGAAGCTCCTCAGGGCTTCCCTTGTCTGCAAGACTCTTGTCCATTAGCACAAGAGCCTACTGTCCCTGGCCCCTCTGCTATGGAGGGCTGGCCCTTCCCCAGGCACCTCCCCAGCCCAGGCCTGCTCCCTCCTTGTAAGGCCCAGTCAGGCATAGCAGGCCCGGGCCTGCCCTGAACTGGCCAGGTGGGTGGTCTTCAGATCAATGATGCTCTGGCTTTGAGACCCTCCCAGACGTGCTTGGACAGGGGCTGGTATGAAGAAGACGCCGGAGCTGGGTGGAGCCAGCCCCACACCTCTCTGGGTGGCTGATACTTCTCAACTCATAACTCTTCTCATGTGGCTGGGGTGCACCCCGGTGTGGAGGGCATGCCCGTGCCTTGGCAGCTGCAGGGAAGAAGGCACTCTGACATCAGGGGTCTATGGTTCAGAGGCCTGGGTGCCACGCTCTGGCTTGCTCACTCCAGCCTGTTGGGTCTCCTGTGACTAGGATGTCACAGGCCGCATGAGGTCGAGGCAGTGTGCTCGCTCTTGGGGCCTCCTGAGCTGCCCCCACAGCTGGTTGGCCTGAAATGCAGACTCTGCGACCTGGAGCCGCCCCACCTCTGGGAGCTGAACTGCAGCTGACTCGGCCTCTCCTGCTCCCAGAACTGAGCTCCTTGGCTCCAGCGGCCGGCGAGGCGTGGAGCAGCAGCCTGGCCTGTGGGAGGGGTTCCTGGGCCCAGCCGACAGACAGAGTGTGCAGCCCTCCAGGAGCCCCTGTCCACTCTGTCTCAGCCTGGGCCGATCCAGGGTTCTGACTCCACCTGAAAAGTGCCTGGAGGGAGAGTGTGCTCAGACCCATGGGGCCCAGTGATGTCCAAAAGCCCATGTTGCCATGACAGGAAAGGGCGCGGTGGTCAGTACATGGCACTGTCCACTGCCCGGGTCAAGGCTGCTCTGTCTCCTTCCAGCTGACCTCTCCTTTGGACTTGTGCCTCAGTGCCCTCAGCTACAGATGGGACGCAGATGACCCCTGCCGCTCAGGGGTCCTGTGAGGAGACCCAGAACAGCAGCCCACATGGGAGACTGCAGAATTGGATGCCCACAGCTCCTGGTGTTCAAATGGTCTTTCAAGTGTCTCTGTGTCAGAGTTTCCTGTGACACCTATGAGGGACTGCAGTGGTTTCTGAAAAGGAAAAGCAGTCGCTTCGAACTGACCTAGAAGCATCATTAAGCTATGCATTGCTCTTGGAGTAAAAAGTAAAATAAAAATAAACAAAAAGCACCCCCAAATCTCTCCATCTGTCATACACCCATGTGCTGGCAGCTGATGGCAGTGCTGAGGAGCTGGAGGGCAGATGGAGGCAGCGGGACTGCACGTTCTGGCTCTCTGGGGGCGCCGTCATTGGGGCCACACCTGTGGTATGGGACTCAGCCTGAGATGGGCTGGGGGAAGGGCACTTTGGAGGGCTGGTGAGAGGTGGTGGGGTGCGAGCCTGGAGGGTGGTGAGATTCTGGCAGGTGAGGGCAGAGGTGCATGCAGTGGTGTTCTGTGCGGGGACTGCACACACAGGGCCGAGGCACACGTGCTGGGCTGTGGGGCCACCTAATGAGGAGAGTAGCTAAGGCCGTCCCTCAAGGAGGCATCCAGGTGTGGCATTCAGGTGGGGTAGGAGGTTCCTGAGCGGCCATGAGCTGAGCCAGATGGTGCCACCCAGAGCAGCTCCCTGCCCGGAGGGACATCCCGGTCCATGGGGCATGTGTGCAACATTTAGGGCAGCCTCCGCTGGCTCCTCAGATTCCCTGCCATGGCTCCAGAGCAGGTGGAGAGCCACAGCACGGGTTCTGGAAGCTTCACAGCCTTCTCCTCCCACCCCCCATCCACTCTGGGAGGACCACAGCACCCACCCTACCTGACAGATGGCACTCAGCCTGGCAGGTCAAGAAAAACGCTCACATGTCCCTCAGTGCAGACAAGGGTGGGTGGGAGAGATTGCTTTGTTAGGCCGGGACGGGGCGAGCCAAGCTCCGGGACACACTGTCCCCTGGCCTGGCCTGCTGGAGTGGGGCCCGTGCTGGGAATGGCGTCTGACCCTGTGTTCCCGGCGGGGCTGAGGCAGTGTCCTCAAGACACAGCTGTACCCAGCTGCTCCCTGAATGACATAGTGCAGAAAGTCTGCCTCCCCCTTGCAGCTCTGCCAACCAAGGGACCACCCGTCACAGGTGTCTGGGCCTTTTGGGGGACCCATGATTATTGGGGTAACAGAACAGAGGCCAAGATCTGCAGATTTGGGAAATACGTTGACTTCCTAGAGGCCTCGCCGGTACATTGGGAGCTAAGAACGTTTGTCTACCATCCAAGTCGACGGGCTGCCCTTTGTTCAGGCTTGTGAAGTTGGGGAGTGTCCTGGCCTCCGGTGGAACAGCTCGTCACTCCCTCTGTCCCAGGTAGAGAGTGGCCACTGTGCCCTTTGCCCTCCTTGAGTCCAGAGGTATTCTGCTCAGATGCTGTTCCTGAATCCTCACTGGAGCATTAGCCTTCAAAGGGAGGAAGGAAAGCTAAGCCTGTGTTCAAAGGTCAGCTAAGCCCCGTACTGACTCTGGGCCTCTGGGTGCCTGGGGCTGCCTCCCAGAGGCTCAGGCTCTGTCTCAGGGACTTAGTGGAGGGGCCAAGTGTGGATGGTGGTGTGGGTGGGAAGTAGGGAATACTCAGGCCAGGATGGGGAGAAGCCAGGGCCCAGATAGGCAAAGGACCCTGAAGCTGGGTTTGCAGCCCCTGCGCCATTTCTGAAACAAGAAGACAGAACTCAGAGATTGTTACTCCAGGGGGGGCTGTGACTGGAAGCAGATTGCTGACCTTGGAGTTCAGATGTGGGAAGGCTTTAAGATGTGGAGCAGTTTAGGGATTGCTGATTGTTAGTTACAGGACAGTGCAAGTGTTGACTTGTGATGGAAGCATTTGGTCACAAGATAAATTTAAAGTTGGTCTTCTGTTTACTCATTGCTACGTCCAGAAAGTAGCCAATCTTTTCTTTTTGAATTTGAAAAATTGATACTTTTTTATTCTCATAGGTAAACCTGAGCATCTTTTTTTTGAGACAGAGTCTCATTTGTTGCCCTTGGTAGAGTGCTGTGGCATCACAGCTCATAGCAACCTGAAACTCTTGGGCTCAAGCTAATTGTCTTGTCTCAGCCTCCTGAGTAGCTGGGACTACAGGCATCTGCCACAATGACGGCTATTTTTTTTCTTTTTTTAGAGACGGGGGTCTCGCTCTTGCTCAGGCTGGTCTCAAATCTGTGAGTTAGGCAATACACTTGCCTCAGCCTCCCAGAGTGGCAGATTTATAGGAGTGAGCCACTGTGCCCAGCCGAGCATCTTTTTTTATTGAGATAGCGTCTCCACTCTGTGCCTGGGCTTGAGTACAGTGGACAGTGGTGTTATTGGAGCTCACAGGAACCTCAAAATCCTGGGCTCAAACAATCCTCCTTCATCAGCCTCCTGAGTAGTGGGACTACAGGTGCCCACCACCATGCTCAGCTAGTTTATCTACTGTTTGTAGAGATGGGGTCTTGCTCTTGCTCGGGCTGGATGAGTATCATTTTTTGTGCTGTCTCTGGAGCTGGAGGGCAGTAGATAGAATGTAGAGCCCAGCTGTGCTGGAGAGTCCAGCAGGGGTGTCCAACCTACACCCTGCAGGCCTCATGGGGATTATGTGAGGACTTCTGTGCTTACCTATAGTGTCAGATATTGTGAAAATCACACACAGAACTTTTAATTTTTTGCTTCTCAGTTAACAAAAGCCGATGTGTATTAGTGTTTGTGTATTTAATGTGTGGCCCAAGACAATTCTTCATCCAGTATATGACAGAAGAAGAGAGTTTGGCCACCACTGAATAGAAGACCACCCCATTGGGTTGGGACTGCAAGGGGCTACACCTCACTGTCTTGGTAAACTAGAAATCTCATCCCTCCTATGGGGCACTGCTCCAACATGGCCTGTCTCAAGCTTTAGTGCTGAGTGGAGGAGGAGAAAACATTCTCTAAGAATTCATAATTATACCTGACCCGTGTGTGCACACAGCCTGGATTCATGTTTCCTCAATTATCCCACAACAAGGGATTTTAGTTTAAAGGATTCTAGGACTGGAAGTGCATCAGTTGGGACAGAAGCAAATACACGTACTTTCTAAAGGAATCTGCCCTTATCTCAGGCCTCAAAAAATTTCCCCCAAGTTCCACAGCACATGAGCATTTCTGAGTCAGAAACAACTTAATGTCCAAGGGAACCAGGTACCATGACTGAAAGCTAAAAGAATAATAGGCAATAGACTCAGATTAGCCAAACATCAGGACCAGAAAACAAACTAAATATATTTTATAGAACTAAAAGAGGCTTGACTATATTAATGAAGAACAAGCACCCTTGAAAAAGAATGGACCACACTCTTTTTTTTTTTTTATTTTTGAGACAAAGTCTCACTATGTCACCCTTAGTAGAGGGCCATGGCATCACACCTAACAACAACCTCAAACTCTTGGGCTTAAGTGATTCTCTTGCCTCTGACTCCCGAGTAGCTGGGACCACAGGCGCCTGCCACAACGCTCAGCTATTATTTTGTTGCAGTTGTCATTGTTGTTTAGCAGGCCTGGGCTGGGCTTGAACCCACCAGTTTTGGTGTATGTGGCTGGCACCCTACACCCTGAGCTATGGGTGCCGAGCCATGGACCACACTCTTACAAAAAAAAGATGTCTGAAATGAAAAACTCAAAAGATAGTTTAACCACAGTTCAGACACAGCTGAAGAGAGAATTAGTGGACTGAAGGGTAGGGCAAAACAAATTGGGACAATGGCAATCCCGAAAGATAAAGAACCGGGAGATAGGAAGAAACCCCAAGAGAGGAGCACAGTGGTGAACCCACTGCTCAATGGAGCTCCAGGAATGAAGAGGCGGGAAGGGAAGGGCAGCTGGTGAACAGGATTACGGCTGGAACTGTTTCAGATATAATGAAAGATAACCCACAAATTTAAGAAGTCCAAATTTTCAAGCAGGATAAAGAAAAAAGGACACCTCACCCAATAATATTAAAATGTAGAACACACGGATGCCCAAAGAAGTCTTAAACAGAGACAGAAAGCTCAGGTTACCTCCAAAGATAACAGAGCTGAGAGCTCACTTGTCGGTAGCAACAATGGGAGCTAGAAATTAGAGAAGTGAAGGCCAGGTGGGCGGTTCACACCTGTGATCCAAGCACTCTGGGAGGCGGAGGGGGATGGATCTCCTGAGCTCAGGAGTTCAAGACCTGCCTGAGCAAGAATGAGACCCCATCGCTACTAAAAATAGAAAAACTAGGCGAGTGTAGTGGCTGGTGCTTGTAGTCCCAGCTACTCTGGAGGCTGAGGCAGGAGGATCACCTGAGCCCAGGATTTTGAGGCCGCTGTGAGCTGACACCACAGCACTCTATCCAGGGCGACAGCGTGAGACTGTCTCAAAAATAAAAAGAAAATAGAGAAAAGATATCCTCAACATGAGAGCACATGATTGCCAATCTAGAATTCAATATTTGGTGGAAAAAGTAAAGACCACACAGGCAAATTGAAATCAAGAAGGTGTCCCACAAACAACTGCGATTGAGGAGGTCCAGATACAGTTGAGGCAGGAGGAAGAAAGCCCCAGATGGAAAGACGGGGGTGCGAGAAGAGAGAGTCAAAGAGATCATCACATATGTGGGCAAGTCCAAACAAAGACTGATGATAGATACGTCACGTGGGATGCAGGGTGATAAACTGAGAGGGAAACAATTGGAATTAAAAGTTTCTAAAGTCCTTATGATGTTCAAGGGGAGAGTAAAGCTATGAATTTATTATAGACTTGGATGAGCAACCACTGAAGGAATAGAATTAGTGTGTTAATTCTAGCCCAATTGAGGAGAAAGTAAAATGAAAACACCTAACCAAGGCAAGAAAGGACAGAAAAAGAAATATAGAAAAGGTAGAATAAACAGAAAGAAAAAACAAGGTGGAAGGAAACAGTCCAACTATCTTGGTGATAACGACATATAGAAACTAATAATGTTATAATTAAAAGACAATGATTTCAGGCCAGAAAAAAAGACAGAATTCAGCAATAAGCCTTTTATCACAAATACATCTGAAGCATAAAGACACAAAAATACAGAAAGTAAAAGTTTATGTAAATACTAAGCCAAAGAAACTTGAAAAGACTATCATCACATCAGAAAAAATATACTTTAAGTCAAAAAAACCCACTAGAAATAAATAATTCATTGCTAAATGATAAAAAGTATGACTTATTGGGAAGATTCAACTGTTCTTATCTTGAATGTGCCTCAAAATTTACAAAACCTCAAAATACATAAAGCAAAATGAGGCAGAACTTTTGCTGTGAGCGAAAGTATCAAATCCACCATTAGAGTGGGAGATTTTTAAAAAGCAGGTTAATGGACATACGATGACGCATTATAAATTCATCCATTTTAAGCTCAGTGAGTTTTTGTAAATTTACACCATTGTGTAACTCCCACTGCTGGCCAGTTTCAGGACAGTTCCTTCATCCTCTAAATTACCTTGGCTACCCTTCGTGGCCAGTCCTGGCTCCCAGCCTCAGCCCTAGACAACAAAATAACCTCTTTCTGTCTCTATTGCTTTTTCATATTTTCTTTCTTTTTCTTTTTTGGCCGGGCTGGGTTTGAACTTGCCACCTCTGGCATGTGGGGCCGGGGCCCTACGCCTTTGAGCCACAGGCCCCGCCCCTGCTTTTTAGTATTTTCTAGAAATGATTCTATGATTCTAGCATGATTCTATTTCTATTCTAGAAAATGTGAAACCAGAAAGCTCAGTGGCTGTCGGTCTTCTTGACTGCAGCCATCCCATGGATGTGAAGGGTCATCTCAGGTGGTTTTACTGGTCTTTGGTCAGGTGCCTGTTCAAATCTCTTGTCCACTTGAAAAATTGGGTTGTATATCTTCTCATGATTGAGTTTTGAGAGTTTATTTATATGCTCTGGATACAAGTTCTTTTTCACATATATATTTTGCAAATATTTCCTCCCAGTCTATTTCTTAATGATGTATTTTGAAGGACAAAAGTTTTAATTTTTTTTTTTTTTTTGAGACAGAGTCTTACTATATCGCCCTTGGTAGAGTGCCGTGGCATCACAGCAACCTCAAACTCTTGGGCTTAAGCGATTCTCTTGCCTCAGCCTCCCAAGTAGCTGGGACTACAGGAGCCCACCACAACACCTGGCTATTTTTTTTTATTAAATCATAGCTGTGTACATTAATGCGATCATGGGGCATCATACACTGGTTTTATAGACCGTTTGACACATTTTCATCACACTGGTTAACATAGCCTTCCTGGCATTTTCTTAGTTATTGTGTTAAGACATTTATATTCTACATTTACTAAGTTTCACATGTACCCTTGTAAGATGCACTGCAGGTGTAATCCCACCAATCCCCCTCCCTCTGCCCACCTCCACCCTCCCTCCCCTCCCTTTCCCCCTTCTCCCTGTTCTTAGGTTATAACTGGGTTATAGTTTTCATGTGAAAGCCATAAATTAGTTTCATAGTAGGGCTGAGTACATTGGATACTTTTTTTTCCATTCTTGAGATACTTTACTAAGAAGAATATGTTCCAGCTCCATTCACGTAAACATGAAAGAGGTAAAGTCTCCATCTTTCTTTAAGGCTGCATAATATTCCATGGTGTACATATACCACAGTTTATTGATCCATTCGTGGAGCAATGGGCACTTGGGCTTTTTCCATGACTTAGCAATTATGAATTGGGCTGCAATAAACATTCTGGTACAAATATCTTTGTTATAATGTGATTTTTGGTCTTCTGGGTATATACCTAGTAGAGGAATTACAGGATTGAATGGCGGATCTATTTTAAGATCTCTAAGTGTTCTCCAAACATCTTTCCAAAAGGAATGTATTAATTTGCATTCCCACCAGCAGTGTAGAAGTGTTCCCTTTTCTCCACATCCACACCAACATCTCTGGTCTTGGGATTTTGTGATATGGGCTAATCTTACTGGAGTTAGATGATATCTCAAAGTAGTTTTGATTTGCATTTCTCTGATGATTAAAGATGATGAGCATTTTTTCATATGTCTGAAGGCCGCACGCCTGTCTTCTTCAGAGAATTTTCTCTTCAAGTCCCTTGCCCAGCCTGAGATGGGATCACTTGTTCTTTTCTTGCTAATACGTTGAGTTCTCTGTGGATTCTAATTATTAAACCTTTGTCGGAGACATAACCTGCAAATATCTTCTCCCATTCTGAGGGCTGTTTGCTTGCTTTACTTACTGTGTTCTTGGCTGTGCAGAAGCTTTTTAGTTTGATCAGGTCCCAGTAATGTATTTTTGAAGCTGTTTCAATTGCCCAGGGGGTCCTCCTCATAAAATACTCACCCAGACCAATTTCTTCAAGGGTTTTCCCTGCACTCTCTTCTAGTATTTTTATAGTTTCATGTCTTAAGTTTAAATCTTTAATCCAGTGAGAGTCTATCTTAGTTAATGGTGAAAGGTGTGGGTCCACTTTCAGCCTTCTACAGGTTGCCAGCCAGTTCACCCAGCACCCGGCTATTTTTTTGATTGTAGTTGTCATTGTTATTTGGCAGGCCCAGGCTGGGTTCGGACCCGCCAGCTCCGGCATATGTGGCTGATGCCCTAGCCACTGAGCTACCGAGTCAAAAGTTTTAAATTTTGGTGGTCTAGTTTGTCAATGTTTTCTTTGATGGATCACACTTTCAGTGTCATATCTCAGAGATATTTGCTTAATCCAAGGTCACAAAGATTTTATGTTCTGTTTTCTGCTAGAAGTTTCCTAGTTTTTCAAGTTACTTTGGGATATGGTGTGGGGTAAAGGTCACAGTGTTTGTTTTTGCAGGTGGACACCCTGTCCAGCATGGGAGATTTTCATGCTCCCTCTGAGTAAGTGACAGGAAGCAGGCAGTTACCAGGTAAGGGTACTGAGGTTGAAGCAACAGATCTAACACGCTTGATTCGACCGACTCATACAGAATGTGAAGACAAATGTGGTTTCAGGCTCCTACGGGACAGCTAGGAAAACTGACCAGACTCTGAGTGGAAGTGAATCAGCCTGTCGTGAATGGCTGTTGTTCCACAGACTACGCTTTCTGACCTCAGTACCTGTTAGAAATCAATAACAATAGTGATGACAGAATAGCCTGCAAACCCCCTTTTCTGCAAATTAATAAAGAAGACATTATAATGAGAATTGGAATGAGGGTAGTCATAGCACCTGCCTCGCAGGGAAGCAGAGTGCTCCCGACAGTGTCTGGGGGTGCAAGGGCGGCCCCTCCTGGCCAGTCATCCCTTGTGCCCCACATCTTGGCGGCCGGTTTCCTGACTCATGATCTTGTTCATGGCTGGCCACTGCTCGTGTGATCTGCATGCACCAGGCTTGGTGGGGGCAGCCCAGAATTCCCATCTTGCTGCGCAACTAAGTTGTGAACCCGGTGGCCAAGTTCCCTGAGTGCTCCTGGTCCAGCAGCTGTGCCCAGTGGCTTGGATGGTCCTCGGCTGGGTCCTCCATTCCGTCATCAGATGGCAGGACAAAGGAGTCCTGAGGGTAGTAGCGGCACACAGACCAGGAGACCAGTCTCGGCTCCGTCGGTGTGAGGGCTCAGCCACACTGCCACTTCAGGTGCTCCTCAGTTTCCCAAACTGTGATGTGGGGCCAGCCGAGACAGTGAAGGCGCAGGACGAGGAGGAGCTGGCCTGAGAGAGCCCTTTCAGGCCTGAGGTTCATTGTGGGGGTGGCCACAGCTGGCAGGATGCAGGAACCGCAGGGCCTGGTGTGAGAGCAGGTGTTTGCAGAATTCTTGGGCCTCTGAAGCTCCTTTTGTGCCGACATCTTTGCTTCTGCTATTTCGTGGTTTCTGGAACCAGCTGGCAGGCCAGAGGCCAGCAAACACCCAGATTCCCACTGTCCCTCCTCCCTCACCCCTGGGGGGCTCAAGCAACCAGGGCTGGCGGTCTGAGGCCGCAGCTTCCTGGAGCCCCGAGCCGGCAGCAGACGCTTATCAGCCTGCCGCCGTGTGGGGCGACCTCTGCCCAAACATCTTCCAGATGTGGCCACGGCTACCCGATAGCCCGGCTCCAGCTGGGGCCTGCGGCCAGCCAGCTCCTGTTAGCCAAGCTGTTAGGAAAACAAAACCCAATGAAGGCACAAGAGGCCCAACTTCTCGGAAGGGAAGAGAGCAATTGGGCAGGAGTCCTGGCCAGGCCCAGAAGCTGGCCCTGAAGTTGGGGTGGTCACAGCTGTCTGCTGGCTCTCCCTGGGGTGGGCCCAGGCTCCCTTGCAGGGGAGATGGAACCTTCCTCTCCTCTGCTTTCCACAGTTCACATCCCCCTCGCCCCAGATAATACAGCAGATTGATGACACAGCGCCAGTTTGCTTGTGAGGTTGAGGGTGAGTCAGGGCACATCCTCCGTGGTGGGGGTGAGAGTGGGCACGCCTTACGTTTGTTGTTCCCCTGCACAGCCCTGGCAGGGTAAGCCAGTGTCACTAGTGGGGCTGTTGGGGGCTGACTAGCCTGAGGTTGTCCAGCCCTGGGACAGGCACTTGGAGCTGGTTCCTTTCTGGGTGTGCTGGGCCATGCTGTCTGCTGCCAGTGTGCAGGTCAGCCAGGCCGAGGCTGAATGTCTGTGGTCACTGATAGATTGTTTTTGAGTGTGGACTAGTCAAGGAGGCATAAGCCTGTCCTCACCAAGACAGATATGGAAAAACCCATTCACCCATTCATTTAACAAATATTTGTGACACATATTTACGCCTGCCAGTAGCATGCCAGGCGGAACTCGAGAACACAGCAATGCTGATTGGGACTGGCCCAGCTGGTGCTGAGCTTCCAGACTCCCGAGGGCGCCCACAGCACTGGCCTTGCTGGGCTAAGCCTGGCCAGACTCCACCTGGTGCTGTGGCTGTCCCTCCTCTACTCTCTTCCTGCCCCTGCAGAGGATTCGAGGAGAGAAGGAGGACCTTGCCCCTGCTGCTTCACCAAATAAGTCACCTGTCCAAAGCTCCCAGCCCAGGGATCTTGCAGGCTGAGATCTGCCGTGTGGACACTCCCTGGGCACCGCCAATGACTGATGACTAGGCTTTGTGCCACCAGGAGGCGCCCCCAGAGCTCTGCTGATGCTGCCGCCTGTCTCAGCAGTGCCCTTCTCCCTACGGTCCTCCTGGCTGGGCTGGGCCCCCTCTTGAATGGCAGCAGCCTTCTGGCTCTGCTCACCTCTTCATGGCGGACACACACATATGGGCTTCCCTGCCCAAGACCCTTACATCCTCAGGGCCGGGCCCATGAGCCCTTCCTGGCCACATCAGCCCTGCAGTTTCTGGAGAGACCCTGTTATATCTTCCACCCTCTCCCTGGGCCACTGTCCCTTCTCCTTTGGGCCTCCCAACAGCACCCCTCTAACCCCCAGAAGGCTTCCTGACCCATTGCCTCCCTCCAGTGAGGCTCAGCTGTGCGTCTGCCACCCCACCAGGCTGTGTGTGGCTGGAAGGCAGAGCCTGGGTCTGACTGGCTCCTGGGGGTCCCTGGGACTGAGGGAAGGTCCCAGGAGGTGGTGACACCCAGGAAGGGCTGATGTTTCAACTGGGCCCTGGAGGGCTGGGCCCTTACTCCTCCTGTCCAGATCAGGCATTAAGGAGGATCCAAAACCCCCAGAACAGAGCTGGTAGCATGGCCCAGGGCATGGACACAAGACGCTTGGAGGGGGACGGGCCGCCCATCCCCCTCCTTTCCTGTGTAAGGCCACAGCGTGAGGCCAGCCTATGTCGGTCTGCCTCCCAAGCCTGCTCACCAATTCAGCTGACTGTATGCCCTTTCTCTGAGAGAAGGCAGGAGAAAAGGCCAGTATGTCCACCTTCCTTCTTCACTTTTGACCACAGGTGACCATCAGCACCAGACAGACACATGCCAGACAGATTCCTGTGATGGACGTGAGGACAGTTGGCTGCTGGCACCATTCTCTCCACTGGGGCAGGGGCAGTGTAGGAGGCGGTCAGGGGAGACCCCGAGCCATGGCCTGTGATGTCATCCGCGTGGCCTGAGAGCAGGCGTCTGCGGGCTCACGGGCTCTGTCCACCTTGTTTGTCTCGTCTCAGGGTCACACCTGTCTCTTCCAGGCAGCCTTCTTTGCTTACTTCCTTAATTCTTGGGTACTTAGTTTGGAGCATTTTGCTCTTTGGCAAATGGGGGTGTTTGGTGTCTTAACTGAGGTGAAGCTCCCCTGATGGTAAGGATACCCCTGGTGAATTCTAGAAATCTCCTTTCTCGCTCTTGAACAATGGCAATGAAAATAATGATCGTCATTTATTTTATTTATTTTTTTATTGTTGAGGATTCATTAGGGTACAAAGAACCAGGTTACACTGCTTGCATTGTTAGGTAAAGACATTCTTATAATGATTGTCATTTAAAAATAACTGTGCTGGGAACTTTGTATTAAATTGTCTCATTTAATCTCAACAACAGCAGTGTGCCGTGGGCATTATTTCAAATGGGGGAACCGGGGGCTGAGAGAGCATGGGCAGCTCACCTAGGGCCATGGAGGGAGAGCAGAGCACAGGCCCACCTGGCCCCGGCCTGTTTGCTAGCCTGCACCCGCCCAGTCTGCCTCCCACCTCCTCTGCCCTTTAAACTTCCCTGGTGCCTTCTAGATCATCCAGCTTCTGACCTAACTCACCTGAAGGGGCCCGAGTGGCGGCCAGGTGAGGCTTTTGATCCCACCCAAAGGTGAGGACAAATGTGCAGAGATGGGATGAGCCAGGCCAGGGTCACTTGGCCATTGGGGGCGGCCAGGAGGACTGCCAGGTCCCAAGGTGGCTGGTCCTCTTTTTTTTTTAATTTGGCCGGGGCTGGGTTTGAACCCGCCACCTCCGGCATATAGGACCAGCGCCCTACCCGCTGAGCCACAGGCGCCGCCCGGTGGTTGGTCCTCTTAAACCACATATGCAGCTAGCTTAGTTAACCAACTAACTAGCAGGGAGAGACTGACACTCCGAGGCAGCATGCCGGCTCTGCAAAACCCCCCACATCCTCCAGGTCCTCCCCAGCCAGGCCCCACTCCCGGCAGCTCCCTAACTGCAATCCCAGCCGGACAGCTCAGAAGCAGACGGGGGGCTGTAAAGCCTCTTTAAAAGGGGCAATAAAAGTTTTGGGTTTCAGATCGTCTTACTAGAGAAGAGAATAACAGAGACAGGAAATTTCAGTAGCAGACACGACAAAGGCCACAGCCCTCAGACGAAAACACCTCGCTGTGCAAACAGAAGACGTCCTGGCCCCGCAGCCGTGCCAGCCTCACACCAGGGGGAGGAGGGGTTTCTACAATAGACTGTTTTGTCTACGTTGCTGTAAATGTTTATAATACTTGTCCACGTTGGTACTGCCCGAGGTGTCCACACTCCCCCTGAGCCGGGCTCCTGCTGTGCATGCTGGGCGGTGGGGGATAGTGTGTGCCTGGCCGTGCACACACATGGCTGGGCAGGGGCTGACTTTGGGCACTGGGGTGGGGGTACATGGGCTGTCACTGCTCCTTGGAAGCCAAACCTAGGCTCGGGGGACTCTTGCTGGGTCTGTGCCCACCTGTCCCTCCGAGTTTGAAATGACCCAGCTGGGAAGAACAGCACCATCTGGCTCCCATGTCCTGGAGTGAGGCCACATCCAGAACCAGGCCCTGCAGCCCTCTGCTTGCAGTTTAATCCATGGCTTTCTAAACCCACATATCCACAGAACTGCGTGTCTGTCTCCAGTGGACTCGGGGTCCTGTATGGTAGCCACTGGCCACAAGGCAGCATTGCCTAATAAAGTATAGATGCCAGGTTAAATTGGTGTTTCAGACAATGAGTCATTTTTTAGTAAAGCATGTCTCCTATAAGTGCGCCCCCAATTTTCAGGGGCTGTGCCGGTGCGGACAGTTATCTGCTGTGCATCTGAGATTCAGATGCAACTGGGCATCCGTATGGCATCCGCAGCCCTTCCCATGTGGCTATTTAAATTTGCATTAATTAAAATTAACTAACATTTAAAGATTCATTTTCTTGGTTGTACTGGCAGCATTTTGGATAGCTGGTCTCCAGGCATGGGCGGGAGGTGTGGTGTTGGCCACCTGGCACACCTCACCATTAACGCATGTTGTCTGGACAGCACTGCCCATTGGCCTCTGTGGCGTCTGCAGCCTCTTCTCCCAGCACTCACTGGACGAAACCTCAGGCCTCCTACTTCCCAACTGCAATCAGGGCTATTTGTGGGGGCTCTGTCTGGCGCCCCAGGTGGGCTGGGGTGACAGTGGGGGCCCCTTGTGGCTTCAGGGGCCACAGTCCTCAGATTCCAGGGATTTGAAGACCCCGGGGCTTGACAGCACTGGCACCCAATGTCTTAGTGTCTATAGGCCATGATGATTCTCCTCAGTAGTTCTGAGGTATCCTGGTGGCCGCTCTGGGTGTCAAGGGAGCATGGTGGTTCTCCTTCCCAGCCCTCACCTCCTGGCCCCCGGTCAGAGCTTCCAAAGTTTCAAAGTGGGCTTTGATGCCTGAGGCCACTGGCGGAGAGCACCGCCTGGCAACACTGTCAAAGCTGCCCGGTGTCCTTGGCCCTCAGTGACCTCATCTGCAAAGTGGGGCCCCCAGGGGTCACTGTGGGAGCTGGCTCTCCTTGGGAGGGCAAGGCTGGGCTTAGAGCTGAGAGGCCAGGCGGCAGGGCTGTGGGCTGCAGCGCGTGTCTTAATTGTCCGTGACTTACAGACTTGGTTGGGCTCCCAGACGGCCTTCATAAATCAGCAGTGCCACAGTGAAGAGCTGGCTAGTGTGGTCCTTATGTGCTGGGTGGGGGCCTGTCCTCCCTGCCCAGGAGTATCCTGCCACCTCCAAGTTTCCATGTGTTGCCACAGAGCTGGGAGGTGCTGGCAGCAAGGTGACTGGAGGCCGGCTACCTTGTACCTACCTGCTCCTGTAGGAGTGCCCCCGAGACCCCAAGTCTGTAGCTTCCCCGTCACCTGGTGTGGAGACTTACAGAGTCTACATGGTTCCGGGCCAGCCTGTCCCTTCCTGGTGTGTGTGAAGTATGAGTGTACGTGCATGTCTGTGTACGTGTGTACATGTGTGTGCATGTGTGTGCACCCCCTCCTATAGACTGGCAGCAGACAGAGGCAGGGCCAGGACACTCTCTTTGTCAGGGCACAGCACTTGGATGGGGGCCAGTGTCCTTGGCCTATGATGGGGGCACAGAGGACAGGCCCCTGATCCCCTGCTGGGTGGTTGCCCTCAGAGCCCTGACTGTGGAGCTTCAGCTTCCTCATCTGAAAAACAGGGTGGCATCCTGTCCTGGCCCCTGAGCTCAGTGAGGTCCCCAAGAGCCAGGAGGGAAACATGGGACACAGCAGGCTCTGTCCCCTGTGCCTGCCCTCTGCTGGCAGGGGGGGAGCAGGATTGAGGAGGGGCCAGCCCATAGCCCTCTGGGATGTGGCCAGGCCAAGGAGCTGGAGTGTCCCCACCCAGGTGCAGAGTTAGCCCCTGAGGATATGGGAGATTACTTCAGGGACTGGACCTGGCTGCCACCGTCTGGAAACAGAAACAGGCCCCAGACAGGTGTCAGCGACTTCCTGCCTGACAGATGGGCCTGGGACTGCCAGGGGAGAGGGTGGGCTGGGTTCTGAGGAGATGCAGGCTGTGAGGTGATGTCTGGCCACCCCACCCACCACTCCTGGACCGTTGCAGGCGGGAGCTCATAGTGTGGGCTCCAGGGCTCTGCTCAAGGTCACAGCACTCAAACACGCCTCTCCACGCTGGGGGCACAGCAGGCGGCGGGGCTGAGGGCTGGTGTGTGGGGCCGAGGACAAGGACAGGTGCTCCAGTGGTGTGGGTTCAGCTCAGAACCTTGGGCGTTTGTCCATAGGCTGGGAGCCACGCCACTGGACTCGAAGTCTTGTTTTAAGAACTGGACATAAATAAAGTGCCTGGCAGGCAGTAGGATCAGTAAATCAGGGAGTCTTATTGGTGATTGTTACAGAAACGGCTTGATTCGAGAACTGGCTGGAAGGCCGGGTAAAGGGAAGACCTGGGCCAGGGACAGAGCTGGCCACACTGGCCATGGCTCCCTAAATGGGTGCACTCAGAGCCCATGGCCATAGGACAGAGAGGTGATGTCAGCTTCCAGGGGAAAGTGGATGACATGGGAGGGGCTGGGCGTCCCCACTTGGCGGCTGGCACTGGCTGTATAGCTGGCTGTGGGCTTTAGACACATCTGTCAGTCATGATGAGTCTTGGGGGAACAAGTGCTTTCTTTCCCACATAGTGCTGAGCACCAGTGAAACCCAGTCCAGGGCTCCGGGGCACCTAGCACCACACAGCAGGTGCAGCACAAAGGTCCAGGGACCTCCCAGGCTGCCATAGATACTGTCCCTCCTGGATGCTCTGGGGCAGGGTGGGGGCAGGAGAGGCCCTGGGGGGAGACTCTCAGGAGTGAGGGTAGGGGCGGGGCAGAGCTGGGAGCGAGGTCAGACACAGGCGCAGCACAGGGTGGGACAGTCCAGCTTGACTGGGCCCCCAGCGTTCCCAGCCTTCTTGTTGACCTTGGGCAGCAGCAGGACAAAGGACATGGCCAGGGCACAGTGGTAGAAGCTGTGGACGTAGGTGTAGTCCCAGTCCTGTGGGGGCAGGGAGTCAGTCTGGTCCTCAGCCCCCCAAGGCTCCCCGAGCCCCTGGAGGGCCCAAGTCCCTGCTGTGTACCAAGTGCATGTGGGCCCTGCAGGAGGACTCCCGGCGGCCCAGTCATGGTGGCCTTTCCTCCACCCACCCCCAGGCCAGTATGCTCCGTACGCTCTCAGGCCTCTGACCAGAGGCTGGGAGCCCCCTCCTCCCACCCTTCCCCACTCTGTCCCTCTCCACCCTCTCCCCCAGGCCGGCCTTGGCCTCTTGGTTATGATCACCGCACAGGCCAGCTCTGGGCTCTTTAACCCCCCGGCCCACACAGGCTGTGATGCCTCTAACGCCCCCAGCTGAGCGAGGCCATGCCAAGCTGGCTTGGGTGGACGGGGCGCTTCCCCACCAGGCTTGGTACCTCGAAGAAGAAGCGGAGCATGAGGGCAAGGGCACCAAAGCAGAGGCCAGGGCCCAGCTGCTGGGTGTAGACACTGGCGTCGGGGTACAGAGCCTGCTTCTCCTTCATCTTGCGCAGCTGCAGGGAAGGTGGTAACAGCAGGCCTCTCAGGTCTCAGGCTGGGCACTGGACTCCACCTGAGCCAGCCCCAGGGCTGGCCCTGCACTTGCTCGCCCTGGCCATCTCCAGGTGGAACATGCCCGTCTGTGGCCAGGCCACAGGGTTACTTCTGCCAGACCTAGCCCTTCACTTGGGTGACCTGCCTGGGGTCCTCTGGGGCCAATGTGCCCCATAAAGATCTCCCCCTGCCTCTTTGGATGTCACCAGGCCATCCCTTGGAGGCTGCCATCTCCCTCCAAAGGGGAGCCCCAGGGACTGCACAGGGCGACTTTTTACAGGGGAGGGGGCAATGGTGTATTTGGCACCTGCCAGCCCAGGGCGGCCCACGGGGTGGCACTTGTGATGGTCCGTGGGACAACTTTACTTGGCACGCAAACATTATTTACTTTACCAGCTAAAGGACCTATCTTCATATTTATTGGGAAAACTTAGCCAGAACCAATTATCAGATACCGACTTCTCAGACACTGAGGTCAGAACAAGGCCCAGGAGGGAGCTGCCCTGAGACAGATGGTTCCCTGCAGAGAAAGGGGAATAAGGGCAGGTCCACCTGTGAGCATGGGCCCTGGGGCCAGGAGTGTTTCAAGGCTCAGCATGTCTGCATTCAAGAAGGAGAAATCGTCACATACAGAGTATGAGGTGTAAGCCCTGAGGTGGGGCAGCGTCCCTCACTGCACACTTCCCTGCCTGGGGCACATGAAGCCCACACAAGGCCTCCTGCTGTGCCAAGGCAGATTTGCCAACAAATGAATGTAAGCTGATTCCAGCAGTCAGCGTTTTGGAATTTCCCTCGCAATAGTGTGACCCTGGGTGCAGATGACCCAGGCCCACAGCCCCCATGGGACCGACCTCCAGGTCACACCATGGGCTGCCTCACCCCAGGGCACCTCCATCCAACTCTTGTCACTTGTCACTTTCTCCTCTGGGGGGTGGTGGTGGTTCCCAAACCTCTCCCAAGAAGAGATAAGCCTCAGGAAGTAAAGCCCACCCTCATTCCAGGAAACAACTGCTCTTGAATATACAAAATAAACTGTATACTTCATGATCTAGAAAACGTAATTTGAGCCCAGATGCAGGGAGGCAGACAGCCCATCTCCCATCCCTGTGCCCAGACCCCAGCCCCAGGGCCTTGGAAGTCTCACAGCACTTTGTGGGGACACTAATGAGTAAATTCTGCTCTGGGTGGTTAAAACTAGGGGGGAATAGCCTGGGTGCAGAGCCAGCATCAAGGCGGGTATTAGAGCCCGGAGCCCCCTATCCTGCATTCTTAAATAGACATTATGGACCTTACCCAGCACATCCCCTCCCCTCACAAAGCAGCTTTAGGGGCCTCAGGGCAGCCCAGGGGAGCTCTGCTTCCCTGGGCTGCAGAGAAAGAGGCTCCCTTGTGTCACCTGCTTGGAAAGTCAAGTTCTGGCCTGACCACTGCCCTGCTGTGACTTCCTGTTAAGTTGCCAGTCTCTCTACGCCTCAGTTTCTTTGTTACCCAAATGGCAAAATCAAGCTGTCCTTCTTGGCTGTCCAGCAGAGTAGGGCAGGCTTTGAAAGCTTTGCCACCAGAACTTTCTTTCCCTCTGTTGCAATAGAGTGGGCCAGGCCAGGTCTCCTCCTACCACAAGGTCCCAGGCTGTACTCCAAAGGGGCAAATGGGACAGAGTTTTCCCGGGGGAGAACCAGCCCAAGCCAAAGCTCCCAGGTCTGTGTCTGGCCCTCAAAGCTTAGACTCCCTCCTGCCCCTGGGTCCACTACCCCTGGGTCTGTCCTGCCGTAATGTTCCTTTTTGGCTTGGGCTAGTTTGAGTGGGTTTTGGTCTCTGCAGCGAGAGAGCCTGGGTACTGCAGAGTGTGTAGGGAACCCCGGAACACGTGTAAAGGGCCTGGGCCTCACACCACACTCCCCCTCCAGGAAGTCTCCTCAGGTTAACCCAGCCATTTTCCTCGCTGAAGTTGCCTCTCTACGGCATCATCTCTGCACTGAGGACAATGACCTAACAGCAGTGAGTGGCTACTGGTGCAGGACACACGGGAAGCTGGGTTCCCTGCCAATACGCCAGGTGGGTTATCTCACAAGGTGGTTGTGGAGGCCGAGGGGTCAGTGACTTGGACTCAGCCCAACACTAGTGAGAACAGACAGGGCTCTTGCCGTCTGCTTGGAGGGAGCGCCTGATGGCCGTTTTCTGCGTGATTCTTCTGATTCTGTGTGTCCAGCCTGCCCACCCACGAGGGCAGGAGGAACCCCAGCCAGGAGCAGGTTGGGGCCCCCAGGTCCCCCTCACAGATGTGCACCCAATACGCACCCACTTTGCGGCGATGATGAGGACAGCGGTGCCGATGGGGCCTGAGTACACGCCGTAGCCCCCGCGGTCGTGGTAGATTCGCACTGCGATGGTCAGGACGCCGAACATCACCAGGGTAGACCTTTTGGGTTCATCAAAGTCAGCCAGGGCTGGAGGGGGCGGAGAGAGACATGCGGACTGTGAGCGGCTGCTTCTGCCCCCAGGACGTGTCCCTCAGATGGCCCCGCTCAGGGTCCCCTTGGCTAATGAGACCCCGAGACCCAGATGCTCTTGGGGAGTAAGTATTCCCTCTAGTTTTTAGGGGAAAGCCTGCTGCCTTCCATGGGCAGAGGTGAGCGGCTCTGTGTTGGCAACCAGCTTTCATGAGATCAGGGTGCAAGAGAAGGACATGCCCACCCAGCAGGATGAGGACCCTGGGGCAGAGAGAAGGCCTGCAGCTCCCAGGCCAGGGAGCAGACGCCCTCGGGTGATGGGGACATGGGTCTCCACAGAGCTGCGAGACAGCAGTGAGTGGAAGCAGATTTGTAGGACCCTGGGCCTGGGAAGGTCCTGTCTCCACGAGGCCCCAGGCTGTGTGGGTACTTGTGGGAAAGTGCCCTTGGCCCTCCGGGGAGGGGCGGGAGGGCCTAGCCACACTTTTCCCTGTGTTAGTCCTGGCTGCTTCTGTTCATCACAAGCTTTTACTACCTGAGTCATTTTAAAAGGATCTGAAAACTGGAACTCAGGCATGTAGGAGCTGAAGAGGCCCCGAGCCCAGCAAAGAGAAGAGGTTCTTAGAGATGGGGTGGAGGGGTGGTGTGGGGGCAGAGAGCCGGCCTTGCCTGCAGGGCCAGGCTTTGGGGTAACAACTCACCCATCAGGGACACCCACATGCTCAGTGCTGTCCCGTAAATGCTGAAGTATTCCAGGATGTCATGCCGAGCGAAGCAGAGCACAGACAGGCCAGGCCCATGGCAGGCGTGGTAGAGCTGCCGAAAAAGCTGCAGTCACGGGCTGAGGGTGGAGGTTGGGGCTGGAGCCTGGGGCAGGGGCTGGCCCCTGAGACACCAGCCCCTCAAGAGCCAGGCCACCAACTGGCTGAGAGAACTTGGGCAAGTCACTTAGGGGCTGTGGGCCTCAGTCTCCCATCTGAAAAGTGGGGCATGGCCAAGTGCCCCCTTCATGGGGTCCTCTGGGGGAATAAATGGAGCTTGCACCAGAGGGGTTCAGGTCCTACAGTGTGCCGGGTCTCAGTGAACGTCTGGGCGGCCATGGGAACCCCAAAGCTCGAGCTGATTTACTGCACATGCTCGGTGGTCTTGGCACTGAGGCCAGAGCCTCCTTTCTGGGTGCAGCTGCTCTATGGGGCCTTTTCTTGCACAAATGCACCCTCCCCCCACCATGACTGATCTCCCCTGCAGCAGCCTTCTCAGGCTGGGATGGGCATCAGAACACCTGGCGGGTGTTAAGACACAGGGAGCAGAGTCCCACCCTGAAGTGCTGGCCCAGGATCTCTGGGTTGGGGTGCAAGGGGTGGGTTTTTAACAGATTCTGGGGTGCGGGCTGAGAATTGCTGTCTGCAGCCTCTGTCTCTGTTTCTCAGAAGGGCGTGGAGCTCTTAGAGCCTCAGCAGGTGTGAGCGCAGCACCCAGGTGCTGCCCCTCCCCCCCCCTCATTTTTTACCCCGCACCTGATTTAGACCTAAGTGCCTACATGGAGTATTTCGAAGCAGTCCACAAACTTACGGAAAACAACTCTTTCTCCTTTTGCACTCACATGTCATCATTTTAAGTAATATTTAATTACATGACATAATTATTTTGACAAGTTCAACTGGCATAAACAAGCTCAGGAGCCAGCACAACCAACTGGTGGTAAGCCCAGCTCGGCGGGAGGGAGCAGGCTGGACAGCAGCCCATGTCTGGAGCCTGGAGGTGGCAGGGACACTGGCAAGGGAGCGGGGCCTGGGTCATCTGGTGAGTCGGGAAGTCGGGTGGACTTAGAGAGCACCTACTGAGCGCAGTGGTATGCGGCCTACATTTATGGCACACTCGGGAGGTGTTTAGAACAAGGGAGGTGGCAGTCCCACTTCTTACAGCACTCCCAGACGCTGCCCCTTTCTAAGGAGAGGCGAGAGGAGGGTAACCAGGTGGTGGCCACGACTGTTCAGCTTGGAGAAGGAGAAGGTTGAGGTAGGGCCTGATCAAGGTGTTTAAATGTGCACAAGAGCAGGGAGAAGGGTCCAGGCCTTGTGGTCCTGGTCTCCTGGCTCCTTCAGAACTATACCTCCCACTCCTGCCCCAGCCTACAGCCTCTGCGTGTCCTTCGTGGCATAGATTGCTGTGGACAACTGAGACTGACTCACTGTTAGACCTGTCCCTGTCAGGAGCAGGAATGGCCTCTCCTCATGTTAGCTGCAAGGCCAGCTCCCGGTGTAGACTGTTTGCTGTGTGTGTGCAGGGTCAGGGGGCAGCTGGCCCACTCTTGGGAGCCTCTCTCACCAGGCCCTTAGTTCCTCCTAACAGTGGGACCTTAGCTCTGCTCAGCACCACTTGCCTAGGGGTCAGGGCTGGCAGGGACCGAGGGCCTCCCTCACCACCCACCAGGAAGCAGGGCAGGCCTGGCCCGGTGAGGGTGGTGGTCGGGGCGGTGTGGCTCTGGAGCAGCCTGGCCGGTGGGTCCTTGTGGTGGGAGCTCAGGCAAGCAGCCTGTCGAGTGGGGTGAGAATGGCGGTCTGTAGGGTGTGCATGCACAGAAGTGGTGACTGTCACAGGAGGGTCCTTGTCGGAACGCAAGAGAAGCCACGTGGAGTGGAGAACTTTGGGAGCTACAGAATGTGGCTTTGAGGCTAGAGCACATTTGTTGCAGGAGGCAGCTGCCCCTGACACTCAGGGTGGGGCAGGGTGGGGCTGGGCAGCCCCTGAGGCCGGCACAGAGGCAGCTGGGTGGCCAGCCCAGGCCCAGGCAGGGAGGGCAGCCTGGTGCTGCTTGTGGTTTGTTGGGCTGGGTCCAACATGGGATGTGGGGGACAAGACCCCAGTTTCTCTCCCCACTGTGCCTGTAGACAAGTGCTGCCTCTGCATTGGCCCTAGGCTTTCCCACAGCCCTGACCCAGCCCGGGGGCCCAGGAGGAGTAAATGGAATGGCGTTTGGAAAATGCTTTGAACCAGCTGGGAGCTCCGGGGTGGGCTGGGTGCTCACGGAGCACAGTGACTCAGCCTCTCTGGGACTTAGCCTCTTCATCTGTCACAGAAGGATCACAGCACGGGGCTGAGGGGGCCGTAAGAAGATTGACTAAGACAGTGTGCAGAGACCCAGCCACCAGATGCTGGCTTGTGGGTCCTCAGGGCTGTGGCTGGTGTCTCTCCCACAGTGGCATCTGGTACCACAAGGGACACAGTCTGTTCCAGGTCACACAAGGGACCCAGCCTGCCTCAGGTCACAGCTACTTATGGGAACAGAACAAACTGGGGTGTGTGGCCCCCTAGTCAAGTGCACACTTGGCTTCTCCCACTGTAGGCAAAGTCGGGCTTGGCTGACTTGGGATGCAGGCACAACATGTGAGTGCATTTCTGCAAACATGCATGTGCTCGCAGACCTGGCCCTCAGGCTGCTCTGTGCACACCTGTGTGCTTGGCATTTTTGCCCACAGAGGCCCTGCTGCTGGGGTAGGGGCTGCCTGGGGGGTGTGTTGAAAACAGTTCAGGCCTGGCATTGCCTGGAAGAGGCTGGGGGGATGCTGGCTCCCAGGGCAGGCGTGGAGACAGCCAAAGGCTGGGAGGCAGGAGGGCATGAGGACAGAAGGATGACAGTGGGAGACACAGGATAGGTTAGACAGATTGCAGATAGACAACCAAGCTGGAGGGAGGGACAGAAGGAGTCAGAGAGACACTTGGAGGGTCAGGGGAGCAAAACCAGAGATCAAGAGGTTTAGAGAGTAAATTCCACAGCTTTGTAGTCCCAGAAATCAAAGGAGAGCCAGACACAGAAAGCAAATAAGAGAGGCAGAGGGAAGACCAGACCCAGAAAGGAGAAGGAGACCCTCAGAGGGAGGGCTGGGGGGGAGAGAGGAGGGAGAACAGACGTGCAGGAGACAGAAGAGGGTCCAGAGAGGGGCGTGAGCGGAGCGGAGTGGGTCCTCCTGGACAGGGCCGCTCCAGACCCTAAAGCACTCCCCGGGCCCTTTTTGTTTCTGAACCATAACTGCTTCCAGGCCTGGCCCCCCCATTACCCTTCTGCTCAGTGGTTCCTGGCTTGGCCAGAGGGAGGTGGGGCAGGGGAGCCAGGCACTCAGGGGGCCTGTCCTTAAATGACTGACCTGCTCTGTCATGCACTTGGCCTCACTCACACAGCTGCAATTGCAGAACAGATGGGGAAACTGAGGCAGGGGACAACACTGGACCCCCACCCTGGCCTCTTTTTTTACTTCCAAATCAGTTTTCTTCCTCACCCCATACAGGAAAGTGGTGGCAAGACGGCCCCCTCCTGTGCTGCCTGGGTCTCCCGAGGCCCCCAGACTCACCGCCACGAAGAACATGGTGAAGAGGTAGACCATGGCCTCCATGTGAAACCGCCTCTTGGCGGCAATGCTGACTGTGGGCAGGAGGGCCAGGCTGCTGAGGGTGGGTAGGAGCAGCTTGGCCACCAGTGTCCCCATGTGCAGGAGGAAGGCTCTGGCGAGTGTGCAGGCCTCCAGGCCCCAGGGCAGGGCTTGCGAGGGAGAAGGCCCCGATGGCAGCTGCAGGGCGACCACAGGAGGGTTTAAATGCCCTGGACAAAGGCAGGGACACCAGAGCACATGTCGAGGACACACGGAGAGAGTCCAACAGCTGATGTGCCATGTGACCTATACTTGCTGGAGTTTTTTTTTTTTTTTTTTGAGAGGCTGGAGGAGTTGAAGGAGGCCATACTTTTTTGCTCTGAGACAACAGCCTTGGGGAAGAGTCCCTGGTAGTACAATCTCTGAATTCCAGACATTTTCCATCCTGGCCCCCTCCCCAGAATGAGACCAGGGTCTCTGTTCCTAGGGTTACATGTCCGCAAGTGGCAAGAGAACCCAAGATTTAGTCCATTCTAAACACAAGAGGACTTGGCAGCCCTCAGATACTATCCTGGCCCCCCTTTCCTGGTGGCTGGGTTCACGAAACTAACTTTCTGCCCTGCCTGGTGGCGTGTTTCACACCTTATGGATGAGGACCGGCTCTGGTAGTGCTTCCAGCACGCGCCCCTCAGCTCCTCTCTGCTCTTCTGACGACAGCTCCTTGGCCAGCCCTTCGGAAATTACCTTCCCTTGTTGCAAGAGGTCTTGGGGAGCTGTCTGGCGTGGCGCCTCCTCCCTGGACAAACAATGATGAGTGTGTGGGCTGAGCCACCTGGGCACGGTCTCTTTCCCTGGGTTGACTGACTGACTTGTTGGCAGCCAAAGGACAGCTTGTGCTTCCATTTTAATTTTTCATCGTGGTGTAATTCACGTGGGACAAAATGCACTGATTTAAAATGCGCAATCTGTTTAGTTTTAACAAGTGCAGACACCTGTGTAACGCCCACAGGGTTCATTCTCTTCTGCTCAGGATTCCCCCAGCAGTGGCAGCCACTAATACGGTTTTGCCCCCACACCCGGCTTTGCGGGTTCCAGAACTCCACGTGCGATCATGCACTGTTCTGGGTCTGGTTTCTTAGGCTCGCTGACATGATGTCTGTGTGATAAGCCATGTTGTGTGGGGGACTGGTGGCTGGGGTGGCTGGGGGCCCTCTTCCGCATTTCTGGCTCTGTCCTCCTAGGAACTGGAACCTGGGGTGTGGCAATGAGGCCACGGGTCTGCTCCTCCTCTGAGAGGCCACCTTTGCTTCTATCTGGAGCTCTCGCAGAGATTTGTGGAATCCCCTTTTTGTCTCAAGTCAGCTGGAGCCTGTTACTGTTGTTTGCAATGAAACATCTGACTCAACAAGTCTGGTTGGGTCATTCTGCTTAAGACTCTTCCAAGGCACTCACAGCCTTCAGGTGGCATCTAAGCATGGACAGAGACCACCAGGCCACCCATGGCCCAGACTGTGCCCCAGCTCTTGTGCATGACAGGCCCCTCCCTCCCAGGCAGGTGCTTCCTGCCCTCCCCCGTCTGGTTCGCCTGATCCCTCTGGTTGCAGGCTAGACTGCCTATCTGTGGGGAAGGCGTCATGGCAGACAGTGCTCCACCCTCCACGACTAGCGAGGGGCTCTCACACTGTGTCCACACATGCCACATCACTCCTGTCCTGGCACCTGGCACCTGCCACCTGCCTCGCAGCTGTGGGTGTGGGATTGCCTGGGTTGTATCCTCACTGACCGCAGGATCCAGGGCAGGGGCTCTGGCTGGCTGGACCCCTGCCCTAACTCCCCATGTCCAAGTCTGGCACATGGGGTGTTTAGAAGATCCGGCTGAATGAATGACTTTGTTAAAAGAATGAATGAAAGTCCAAGTAGGCAGGGCTGCGGCACATTTCTGTCTGGCCTCTGAGAAGCCAGTTCCCTCTCCAAATGGGAAAAGCAGAGCCCGCCTGTGTGCGGCTCTGGGTGGGAGGTGCGGTCTCCTGTGGGCCCATCACGGCTAGGCTGCTGGCCCCCAGCCCCAGCCCCAGCCCCAGCTCTGGCCTAGCTTTCAGCAGGAGTGGAAAACAGTGGCGAGGAAATACGATTAGATGTCAGGTGCTGTGAGAGGTGGTGGTGGAAGGAGCTCTCCAGAACCATAAACCCTGCTCAGAAGCAGGAAAACATTCCACAGTTGGTTTTGTGCATGCGCGCGCGTGTGTGTGTGTGTGTGTGTGTGTGTGTGTGTGTGAGAGAGAGAGAGTGCGCGCGCGCGTGTTTTGCAGCTGTAAACTCCAGGGCCAGGGCTGTAAGCTTGGGGAAGGGAAGAAGAGAGTGGGGAGGAGGTGCAGAGGGGGATAGAGAAGCACATGTGTTGCAGCCATTAAGGAGGAAGGGGGCTGAGGAGGGACGGTCCCAAAGGGAGTAGACAGGTGGCTGGGCAGGGGGCAGCCTAGGAGCCCCTGCAGAAAGGCTGGAACATAAGCTCCCCTCTGAGGGCGGCGCAGTGTAGAGAGGAGGTGGGGGGCAGCCTGTGTGTGGCTCCTGTCCGAGGCCTGGCCGCCTGGACGCAGACCAGCTGGCTCTGGGGAAGGCGTCCAGCTCTGAACAGGACTGAAATGACCCTTGGTTCTCCCTGGAGCAGGGCAAGTGATTGGGCTGGGGAGCTGGAGGGGGCAGAGTAGAAAAGGCCTGCCGGCCGCTTTGGGGCTATTGCTGTCCCTGAGACATAGGGGGCAGGATGGGCCCGGCTGGGCGCCAACTCAACCTGGGCAGGCCGTGAGCCAGCAGAGATCTGGCGGCCTTGGTCCTTCCTGCCTACCAGCCCACCGTTCAGGGCTCCCCATCCCCCACCCACCCTCACCTGCTGGGGCTTCAGCCAGACCAGACCCCACAGCTGCATGCCCTCCACACTCTGGCCTCTGCACAGCTTCCTGGGGTCATGAGGAGCCTCAGCCCCTCCAACCCCCAGCAGAGTGGGGCTGTCCCTTCTCAGAAGCCCAACAGCATTGAGTGCATCTTGAAAACCACTTACGTGACGGGCATGTGTCCAGCTTCAGCCGTGTGCCAGGGACTCTTCACGCCTCGTCTCGGTGGCTGGGGTGGATGCCTCTGCTCTCCCCATTTCACAGAGGCTGAGACTGAGGCCCAGAGAGGAGGGGAACCTGCTCAAGATCATCCCCCAAACACAACCCCCCTCCCTGGTGCTCCCCTTCCCTGTCTCCTTCCCCATGTACCTCTGGTGGGCAGCACCTATCCCAGGGGGCCCCCAGCAGGCCATTCCTGAGCCACATGGAGGGAGCAAAGGGCTGACCTGCCCACACTCCCCGGCCTTGCCCCCAGCTGCAGGAGCATCCCCATTATATAGAGGTGCTGTGATGCCTGGAACACCTCATGGCTCCAGCCTCCTAGACAGCTGTCTGCTGGCCCAGGAAGCTGGCCAGTTGCTGCCTCTGTGTCCTCCACATTTGGACACCAGCCCCCAGCACTGGGTCACTCCAGAGTGCAGTGGCCCTGTGCCTCAGCTCTTGTGTGGGGCCCACCAAGGCTTCCTACACCCCATGCCCAGAGTGGCATCACAGGTCTCTGCCTGGCATAGCGTGGTATTTGTCCGTGTGTGTGTCTGCAATTGTGATTGTGATTTTTCAATCAATGTCATCTTCAGCTGCTCAAGCCACCTCCAGCTTTTGATCACCTGCCAGATGAGGCAGGCAGAGGGCTCCACCCCTGCCCCTAGCACCTTGGATTGGCCTTTGCCTCGTGGGCCTCAGTTTCCTTGTCAGCACACCTGCCCCAGGGTTGCTGTGAGCACTGGGGAGCACACATGCCAAGAGCCCCTGCGTGCTCTCCCCTCCACCTACAGAGGGGTCAATGGCTTCCTGCTGGCACTGTCTGGGGGGGGTCTGGGACTGGAACCAAGGCTTCCCCGCCTGGCCTGGCCTTGCTGTTACCTGCTGGGTGCTCCTGGAAAGTGCCCTCCACATGAGGCTGAGCAGCTGGCCAGACATAGGCTCAGTGGCTGTCATGGCCAGAGTCCCCTGTGGACCAGGAATCCTGACCCATCACTTCCACAGCTCCTGGGGGCCCAGCCTGTCATCAGGGTTGAGACCTGTGGCAGAGAGGGGCAGGAGACACTCCTTGCTGGTTTCTGCAGGTTTGCTGGGAGGTTGGTAACCTTTGCTGCTGGAGCCGTGTCCCGGAAGGTCAGGCCCTATTGGCCCTGGGTAGGCAGTGACATCTAAGACCTGGGAGACGTGGTGCCCAGCCATCTCACTGGCCCTTACAGGGGCCTGTCTGTCCAGTGTGGCTTTCCTTCCTGGTGGTGTGGCAGTAAGCTTGCTTCCAGCCCGCCGCACCGGGCTCCCCAGCCCCCTTTTTGCTCTGGATCTGGGGATAAAGACCTGCTTTATCATGGAGTCTTAGACTAAGAGTGGCCTGAGCAGTCTCTGCACAGGCCTGAGTGCCCCCAGCTCAAACTTCTAGCCTTAGTCTAAGAGGACTATGCCTGTGTGCCTGGCTAAGGACAAGGAGGAGAAGCAAGTTCTGTGGTCCAGCCGGCGGCTTCCTCAGGGCAGGTGTGGGCGTGGGGTGCCATCCAGGGGGGTTCAGGGGAGGGACACTCCTAGGGAAACTGGAGTACCCCAGTGTTCTGGGGGGATCAGGAGTAGGCCAGCCCAGCCCCACCTTGCAGTGATCCACAGGCTGCCCCTGCCCTCTTGATGGGCCCACGTCCCCTCTGCTCCCAGCAACCTGCCTGCCCTGCTGGCTTCTCTGCATCAATAACATCCCCATCAGTCCTTACTGGGGAGCCCCTGGCAGAAAAAGGAGGAGCTGCGTCAAAGGTGGTGAGGAGGGGTCTGCAGCTGGTCCCAGTGGCAGGCTGAGCTCTCATGCTACTCTTGGTGACTTTGGGACCCAGGTGCGCCCAATCCTGGACTTATAGTTGATGGACCAGCCTGCGAGGGTCAGCTCTGGCCTTGGATGGCCTCAGCTGCTTTCTGTGTCTGGACATGACAATACGCTCACGCGTCCTGTCAGGATGGCATGAAGTCGCATTATGACACGTGGCCCAAGTGGCTCCCGTGCACAGCCCTTGTGTACTGACAGCAGCCGGCGTGGGGGCAGCCTCACTGCCCCTTTTTACAGGTGAGCAAGCTGAGGCACGGAGAAGTCTGGGCACTTTCCCAAAGTCATCCAGTGAGACAGAGAGTTGGGATTTGAACCCACAGAGCCTGGCTCCAGAGCAGACAGAGCATGGCCATCTGAAGACAGCAGCTTGCTGTGCCTGGCTCCTGTGTCCAACCTCTGGGGTGCAGGGATGTTCCTGCTTCCGCAAGCCCTGGTCCCCATGGGTGGTCTGGGGGCTCTTTGATGGGTGACTGTGTAACTGTCCCCCAGGGTGTCCCTGGCTTGGGGGCACCTCTGGAGGTCACAGGCATAGGCCAGCAAAGCCCCTGAGAAGTTCTAGGAGCAGTGTACCCACTCTCAGATGACATTCCCAGGAGGCTAAGAAAGGAGCTCAAGGGTGGTGGTGAGGGGCCAGGAACCCCCCACCTCGACTTCCTCTGGGTGTCTCTTGGTAGACTTGCAAGATTTCTGTGGTTGTAAAAGGTCCTTGACCTTGGTCAATGGACCAGGAAACCCAGCCTACTGGAGGACAAGTGGCCTGAGGTGGCCTGTGGTTTTTTGTGGACTAGGGACTAGTTAGGGAATGATAGAGGGGGGCTTCTGCCTTGTGTCTGAGGCCCAGAGTGGAGCCGGGGGCAGGGGGCAGTTGGCTTCTAGCCTGGCTGGGGGGAGCTCTTACAGAGGGGCTCTCCTTGGGGCTGATAGCACCCCTTTCTCTTCCTCTGGGGCTGCCCTGGGGGGCCTAGTCAGCCACCTCCCAGCTGCCCAGATGGTTCCTTGGCAGCCCAGAGCCTGCTGGATGGGAGAGGCCTGGCAGGTCTGCTCAGGAGGCTGTTCTGGCCGTGGCAGGCAGCAAGAGGACAGCGGCATGTCTGGGGAGGAAGAGGGAGGTGGGCCACCTTCGAGGCTTCAGCTGGCTAGCCCTGCTTGCACTTGGTGCTAGTGTGGGGGCCCAAGTCCTCTGGGCTCTGGCTGTGGTGCCTGTCCTACAGAGCTTGAGCTGGGCGCGTCACCATGCAGAACAGGCCCTGATGTGACAGACATGAGCTCCCCAGGGAACGTCCAGAGAAGTGCTGCCAGCCCCTCCCCGCTGGCTTCCTTCTCCAGCTTGCTCCCTCCTCTCCCCGGCTTCTCCCAGAGACGTCTGCTCTCCTGTCTCTAAGCTCTTCCTCAGACATCTGGAAAGCTCTGGCTGGTGGTGACAATCTCCTTCTACAGACAGGTGCTGTTGCCAGCACCAGGGCCAGATAGCTCACCAGAGCCAGTGGGTAGTACGCTGGGGCTGACCCATGTGGGGGAGCCAGGTATCTGCAGGTCAGAGCACAGTGGAGGGGTGCCTCCCCTGCACCCTTAGAGGATGAGGAGGCCCTGGCATGAGGAGCTGCCAGACAAATCCTTCATTTATGGGGCACCTGCCATGGCTGGACATCCAGGACACTGAGGGTGCAAACCCTGTTCTGCAAGCCCCAGCAACCCAGGGGAGACAGTTCCAGCCCAACTTTGGAGAATTCCCAGAAAATGTGGCCTCAGAACAGCACCTTGGGGGGCTGAGCATGCTGAGATGTGTGCAAAAGAGGGGCTTCCGAGAGAGGGACAGGCGGGGGCTGGGTGGGGACCTGGAACCATCATTTCTCCCAGTGGCTCTGCAGGTGGCCCCAGGCAACTTGAGTCATGGAGGGATATGGCCATGGAAGCAGTGACTGCCGGGGCTGGCCGGGTCATTTGTGGGGCTCTTAAAACGTGGGACCCGGGGCGGCGCCTGTGGCTCAAAGGGGTAGAGCGCCGGTCCCATGTGCCGAAGGTGGCGGGTTCAAACCCAGCCCCGGCCAAAAAAACAAAACAAAACGTGAGACCCTTATTCAAAACGTAGGGCAAGGCTGCCCTTTCTCCAGTGGTGTCTTTCAGTCCAGCACTGAAAAGTGTTTTCTTTGTTGCTTGATGTCACACTTCTTTGGACTTGAGGACACTGGAGGGGTGAGTGTCTACCCTGAGATCCAGCCTGACCCCAGCCATCCCCACATCACACTCAGGCCTCCACTGAGGCAGAGGGCAGCTGCTGTCACTGGGTGGTGGGAGGTGGACCTTGGACATAGGTTGGACTCTGAAGATAACATTGTTAAAAATTTTAAGACCTTGGCCTTGGAGCAGTAAATGCCAAGTGCAGGCCCCCTCTGAGTGTGGGGATTCGTGTTACCATACTGGTGGCAGGTGTCTGCAGGGCCTGGCAACTTCTCAGGCATTGTGGACTCCTGCTGCCTCACTCTGGCAGGGACCCTGAGGCTCCGAGGTCACCTAAGGGCTTGAGAGAGGAGGTACCACATGCCCTTCCAGGAGACCCACCGTGGCCACCTCTTCCATAGGGCTCACACATCTGATGCATGCTGCAGGCTTCAGAGAGGCTTCCTGCCCTGGCTTAATTCTTCACCGTATTCCTCCTGAATCCCTAAGGGTCTATAGGACCCTAGAGACCTTCCCTCCCTGGTTGCTGTCTCCCTCTGAGATCCCTATGCCATGTGGCCAGGCAGCAGTTATGGTTCCTTGTGGGCCTTGAGTCTGGGGGACCCTGAGGGTGGGTGGGAGCATGGCCAGCTCCCTGCTGGAGGAGCACATACCTGCAGGAGGTCGTGCAGCGGGGGTGGCTGGCCCGGTGGGCCCATCTCCCAGGTGGCCAGGCTGTGCTGCTGAGCCAGGAGAAGACACAGGGGGTGTTTGTGTTGGTTGGCTATGGCGTCCCTCCCAAGGGAAACTGTTAGTCACCCTGGAACTGGCTGGATATAGGAGCCAGGAGAGCTCAGGGACCATGCCAGGGTGTGTAGGACCTGGCGGTCACCAGAGAAGAGGGCAGCAGAGTGGTGGAGGCTTCTAGAGTAAGTGTGGTGAGGTCATGGGAGAGGGACTGTGTGCATGTGTATAGGGTGCTAGTGGGTGTGTGAGGCTGGCTATGCCTGCACTTCTGTGCGTCAGCACTCTGACCCCAGGGGTCAGTGTGGACCCAGGTTAGGGTTAGGGTTCATGTTGACTCTAAGCCGCAAGGTTAGGGTTAAGGTCTTGTGACCAGGAGCAGCCACTGTGTGCCCATGTGCACCCTTCTGTCCCTAGCAGGAGAATGAACTGAACAGGACCTGTCCACCTGTGGGGTGGGGGAAAGAGGGACTTGGGCCCCCAAAGACCTGGCTGATGTAGGTGATCCCACAGCCAAGAGTGCTGGCACCCCAGATCTGCCACCTACTAGATGTGGCCTTGGGCATGTCATGCAGACTCAAGCCTCCATACCCCACCTGTGAAATGGGGACCTGAAGGCTGAGTGCAGCAAGCAGCAGCCAGGAACAGTGTTCTCACTGTTTTCCTGCTTTCCTTCCTGGGCCTTCATTAGTGGTTAGACACAGAGCAGGACGGTCCCTGATGGAGGGAAGGAAGAGGGTCCCAGGCACTGCTGTGGGCCCGCAACGTCTGAACTCTGGTGACAGGGGCATGGGAGGAAAGCTCAGGCGACCTTTTGAGGTGTTACCTTAACTTTCACCTCCACCCAATTTGGGAGTCTGTTTCTCAGGGAGAGGGCCCCAGTGTGTGCACGGCCGGCGGGTGGCCCCTTTGCTTCAGGGGCAGGTTTGCAAAGTCTGGGGTCAGCTGGGAATTTCCCAAGGGGCTTAAGTTGGCTCCCTGCCCCCTCTTCCCTGACTCAGCAGGAACAGAGGCCCAGAGTCCCAGACCTGGCCTGCCAGGGGCTACCTAGCTGGCCCAGGCCAGCCATGCCAATGTACCCTGCCAAGCTGGTGCTGAACATCTGCAGAGTTCCTTCCGCCTCTCCTGCTGGCCCTGGCCATTCTGGCTGTCTGGTCAGAAGGCCACGGGCACCCCTGTCCCCTCCCTGGAGCCCTTGGCTACGTCCTGGTTGGGTCTGCCTCAGTCCCTCCACTTGCTCAGGCCTCTGCTCCTCAGCAGGAGATTCCGAGGCTGGTGACCACTCCGGACCTCACCTTCCTGCGAAAGCTGGAGCCAGCTGCTGGCCTTCCCCCCAGACCCCTTCTCAGGAGCTCTGGTGCCTGGGCCCCACTCTGGGGCTCAGCTTTGCCATGGCCAATCTCTCTTGTGAATCCAGGCTTGCAGTGAGCTCCAGTGGCTCCGTGTGGCCACTCAACATGTTCCCAGCTCTGGGCCTGGGAAGGCCTGCCTTACTGTTTGCGGCTCCCGGGCTGCGGCCGGCAGCAGCCAGCAGGCAGCTGGGCCGGTCTGGCCGGGCTCCAGAGGCGCGGAGCGGGTTAAAGTGTGCGCCAGGCCGGCCTGCGGCGGCGGGCGGGGGAAGCGGCCTGGAGGGACGTGTGAGTTCCTCCCCGTCTGCCTGACAGCTATAAAGGCTGCCGCCGGCCCAGAGCCGCCACTGGGCTGCGCCCCTCCGGGAACCCCTCTCTTGGATGCTCTTTGAAGTGGGAGAGGGAGGCAGCGGAGGAGGGGACGGGCAGAGCCGGCGTCTGCACTTGGCGCCTCCTGTTCGGCGCACCTGGTCCGCCTGCCCTCCGCAGCTCTTGCCCCTTTCTCTACGAGGATAACTTGCTGACCCTGGGCCAGGTAGGCCACCATGTCCCTGTCTCAATTCCGCTCACACTGCAGCCTCCCAGGGTGTGAGATGTAGCCCACCCCAGGCCAGCTGACTGCACCCCCCACACACCCTTGGGAGCTGTTATGTAAGAGCAGGGGCTCGGGGGAGGGGGCCAGCTGCAGAGCAGGGTGCAGGGTGGGCCCTAGCACCCAGCCTCGGGCACCTGAAGCTCTGCTTGCAAACCTCTCCTACCTCTGGTCCATGGTTGCTGCTTTTGGACCCAAGGGAGGATGGATCCCTCAGAGCTGGGCCTGGCCCCAAGCCAGCCATGTCTGGGAGCCTTAATGAAAACCAAGTGTGAGGCCGGCTGGCACCTGTCTTTAGCCCACAGGCAGGGCTAGGGGCACCCGTCAGCCAATGGAACTACGGGGGCTCCTCCTGGTGAGGATGGGGGTGCAGAGGGAGACCTGCAGAGGGGGATGGCCAGCGAGGCTGGGTGGGCAGGCAGTGGGGGTGGGGTCTCAAGGACTCTGGCTCCCAGCACCAGGGGTGCACTGTTGCATTGTCCAGTGAGAGGGTGCCTTGGCATGGCTCCTGGAAATCTGCAGGTGCTTGTCCTGCAAGGAAACTCAAGTTGGATGAGGCTGCTGAGGAGGGAGGGGGCAGAGCTGGAGCTGGCTTCAGGGCTGGGAGGGGAGAGGGGTGTGACCTCTACACTTTCTTCTGGGATTAGCTGGTACAGGGATAGTCCCTGAGCTTGCTGGTTGGTGGCCTTGCTGTGTGGTTTTGGACAAGTGGGCTTCCCTCTCTGGGGTGCAGGATTGGTTACAGGCTTGGTGGTTTCTGAAATCCCTTCTCTAACCCATGGCAAGTGACACTCAGAACCTGAGACAAACACCAGACAGAGGCCACGAGAGGTCCTTCCTTTCAAGAAGGCACAGTCTGCGCCCAGAAAGCTGGAAGTCCCCTTGGTTGAATTGGACTTGCCACTGGCAGATGTTTTGAGCCAGGGGTGCCAGCCCAACTGGAGGGAGGGAAGGGGATGCTCCACAGAGCCTAAGCTACTGACAGTGGCTCCTCTTGCCCTCCATTCCACCTTCTCCCAGGACGAGGCTGCCCAGACCCTGGGGCTCGGCCTCACTGGGGCTCGGCCTCAATGGTGCCAGCTCTTGGTAGACACTGCACCCTGAGGATGCTGCTCTGGGATGGTGAAGCTGCAGCCTCCCCAGGGGCCCTGGATCTAGCCTGGGGGAGGGGTAGCTGAGGTGGGAGCCGTGGCACAGTCCACCCACATTCTTTGACCCCTCTGGCTGTCCCATACAGTTGGTGATGGAAGCTCCTCCTACCATTAGGCCAGCAAGCAGGTAAAAATCCCAAGGTGCTCTGGCTGAGGCGATGGCCTCAGTGCCTCGGCCAATGATGCCCTGCCCTTGTCATGGGAGCTGCTCCACAGGCCTGGCCCCTAGGACCTCAGCTGTCCCCAGTTCTCTCCACATTTATTCTCTAGGAACGGCCTCCCCAAACACCCTTGGGTCAAGGGTTGCCCAGGCTTAGCACACACACCGCCTGTTTGCCTCAAGCCCCTGGCAGGCATCTCTAATCACTTGCCGAGCGGCCGCTGCTGAGTCCGGATGGTGGCTCCCACTCTCCCAGCAAGGCCTGCAGGCAGCCAGGACCACCTGACCCCAGACAAGCTCTAGGCCTCAGCCACTGGGTGGACATAAAGTGGACTTTCCTGAAGTGCATCCTGGTCTGCTGGAGGAGGGACTGGCCTTGGCCTGGGGGTGACAGTGGCCTTGCTTCCTAGGATGGACAGCGGACAGCAGTATTTTCACTGGGCCTGGACCCTGCTGGCTGTGGTGACTGTGGCTGGGGGTGTTACGTCAACAGGGGCCACGGTGAGTGGAATGTGTATCTGGGCCCCCAGGAGCTGTGCTAACTCTCATATGGGCCCAGGGGTCCCAGAGCCCCCTGGCTCCCCAGAAATTGTTCTCAGAGCCAGTCAGAGCAGCCCTGAATGGGGCTCTGGCCACCCTGAGGCCGGTGGAGACTTGTGAGATTGCAGAGGCTGGCGGAGCCTCCCCTCCAGCACAGGCCCCGAGCAAGGCCCACAGGGGTGGAGCACAGGCTGGACCCCTGCATGTGCCTTGCTCCCAGGCTGTCCTGGTCTGGGAGTTCCATCCAAGACCACCAGGAGATCTGAACCCAGGCTGCTAAGTGACCTTGCTGGGGGCCGGCCACGGTGCTGTGTCCTTCTATCCAGCTGGCAGCAACGCCCTCAGGCACAGAGTGGGGCAACCCCATCCTGCTGGGCGCTCCAGCCTTCTAATGTTGTGGGGGCCTCTTGCCCAGGACAACAGCCCGACGTCCAACAGCCTGGAGGGGGGCACCGACGCCACCGCCTACTGGTGGGGGGAATGGACCAAGTGGACGGCGTGCTCCCGCAGCTGTGGGGGCGGGGTGATGTCCCAGGAGCGGCACTGCCTGCAGCAGAGGTGGGACTCGAATGTGTGGCCCCAAGGGGCTGACATGAGGGTGGGGCAGTGGACAGGAGAGGCGGCCCAGCCTCAACCTAGTGGCCTTTCACCCTCCCACTGGCATGTGCTGGGGACGTGACCTGCGATAGGTCCTTGGCACTGGTGTCCTGGGATCCTTGTGCTCTAGGGCACCAGAGAAGCCCTTCCCCTCCATCTCTGAGGGGCCTGGCCTGGGGCATGAACTGGGGAGAGTATGGGTACGGCTAAGAGCCTTCACTGTCAGGCCTGGGTTCAAATCTTGCCTCTGCTAGTTCCTAGCTATGTGAGCCTAGGCAAGTCACTCAACCTCTCTGAGCATCAGTTTCCTCACCTCTGGCATAGAGAGCATATTAGAGTCCACCTCCTATCTCTGAGATATGTGTGTGGCTTGAGCACAGGCCTGATTCACAGCAAATGTGGCTGTTAGTCTTGTTGCCAATCCCGTGTGCTGGGGACAGAGGAGGAAGGAGTAGCAGTGGCCGAGGGCGTCCCGAGGTGGGGTCAGGGCCATCACTCCCACTGCAGCTCTTCTCAGAGTGCTCTCCCCATAGGAGGAAGTCTGTCCCAGGTGCCGGGAACAGGACCTGCACGGGCACCTCCAAGCGCTACCAGCTCTGCAGAGTGCAGGTAAGGTCGCCTGGCTGCACTGGGGCCATGGCCCACCTGTCCTTCCTCAGACAGTTCTCTGGGGTCTTCTGGCAGCCCCTGAGTCTCCTAGATGTTCACAGAGAGATGGGAGCAGGGTGGATGTCTTGTAGGGGAGAAGCACATGGGGCCTGAGCTGAGGCGGGGCCTGCTGCAGGCATTGACGGCAGTCCGTGCCCACATGTGCATGGCAGGTGCAGTGACAGATGGACTCACTTCTACTTGTGGAACTTCAAGGGCAGCTTTGAGGTCTGGGGTCTCTGGCTGTAGCCCCACTTTGCTTTCAATATTTATGTATACCAGACACTCGCTGGGAGACTGGAGTCATTAGACTTCCCTGTCCCTATTCATAGATGGGTGGACCACACTTAGTCCATACCTGAACACCGATCCAGGGACCGCAGGGCTGTGAGGCTGAGACTCCCCAAGCTGGGGTCCAGGCCCTCTGGGCCCTCTGGGCTGAGCTGAGCTGTTGCAGTCTCTCTGTGTCTGTGGCTCTGGGGGCAGGCGCAGGCACCTGTAGGGAATTAGGGGCTTGAAGGGAGGCAAGTGGCACCAGCTACTGTGTTGGCATCATACAGTCAGGTCAGCTGCCCTCTTTGGATGGTGCAGCCAGGGCACGGGGCAAACTCATGAGCTCTGGAGTGAGACAGACCCAAGTTCAAGTTCTGGCCCCCTCAGGACTAAGCTAGGCCCTGGGACAGGTCTCTCCTCAGCCCCGTGAGCTCCTAGGATTTTTATGAGGTCGGGTCCACCCCTTCCTGATGCAGAGTGACGCCAAGAGTGTGTGCCGGGGGCTGCGGCCACTTCCTGCTCCTCGAGGACAGAAATGCCTTTGTCGGGCTGAGTTCCTCCTGGGGCTCCCTGCCTGTCCTGTCCTTTCCCAGGAGTGTCCTCCGGACGGGAGGAGCTTCCGTGAGGAGCAGTGCGTCTCCTTCAACTCCCGAGTGTACAACGGGCGGACGCACCAGTGGAAACCTCTGTACCCGGGTACCTGCAGCCCTGGGGACCCTGTACAGGGAGAATAGTGTGTGTGGGGCCTTTCTGGGGAGCTCCTCCAATCCACACGGGAGGGCAGGTGGGGTTTCCTATGCCCACCCCTAGAGGTCCTTTCCCACTGCCACTCGTGACCCATGACATCAGCCAGGATGGTTATAGGCCCAAGGGCCCTGCAGGTCTGACCTCAAAGAATGGTGGCAACTCTGCCACTTGCTGGCTCCTGGGCACAGGCAGGAACAGCCTAGTCGATTACAAATGGAGAGTTGCCACACAGTCCCATGGGGACCTGGGGTGTCCAGTGTGGCTGTTCTTGCAGGAGTTGGGGAGAAACAGTTCAGGTGACAGTCTGAGTGTGCCGGCCTCTCCTCTTCACCGGGTAGCAGGGCCCAGGATCAGCTGCCGGGGCCAGTGAGTTGGCTAGGCCCTGACCCTATGTGGGTCTCAGGTGCTGCCCCTCCTCACAGAGGCACAGGCTGCCCCTCATGGAGCCTAGACTGAGCCAGGTGACCTGTGTCTTGGACCATTTCTGCCACTGAGACCCCAGGCAGGTCCCTCCTCCTTTCCAGGCCTTAGTTTCTCTGTCTGCGCCACAGGACTGTCTCAAAAGGAGGGAAAGGGGCAGTCCTTGAGTTCCCATTCCCTCCCCACCTGAGACCCATCTTGCCTGCTGCTCGCCAGATGACTATGTCCACATCTCTAGCAAGCCGTGTGACCTGCACTGCACCACAGTAGATGGCCAGCGGCAGCTCATGGTCCCCGCCCGCGACGGCACGTCCTGCAAGCTCACTGACCTACGAGGGGTTTGCGTGTCTGGAAAATGTGAGGTTGTTAAACATTGTAGCAAAAGTACCATTGGTCTCACTGCACTCGCCCGTCTGAGGTGGTGGTGGTCCCGGGTCCAGCCGCAGCGCCCTCCCAGCTGCCCTCTCCTGCCTTTCTGCAGCCCATCGGCTGTGACGGGGTGCTCTTCTCCACCCACACGCTGGACAAGTGTGGCGTCTGCCAGGGTGATGGAAGCAGCTGCACCCATGTGACCGGCAACTACCGCAAGGCAGGCACCCAGCTAGGTGAGCACGCACGGCTCCGGGAAGCAAGGCGAGGCCGAGTGGCCATCCAGGGCCTGGGTGCTCAGCCCCAGCCTCCTGGTGCTGCCTTTCCCTGGCCCCTGACTCTCCGTCCAGGCCTGTGTGGGCTGACCTGAGGCTCTCAAGGCCTCTTTGGGTGGATGTGCTGCACCTGCAGGTACCTGGCTTGGGCATCATATTGAACCTTGGAGGCAGCCGGCAGGGAAGGGGAAAGGGAGAGACTGAGGCACGAGTCCCAGTCTCACAGCGAGGTAAGATGTGGGTCTGGAGGCTCAGCCCAGAGCTCTGGCCTTCCCTGGGCAGCGCTTGACCCTTTCAAAGCCCATGTCCAGCTCTGGCCCAGGCCTCATGGGGATGGGGTCTGCACATGTGGCAACATTTTGTCCCTTAATGCTCAGTGTGGGACTGGGTATGTTTCTGTGTCTCCAGAAGTGCTTATGGGATTAAACTGGGTTATCACAACCTCCAGAGGAGGGAAGGCCAGACAGCATTAAGCCCATTTTACAGGCAGGGAAACCGAGACCCAGATTGGGAATAAACTGCTCAAGAACCCTCAGTGAGGCTGGACCCATCCTGTTGGGACCGCAAAGGACCTGGCTGTCAGACCCTGGCGGGGTCCTGCAGGCTGGGGAGATGCCCTCTACCCCCGTGAGGGATCACTGGTGCTTCTGTTGGCTCTCAGAAGTCCCAGCAGTGGGGCACTATGGGAGGGGAGGTGGCACAGGGCTGGGCAGCCAGCAGGGCTGTGCATGTCCATCATGCACAGTGGCAGAGGCCTTTTCTCGGGTGGCTTCCCTGAGGCATGGGCAAAGCAAATGCAAATGTTTCCTTCCCCTCCTTCCATCTACCTGCTTGTGCGGCCTTCTGTTGGACCCAGGGCCACTTCAGGCAGCACAAGACTTTTAAAGCACCTACTACGTGCTAGGTGCTGTGGGTAAACTGAGGCTTAGTAGACAGTTCTTTGCCTGCGTGGAACTTGCCCTGAGGCCAGGGGCTGACCTGGGAACAGTCCCACCTGACTCTGCAGTGCACTTGGGGTGTCTGACTGAGCATGGCTGGCACGAGTTAACCCCTTAGTACTTGGCAACGTCTCTACAAAGCAGGCACCACCATTGCCAAAATATGCAGAAACAGGCAGAGGTTAAGTGACTCATCTGAGATCACACAGCCACCAGGGGCAGCGAAGTTGTATTAAGAAAGGCATGGCTTCTTGGTCCTTATCTCTGTGACTACTTCACCTGTGTGGCTTGGCATATAGGGTTGCTTCCATGTCTCTTCCTGATTTTTTGCCCAAGACTACATGCTGGTGGTTGGAACTGGCCATGGCCGGGTTTGCATCGTGGAAAGAGGCCGAATGCCACCAGTCAGAGCTCTGTCTACCCTTCCCTCACAGAGCCACTGTTAGACATTCACCAGGCACCATGTGCAGTTTGGGGTGGGGTCCGGGAGGGTGGCAGGCAGGTGCCAGGGGGCAGATGCACACGGGCTCTGCCTCTTCCTGGAAGAAACCAGTGAAATGAGCACTGACCCCCCCAAAACCCTTTGCCTTCTAAGAGCTCCTTTCCCACCTTTTCTACCCTAGAGCTTAAAAACCTGCCTTCTTCCTTATCAGTTCCCCACCTCTGTCCCTGCCCAGACCTTTGGTGCCTGTGTTGTTTTTTTGTGGCTTCCTCCCCACCGGGCCAGGCCATGGTGACAGCCTCTGGGCCTGCTGACGCACCTCCATACCTCGGCAGGTTCTCTTGGCACTTGCTGGTACTTTCCATCCATGCCTTTGAGTGTAGTGAGCCTTCAAAGTCAACATGCAGTCAGGACAAGATGGGATTTAGAAACAACAATGACAAGGCTCAGGTCCCAGCTGGGAGTACACAGGCTGCCAGGCTCCAGCCATTGCCCAAGGTCTCCTGGGTGATGATGTGGAAGAGCAGGACTGAAGTCTGTTGATACTGGCATATTCAAGGTCCCTGTGTTCCTTGGTGTCCCCTGGAGGGGCTGGGGCAGCACCAATGTGCCACCCATGGCTTTGGTAGGAAAGAGTGAGACTGGGCGGGTGCCTGGCAGGGTGGGTCAGCCTCTGGGACATCTGTGAGGGGCAGGCCAGCCCTTAGATAGCCATCCTTTGCTCTGGAGGTGGGGAGTACTGTCCAGGGCTGTCCACAGTCCAGAGGCAGCGGTATCAGCCGGCCTCACCCCTTCCGTGAGATGCCCTTCAGTTGGGGGCTTTGCTGCAGCAGTGACGGTGGGAGCTTTCACCACCCTCTGTTTGCCCCCAGGTTACTCTCTTGTGACCCACATCCCGGCCGGTGCCCGAGACATCCAGATTGTGGAGAGGAAGAAGTCAGCTGACGTGCTGGGTGGGTGAGCTGGGACTGGCGGCTGCACACACAAGCTTTCAATCATGGGGTGTCATGGGTGGTGGAAAATGGGCGCTTGACCCTGGGTCCCTTCCTTCAGGACCAGGATGGCCAAGCGGTGTGGGCATGAACCAGGAGCCTGCTATGCAGACTTCACCTCCATGCATGGGAGGACGTTGTCCTTAGAGCTGCTGGACAGCGCAGGGGGTTGTGGCATCAGGTGGTGTGTTCTCTGGTACAGGAGGGAGCTGGGGTGTTGGCCCCTGCAGGGGAGCGAGTGAGTCTGAGGAGGTGACACAGGCAGGTAGTGCTGACGGGAAATAGGTGGCCATTCCAAGGTCATGAGCTACAGAGAAGCAGAGGTGGGTTCCATGCACAGGTCTAGCTGGCGGGTGATGCCCACTGGGAAATTGGGTGGCAGGCGTGGGCCAGGTATGGGACTGGGTGGTGTCCTCTAACTTGGAGGACAGGCTGTATCTCGGTGATGACTTTTGGAAGGACTCTCTGTGGAGTTGCTCATTGCCCTGACAGTGTGCCCTATGCGCATCCCCAGGAGGGGCTAGTGCAGACACTTGTGGCCACTCTATGCTTGACTTTGCCAGGTGCAGGGCAGAGTGGGACCCAGGCTATATGGAGACGTTGTTCTTAGGTGCGTGCCCAAACCCAACATCACCTGGGCTCACTCTCCCCACATGCCCCATCTCCCTGAGGCCTCAGGATCCCCAGGTGCAGGCCAGGGTGGATGGTGAGAGACAGACGTGCTGGATGGGGAGGCTTTGCTGAAGCTCCTCAGGCTGGAATGCAGCCTCAGAATCCTCTGCCCCTGTCCAGAGCCCAAGGGCCAACCCTCAGTGTGGGCGCTTGGGGTCCGGGTGCCCCTGGCTCTGCAGGGCAGCGGGCTGCAGGCCTCAGGGTCTCTACTGCCCTCTGGGCTGCTCCCTGTCTGGAGCAGGCATGGCCCCCCACCCCTACCAGGCTGGCTGCTTTGTCATCCACTCGCTGGCTGAGTACAGAGGCCAGGGAACTCCAGGCTTTCTGAGCTGGCTGCGAAATTCTTGCTCTTCAGACAGATGTGTGGAAATACCAAGGACAGCCTTGGAGCCCTGGGGAAGCCACAGGGAGGAAGGTCATTACTGTCAGGAAACGGGTTTTGGATGAGGGCCTGGGATCGGCCCTGGGCACATACCTGGAAGCTGTGCCGAAGCCACCGGCCCGGCAGCTCCTCCTCACAGGGCTTGGACTGGAGTCTGTGGTATCTCCGAGCTCGCGGCACTCAGGATGCTCCACACACACGCGACCTGCTTGTCACCAGTCTGATAATAAATTAACTGCCCACTCCTCCGTTCAAGCAGCATCAGGAACTTTGGAAGCTGAAGTCCTCTCCTCCCATGGGCCGGTTCCTGGAACACCCTTTGGAAGATAGAGTGACCCCGAGTGCCCAGGCTGCCTCCTCTCATCTGTCCCCAGCCCTGCAGGATTTGCCCCTGGTCATGTCCCACAAACCCAGAGGGGCCCAGCCGCAATAGTCACGCTGGCTCTGGGAAGCTCTTCAGCAGGCTGGGGCACTGGCACCAGAGCTGCTGGGGGTCTGTGGCATATTCCTCCCTGTCCTGAGCTTCCCTCAGGGCAAGTCAGGGCCTGGGAGTGTCCAGAGCAGCTGAGAATGTGCCAGGCCACCCTCTTGCAGCCAGGCCCAGTGGTGTGGTCCTGCCAGCATGGGCAGCAGGATGTCCTTCCTCCGTTGAGAGAATGGGGTCAGCCAGCTCAGGGTGGACCCCAGGAAGGCCTTCAGTGTCACTCAGTGTGGCACTTGGAAGAGGCAACAAGGCCTGTCCTCATGTCCAGGTGGGGAAGTCAGAGGTGGGGCCTTGCCCAGGCCACATTATGGTGAGTCCGTGCAGAGCTGGCTATGCCACCCACTCTCACACCTGCCATCCGGTGTGCACCTTTCACAGGCTGCCAGCTCTCCTGGTCCAAACCAGGCCACTTGGTCATGGTGCCAGCTTGTCACTTTGCAGCCTCCAGCCCCTTCAAAGCAGCTGGCAGGAAGGACCCAGACGGTCCACAGACAGCTCTGAACAGCCGTCCAGACAAGCCCCAGGTGCTCATTTTGGCCGAGAGCAAAGCGCACTTGTGCGTCCTCTGCCGTCCCTGCCCAGGCCTGTGACGCGGCTGTGGACAGATGCGCGTGCCCCACCCATGTGGGGTCTCCTGTCTGTAGGGTCTTTGGGGCAAGATGACGGAGGGCCAGGCTGGCTGTAGATGTGGTGCTGAGGTGTGGTGCTGGTGTCTCCCCCAAGCTTGCCTAGCCCGTGTGACAGGCAGCTTTGCCCTTCCAGCTCTGGCGGACGAAGCCGGCTACTACTTCTTCAATGGCAACTACAAGGTGGACAGCCCTAAGGACTTTAACATCGCAGGCACTGTGGTCAAGTACCGGCGGCCCATGGATGTCTACGAGACTGGAATTGAGTACATAGTGGCACAGGGGCCCACCACGCAGGGCCTGAATGTCATGGTACGTGTGGGGGGTGGGGGACATGCAGGGGCTGGACGTTGTGGTGCATGTGGGGGGTGGGGGACACTCAGGGCCTGGGCGTTGTGGTGCGTGTGGGGGGTGGGGAACACTCAGGGCCTGGACGTCGAGGTGTGTATGGGGGTGGGGAACACGCAGGGCCTGGACGTCGTGGTGCATGTGGGGGGTGAGGGACACACAAGGCCTGGATGTCGAGGTGTGTATGGGGGTGAGGAACACACAGGGCCTGGATGTCGAGGTGTGTATGGGGGTGGGGGACACACAGGGCCTGGACGTCGAGGCACATGTGCTGCAGCCCTGGGGGCAGCGGGTCTGTGGGTGTTGCGTCCCAGATCTGGCTGCAGGCTGGCACTTTTGGGCGGGTGATCCCACCCCGTGGCCTGCTGCCCCACTTGGTGGCCGAGCTTCTCTGGGTTGGGACTTGCTCTTTCAGCTGCTTTTCCCTTTGTCATTCATCCTCTCACTCAGACGTCAGCTGCTTCGCTCAGTCTGCCGTTCACTCATCTACCAACCTGTCCACTCACCCACCCACTTGGCTGCCTGCTCTGTCCCACTCCTTAGCACAGTCATGCGTTTGCCCAACCGGCCACACCACCTACACACACCACCTCTGGGTTGGGACTTGCTCTTTCAGCTGCAGAGGCCCTGGGTGGCCATTTCCTGCTTGCCTGGGACACCCCTGGAGAGCTCAGGGAGCCAGGATAGGCCTGCTCCCACCCCTCGCATTGAGGAGTTTACCCTGCTAGTTTCATGCCCCCGTGACACTGTGGTGCTTGTGCCAGGTCCTTAGTCCTTATGGCCCCAACACTGCCTCTCGGGGTGCTCAGGAGCTCTGGGGTGGGGCTTGGGCCGAGCTGTCAGCAGGAGAGTCTGGGCCTGTTGTGCCCAGCTGGCCACATGCTCTTTAGAGTGGCTGACGCCCAGAACCGCGAGAACCTGGATGACTTTTCACTCAAGTCAGGTGACGTCAAGGTGGGCAGTTCTGTTGCTTGTGGGGGTCCATTGGCCCCCATGGCAGGAGAGGGGTGTGACAGGGCCAGAGCCCTCCCCCTGAGCAGTTTTGATTCCCAAATCCCACCATGGTGGGTGTGCTACCTCGCTTTGGAAACCTGGGCAGAGAAGTGAGTGACTTGCACTGTCCTGGAGTCGTTAGTAGCATGATTGGGTCTGGCCCAGGCCTGCCTGGGGCCAGAGCAGGCCTTCGTTAGCTGCTCTGCTGGGGGATCTCTAACTGGGGGTGTCCCCCCACTGCCTTCTGGCTGTAGGTGTCTTCTCCTGGCTGGAAGGGCTGTGTTGGGGGTTGGACCTCCAGATGCAGGCTCTGAGGTGAGCCGGTGTGAAGAGGGCTCTGCGGGCCGGGGTCTGTGTCCTTGGCATAACTGCTCGTTGGGGCAGCACCCTGGGAGAGACAGTTCCCTGAGCCCAAGGGACACGCCTAGGGCCAGGCACAGTGGTGGGCTAACAGCAGGCTGCCCATGAAGCTCACTGAAGGTGGGAGCGGGTGCACCCGCTGTGCTCTGCAGCTCCCTGCAGCATCCTGTCTGCTTCCTCCCCAAGGAGTCTGCACAGAAAGGCCATGGGGTGGCTGCAGTCGGCCAGGGGTGGGACCTGTACACAATCACCCTTCCTTCTGCCAGTCCCAGGTCGATTTAGCCTCAGCTAGTGTCTTGGCTGGTCTCGGTGGCTCATTTGGTGAGGTGACCATGGCCTCTGTGCCCTTCCCAGTCCAAGGCTGCTGTCCTCGCGCAGTCACCATCACAACTGGTCAGGGATACCAGAGGTGCCTTGAGGATCTGCAGGGCACCAGACCCATTCCTTACCCCTGGGGTCAAGCAGCATCTGCTGTCTTCGTGACTGGGGATGACCACTCCTTTCTTTGCCACTGGTCTCTCGGCACCAGGGAGCGTAACGTTTTGTGAAGTGGTTGCTGTGTCTTCCATGCCCAGGCGTCCGAGCTGCAGGGATAGGGGTGCAGAGCCCCCAGGGCCATGGGCCTACCTGGCATCTCCTCTGCTGTAAGTTGGTCTCTTTGTCTAGTTTCATGTCATGTGTCTCAGTGGACCGAACACTCTGTGGGCTCTTGGACATCGGGGCTGGCTAAGCCCCTGAGGGTGAGAAGGGCAACCTTCCATGTCCAGCAAAGTCCCCCATTTCCCCTGTCAGGAGGGAAGGGGTCTGATACAATCAACTTTCGCATAGTGCTGAGTGCTGTCGGGGGGATGGTGCTGGGTCATGGGCTTTGGGGCCCTGGCAGGCTGGGCTTTTGGTATTGAGTGTGAGGCTGTGCTGTGGGCCCATGAGTAGTTTCCCTCCCTACCACCATGGCTATTCCATTCACGTACCCCTTATAACAAGTGGGGTGACCAATGCCAGAGGCTGGCCTGTGACAACTGGCAAAGCCACTGTGTCTCTTACTTGGCTATCTGGTGCCACAGTGTAACAGATGCTCCCGGGTACCCATTACAAGTGGTGAGGAGACCTTAGCACTTCCTGCCTTCTCCCCAGTCCCCACACGGCGCCTCCCATAGACCCACCTGCCCTGTAGTCCACTCTGTCCATGCAGGCTCCTGGTGGCCCAGCCAGGCCAGGTGCCACTGCCCTCGGTTCAGTATGTGTTCTCGTGGGTCACTCTGCTTCTCATGCAAACCGGGGGGCCACATCGCTGGTGCTGCCTGAAACCCTAGGAAACATTCCTTCCTTGCAATCTTTTGAGGTCATCCCCAAGTGGGGCTCCAGTGACACAGATCCCATTTCTAGCCTGAGCCCCCATGCCTGGCCAACCCATCTCTGAGTCCAGATGGCCACTTCTCTCTACTCTCACTTTTTCATAAGGGCTCCTGGCTGTGTGTTGAGAGGGGCAGGCATGGGAAACTTGCATGGTGCAAGTTTGGTCATTGCTCGTGTAGCCTTTAAGTGCCCTCTGGCCCCGACTGCCTAGTTCTGGGGTGATGCTTCCATCTTGTGCTGGGTGACAGCTTCACCCTCCCCACCATGAGGCTTTGACAGAGCTTACTCAGTTCACCAGATGTCCTACAGCTGCATTCCCTCCCTGCAGGGCCTAGTGGCTCGAGGAAGCCTTTTCCTATGCTGGGTGCTTACCTGTCATGCAACCCAGTGACCAGGGCCTTTGTCACTTGGGGCCCCACTCAGAGTGGGCAGCTTCTCACGTTATCCAGTACCTGGATTGTACCGATAATCCCAGTGCAGACTATTCTGTCTCCAGAATTCCCTGTGGTGGAGGGTCTGAGGAGCAGGGTCTTCCCTATCCTCTCAAGGGCTTGTCCTGGCAGGCCCTAGACATTTTCCCTGGTGTGGGGCACTGAGTCTTTGCCAGGTGGCAGGTTTTGCAGGGTTGGCTCCCTGACCCAGTACTTCATCTCACTGTTATCCTTGATAAGCTTGCTGTGCTCAGGGTGGTCCAGGCCCCTTTGCCCTGCATTGTCCCTGGGAGCTGTCATCGGCTTGGGTCAAAGCCCCTGGCATATGCTGTTGTCACCCATCCCATGAACATGAACATGAACACTGTCTGCCTTTCCTTCTGAGAGGGAGGGACGAGAACATATTTTCCAGTTCAGTGGCCACACAGGACCAGCCTGAGGCCTTGCTGACGTGCTCTAGAAGATGTACCGTGCCCGTTGCAAAGCTGCGATGGGCCCCTGCAAGGGCGTGGGTGCAGGACTCACCTGCACTCTGACAGCAGATCTGGGGTGTGTCTTGCTATTGTAGGTGCCAAACGAATGCCTTAAATGTGGGGTCTGAAGGGACCACCCTGTATGCTCTAGGCAGGCCCTCACTTTCTCCATGGTTCTAAGAGCCAACCCAGTGGCATGTTAGCACCTGCTCCTAAAGTCCACACAGACATGTCGAATCCTTTATCATGAGGCTGTTCCCAAGGGCTCCTGTGGGCTGGCCCTGTGTCCCATGGGCGTGTAGTTCCTTCTCCCTGAGGACTTTCCGACTGGCTGAGAATGTGACTACACCCAACCTATTGGTCTGGTGGCCAGAAGAGGAGGGCCGGATCAAGAGGGGAGGCCCAGAGGCACCAGACAGCCCAGAGGATTGAGGGGAGCCTGAGATTTCAAAATTTTCAAGTATTTTGACTCAGATCCCCATGCCCCCGTCGCAGGGTCAGGGTCTTTCCTGTGCATGGCAGACCCAGAAGCCAACCCTTGCTCTCTGCCCTCTGGCCCATGGTGCATGGCAGGGCAGTGAACGGCCCTCCTCACCCTCAGCCTTTGATGCTTCTCCAGGGCCTGGGATTCCACAGGCCCTTGTGACTTTTTAACCCTGACCCTGCTCCTCCAGAAACGCAATCTGGACCTCTTCCTGAGACATCAGTGGTTCTTGGTTGGAGTCTTCAGAGAAAGATCAAAGACCCTTCCAGGGAGTGCCCGCAGGAGCCCGAGGCAGCCCACCACAGGCAGCTCTGGCGCTGGGTGACCCTGCAGGCTGTTTCGAGTGGAGGCGGGGCCTGGGCCTTTGCACTCCTACAGTGGCCTGTACAGGGGAGAGGGGGCTCTGGCTCAGAGGGTGGTGGGAGTGGGACCCTTTTATCCCTCAGGATTGCTGGCATGTGGTGACAATCAAATGTAGCTTGGTTTTAGTGGGCTTCATTCCTCAGATGGCACTTCCTCTGAGCAACGTGACCTGTATGGAGGGTGCCAGGGTGGACTGCTCCCTCTGCCCCAGTGTGGCCCTGCTCAAGGGGCTTAGCTATGAGCCACAGTAGCTCAGAGGGGCTGGCGGGGAGGGGTTGGGGTGATGGGGAGAGGCTGGGGTCTCATGCCTCATCCCCGCCACACTTGCTCAGTCCCTGCCACGCCTCCCCCTTCCCCCTACCACACCTCCCCCTCCCCAGGTGTGGAATCAGAATGGCAGGAGCCCCTCCATCACCTTCGAGTACACGCTGCTGCAGCCACCACATGCCCACCACGTCCAGCCTGTCTACTACAGCTTCCCCGAGCCCAGCTCTGACAGCGCTGAGAGCCAGGAACTGGATGGGGCTGGGCCCCTGGGCTTCATCCCTCACAACGGCTCACTCTATAGCCAGGCCTCTGCAGAGCATTTGGGCCTGGACAACCGGCTGTTCGGCCACCCAGGCCTGGAGGTGGACCTGGGCCTGAGCAAGGGCCAGGAGACCAATGAGGTGTGCGAGCAGGCCGGCGGAGGGGCCTGCGAGGTGCCGCCCGGGGACAAGGGCTTCCGAGGTAACCAGGAGGGAGGGCCCTGGGGAAGGGGTCTTTGGGCCATTTTCAAGTCTGCAGAGAAGGCTAAAAGAGGTGCCAGGTTCTTGCAGACTCACCCTGAGCCGGCACAAGGCAGAGGTCCGAGGGGTGGGGGTAGGGGACACGACCTTCCTTACACGCCTTCTCTGAGGTAAATGTGATTGCCCCACTTCACAGATGGGGAGACTGAGGCTTAGAGGGCAGGAGAGACTCGACCAAGTCACGGAACCCCCCAGGGAGGAGCTAGGAGCCAGGCCCAGCGTGGTCTGAGCTCATGGCTTGCTCAGTACAGCCCCTAGACTTGACCTCCTCTCTGTGTCCTGTGTGTCCACCCATCGGATAAGGAGCCCAATCACTGGGTTTAGGGCCTACCCAAATCCGTGATGATTTCCATCTCAAGATTCTTGACTCATTACAGCTACAAGGGCCCTATTTCTTTTTTTTTTTTTTTTTGTAGAGACAGAGTCTCACTTTATGGCCCTTGGTAGAGTGCCGTGGCGTCACACGGCTCACAGCAACCTCCAACTCCTGGGCTTAGGCCATTCTCCTGCCTCAGCCTCCCGAGTAGCTGGGACTACAGGCGCCCGCCACAACGCCCGGCTATTTTTTTTTTTTGGTTGCAGTTCAGCCGGGGCTGGGTTTGAACCCGCCACCCTTGGTATATGGGGCCGGCGCCTTACCGACTGAGCCACAGGCGCCGCCCAAGGGCCCTATTTCTAAATAAGATCATGTTCTATTTTGTGTAAATTTATGGAGAATAAGGGTAATTTTGTCACATGCACAGAGTGTGTATGTAGTGGTGAAGTCAGGGCTTTTGGGATGTCCATCACCCAAACACATCCCTAGTCCTCATAACCCCCCCCCCAATCCGAGCCTCCATTGCTCTATCCAGCCTCTGTGTACACACTAAGAGAGGCCCATTCTGGGGTTCCCTAGTCCTCATCACCCCCCCATCCGAGTCTCCGTTGCTCTATCCTACCTCTGTGTACACACTAAGAGAGGCCCATTCTGGGATTCCCCAGTCCTCGTTACCCCCCCAATCCGAGTCTCCGTTGCTCTATCCTACCTCTATGTACACACTAAGAGAGGCCCACTCTGGGGTTCTCTAGTCCTCATCACCCCCCCCATCCGAGTCTCCGTTGCTCTATCCTACCTCTATGTACACACTAAGAGAGGCCCATTCCGGGGTTCCCACTGCAGGATCCCTCTTGAGGATCTTGGCCAAACTGTGTCCTTTAATCAGGCAGAAACCTGCCTTCTGGGGGCTCCTGGTTCAGCTGCTTATCTCCAACCCAACTGGTGCAGGTCCCCTCCCCAGAGCAGCCATAGCCCCGGGGTGCAGGAGCCTTGAGTTGAGCCCCCTGCCTCCCTCTGCAGACCGCAACACCACCGGGCCTGCTCTCTCAGGGGACGAGGATGGCCGAGAGGCCAATGCCCAGCTTGCCTCCCAGGAGATCCTGTCAGCCAACGCCATCTCTGACCAGCTCCCGGATGCAGGCTCTGACTCCAAGGAGCTTGCCCTCAATGAGACGGGGAACAGCATCTTTGCTCAGGGCGCCCCGCGGACCTCCCTGGCCGAGCGCCTCCACATCAGTCACATGGAGCATGAGGAAGCTGGCACCTTCCTGCTCAACGGGTCCTACCTGGAGCTGAGCAGTGACAGGGTCACCAACACCTCCTCCGAGAGCCCAGTCCCCAGCATCGGTGCCAGCCTCCCCACCTCTGCTGGGAATAGGACTCACAAGGCCAGGTAGGAGGCCCCTGTGGGCTCTGTGGGTGGGCTGGGCTGAGGCCTGGGACAGTAAGGCTGCCACCACAGGGTCTGGCTGGACGGGCTGGGGCCTGGAGCTGAGGGAGGGAGGGAGGGCCACTCTTTCCCTGGGACCCACCCACCGCCTTGGGGACCTGAGCTCATGCTGAGGTCAGACCTGAGGTCAAAGGTCAGGCCCATGGGTCACAGGCTGGGACTGAGCCCCAACATGTATAGTTGCTGGTGGGGGCTGGAAGCTGACAGCACTGAGCCCCCCCTCAGGAGCCAGGGCTGGGGCTCAGCAGCCTGTGTGGGCAAACATGTGATCATTACAGCTACCTTAGTGGGGGCTCAGAGAGGGTAAGCAAGGTACTTGAGGTCATGGAACCCGAGGATCTGGGGCCCCTGGGCTTGTGTGGTGATCGGGCCAGAGGCAGTGCCCAGGCAGTCCCCAGATGTAGTGTGGGTCAGCGCCAGCCCCACCATAGTTAGCAAGAAGATAGAGAGGGGCTGAGGGGCTACTCACCCAGAGGCAAGACCTCCAGAGCCAAAGCCACAGCCAGGACACCTGGGCCGTCACAGCCAGGGACACCTGGGCAGTCATGGCTGGGGACATCTGAGAAGTCACAGCTAGGCCTGGAGGGGCCTGAGGTCAGGAGCCTCCCTTGGTTAGTAGCCTGGAGCAGGATGGCCCAGACCTACTGTGTCCCCACTGGAGGATAGTCCCTGGTGACAAGCCCCCTGGACAGAGAGTGGTCACATTGTAGGCATGCTCTTCTCCTCAGACATTCGCACAGCCAGGAGTCTTTCTCTAGTTACACCAAGCCTGTCCCAGTCACCACTGGAGTGAGTGAGAACTGGGAGCCAGGGCCGCTGGTGCTTGCTTTGTTTTCTGAGCATCCCCTGAACCCTGACTTCAGACCCAAGCAGGACTTGAACACCAGCCAGGCTGGGGATGCCATGGTGGCCTTCTTGGAACCTGGGGGGACTGAAAGATTTGGGGTCTACTCTGGAGGTGATGTGGCCATTTCTAGGGGGCGAGAGCAGCAGGGTGGCCTCCCTGGGGAGCCAGGAGCCCCAGGGTGCTACCCCTTTTCTCAGACTGTTGGCCTGAGGTCTCTGCCTGATATGGGGACTGTGGGCTTGGAGATACATCCGGGGCGCTGCTGATGTGCTCCAGATGGAATTCTTTGCAGATGTGAAAGGAGCAGGGCCCCAGAGCATCCTCAGACACCCCCCTTTCCACAGGGTGCCCTAGGCTGTCTGGTCACTATCCAGCAGCCTCCAAGCCTCCAGGGCAGGAGCCTCTGGCTGGTGTATAGGACTCGATAATGTGGCTGGCAGGGAGGGGCAGACTTTGCTGTGGGAGTGCAGGACCTGAGTCTGAGCAGGGTTCGCAGGCCAGGGGTGGGAGGGCAGAGGCAGCCAGCACGTGCCTGTGTGATGCCGGCATCACTCAGCTGAGTCTGGCTTCGGCTCCTTCAGTGTGGGCCATGCAAGGCCTCACCTTGTGTGCCACACATGGTAAGGACTCTGTGGGCAGCAGCTGGTGATGACAAATTGAGCCTCCAAAGTGGGAGGAGGGGCCCTCCAGGATGCATGGCCCGCGTGGCAAGGGTCAGCTACCAGGGCCTTACCAGGGCTTATCAGGGTGCTCCAGGCAAAGGGGATACTGGCAGCTGGCCCACTGTGTGACAGGGACATGTCTCTGCCCTCCTCTGGGCCCCAGTCTCTCATCTCTTGGTGAGAGGGCTGTGGAGGGCTTGGCTCGTCAGCTCAAATATGGACAATCCCCAGACTAGGGTCGCTACACACCTTTCAGATCTTTAAGCCACATCATAAAATCTGTCTGCCCCACTGCCCTCAGCCCACTTGGGATGGATTGGATTTCCAGGGCCTGTCCAGGAGTGCAGGAATCGACAAAAGAGGCTGTCAGCACTCAGCCTTGCCGGGCAGGGTGAGGTGTGGCCTGGCCGGCCGGGTGGCCGTCAGAGGATGCTGCCGCAGCACCAAGATGGCTGGAGAGATAAAGGGCAGAGGGGACTGCCAGGCCGAAATAGCCACGTCTGGGGGAGTCGTCCAAACACAGGAAGTCGTGTCTGCTCAGAGAGAAGGCAGCCCAGAAAGGAAAGGCTATTTTCATCTTCCCAGAAAAGCTTCAAATAATCAAGGGAGGGGCCCTGTCACCAGATCCAGACTTGGGGAACAAGTGTCTGAGACATAGGAGACCCTGCGTCCTCTGAAGTCTGGGGGTGGGGTAAGAACAGAAAAGGGCACTAGTGGTTCATTTATAAACAAACACAGTCACTTCAGAGCTTCTCCTGCCAGAGGACCGTGTGAGCCTATGTCTGGCGGGGCAGCTGGGCAGGGTACCCTGGGGCAGTGACAGGCGGCGATTCAGGGCATCACAGAGACTTCACAGTCTCCCCGAGCCAAATCTAGCACTTCCGACTATCATGGCTGAGAGGGGCAGCATCCTCCTTCCAGATGGGGGCGAAGGAAGGGCTGGCGGTTCAGTGGTTTCCTGGGTGCCTCTTCCAAGAAGGGAGCTGCCAGGCATTGCGTTGTTGTGCCAAGGCGTGCAGGGCTCTGTTCAAGAGTCGCGTGTGCCGTGCTGTGGCACAGAGTGCCGCGTGGGCAGTCCCTCCACAAATACCTTTGGTGCCTTAAATCCAGAGGGTTATTTTGAAGCGGGCAGCTCTCTCTTGAGTCAGGAGTGAGTCACACGCCTGCTGGCTCTGGCGTGTAATTAGATAAAGATGGCGGGCTTCTCTGCGGGTGGGTGGAGGGCCATCGATTGGATCTTTTCATCTCTTTTATTTTTGGGGAGAGTTTAAAGCCATGGAAAGCAGGGTGGGGACCTAATCTGCACAGTTCAGTGTTTTCTGAATCAAGTGTCAGGGACTGGTTTTCCAGGCTCTTCCTCTGAAAAGATCTATTCTCCCCGAGCCAGGTGCGTTAGGTGGATCGCACTGGTGCAGCTCTCCAGATTTCTGCAGACCCTTGCTCTGAGATGACAGGGTCTTGGGACACCCACCCATTTAAAAAGGTTCCTTTTATTTTAAAATAGGAGAAAGAGGGACCTTTCCCTTCCCCCTGAAACCTGGGAAAGGGTTGGAAGCCACCAGGGGAGGGAGGCCCAGCTGGAGAACAATGTCCATTCCTGAAGTTCTGCTGGGGTTGGGAACCTCTGGGAGGGATGAGCCAGGCCAGAGTGCAGGAATGGACAAAAGAGCTGTCTACTCTTAAACCATAAGAGAAATTTCTGTCCATTTGTCTGGCAAATTGTAAACTTGCGGTTAATTCCAAACTGTCTCTATCACAGAAACAACTAGAAAGCCTTTCAGGATATAATATCCCATGACATCCTAAGCCTGACCACCAAGGTGACAGAAGAACCTTTTGGGAAGGACTTAAGATTGGCCCTGGGAAGGATGTTAGCTCCAGGCTGTCGTTAGCCAGCCCCTCTGGCTCAAAGCCAAGTGTAGTTGGGCAGTATAGCCTACTATAGTGTCCAGTTCAAAGGTGAAGGCCAGGCCTGAGGGCCTGCTGTCAGCTGGGCTAGCTCATGTCCCCCTGCTCTGGCTCTGGGGATTGGAGCAGATGCCCGGATTATGGGGCCGCCCACCGTCTGCCTCCCTCCATCCCTGCTGAGTCCCAAACGCACCCGCACGTCGGCTGTGAGGCTAGGCCCAGGCACACCTACTGGTTCAGAGAAGCAAACAGCCCTAACAATAGTTGGCTTTGGCTGCCCGAGTTCCGGCCAAGAATCATAGCTGGTAGCTGGCCAGGACCCAGCACGCCCCCCCCAGCAGGGCTGTGCAGCCCGGCAGACCTGAGCCGCCACGTGCGTCTGGCCACTCCCCGTCTGCAGCTGAGCGTTTGTGTGATAGTCGGAGGCTGAATGGCTCATGTCTCCCGCTCAGCCTGAGTCCAGGCTGAGGGAGGCAGCAGGCCTTCATAGGGGCTGGGGGCAGGGCAGGACTCAGTGGCTGACATGGGACAGTAACAGTACTGGGCATGTGCGGGAGCCATCACGATCCCTCAGCGCTCCTCCCCACCCCCAGGGAGCTCCAGCAGCCTCAGTGCAGTTATTGGGATGGAAAACCACTAAGGCCAATGTCTGCTGTGTCCCCGATGTGCCGCCCTGGGTGCCTCACCCCACTCTGATTCAACCGGCGGGGACTCTGACCCTGCCGGGCAGGGATCTTCTGGGTGCAGGCTGGGCATTTGGGGAAAGAGAACACGCCCCAGAGCCCCCGGCGAGTGCTGAGGTTTCTCATCACCTTCTCTGCTTGGTGGTTTCTAGGACCAGGCCCAAGGCCCGAAAGCAAGGCGTGAGTCCTGCAGACATGTACCGGTGGAAGCTCTCGTCCCACGAGCCCTGCAGTGCCACCTGCACCACAGGTACTGGGCACAGGGGGCCAGCGGGCTGCTCTGAGCCTAGTGCCATAGTGGCACGGGTTAGGGCTGTGCCTACTAGCTAGTAGCCCCAAATCAGGGAGCTTGTCTGGTGGTTTGGTGACCAAGGAGGTGGTGTGGTGAGAGTTAGGGGGCCAGATGTCCTCTTGTGATACACAGACCGTGGCCAGGCCCAGACCACCCTCAGGGACCTCTCATCTGTGCTGTTCATGTTACGTCTCATCAGGGCAAATGTTCCCTGGGTTTAAGTGAGAAACCTTGGCGGTGAGGACTTATCTTTTGTTTACAGCAAACATAGGAAAAGAGAAATATACCCTTGTGACCTCTGAGCAACCAAGGGAATTGGTCAAATTCTAGGACCTGATCATCAGGGGAGGAGTTGGGTCCATGGTAGTGCCTGGACAGATGCCCCAGCAGGGTTATGCTGGGATTTGTGGCCACATCTGTCAGGGTGTGTGGCTGCCACACCCTGAGACACAGCTGCGGCTCCAGGGCAGGGCTGCACCTGCTGCTGCTCTGGCCCCATCCCCTGGGGCTGCTGTGAGGTTTGAGCCCCGGACCAGGACGCAGAGTTGGTGGTAGGGGAGAAGACGTAGGGAGAGCCCAGGGCTGGCTTCATGTTTGGGTGCAGACCACATCTGGCTGTGTGACAAAATGTGTGATGCCCTTGCCACTCCTACTGGCCATGGCTTTGGATGGCCAGACGGTCTCTGGCCAGTGGATGCTGGGCAGGGGCCAGTCAGGGCTGACAACATCCCGTATGGCCCTGGGTGGCATCTCAGGGGATGGGCTCTTGACAGGGGGAAGATAGAGGTGCCCCCTGCAGCTCCGATCCCTATGCTCTGCTCATGCTGCCCTGGAGAAGGGGCTCCTCCTGCAGTGACACGAGCCCCCAAGCAGGTGCAGGGCACAGACAAGTCTAGCCTGCCCACACCTGGCCTTCTGGAGGGAAGGGCCAAGCTTATGAGCTGGGGGTGAGCCCTGTTTGCACAGCCTGGGGTGGGCAGAGAGAGGAGGAGAGAGAGACAGGTACAGAGAGAGACAGAGACATACAGGGGGAGTGGGGAGAGACAGAGACACCGTGATGGCTCACTGCTGTAGCTCTTGTCCATATCCCTCCAGGGTGACTTTGCCACCACTCAGTGGGGCACTCACAGCTTCCCTCCTCTGAAAATCCCGTTCCGGGGTGCTGAGGCTGGGCTGGGCTGGTGGCATGGAGTGTCGTGACACCCGGGGGGGCCCCATTCCATGCCCTGTACCTCAGGGGGAGATCTTCCCTGTGCTCCAGGCTCTGGCCCTAGTGGGAAGCATTGGGCTAGTGGAGGGCGTTGGGCCTGGTGGGGGCGTGGGCCCTAGTGAGGAGTACATCTTGTTTCTTTGAAGATGTTCCTTTGGTGTGGCAGCCATGCAGAGGAGCCTGTACTCCGCTAGGTCACAGGCAGTGGTTCTCCACCTGCCCCTCAGCCCCTCTGGGTGCAGCAGGCATCCTCGAGTCTCCGGGGAGCGACTGCCATGTCTTCCTCGGGGCGCCGTTCACTTCTGTTGGAGGGAGTAGGAGGCTCTGGGCATCTGGGCAGGCATGCCAAGTGCTACTTTCCAGCTGGATGGAACAAAGCTGTGTCCAGACCAGTGTTTGAGTCTCCCAGCCTCTGTGGAAGGGTCCTATTTCAGGGGTGAGCAAGTGAGGCCTGAAGAGCCTGGTGATGGTCATGTCACCCCTGGGAGATGCTGGGCTGGGACTTGAATTCCAATTTCTTATGACTGAGGCCTGCAGTATTTCCACCTGATGGCAAGGACAGACAAATAATCAGACTCCTGTGAGGGTCTGTGAGTTCCCAACCCTAACCCTGAGCCCCAGAGCTGGTGTCTCTGAAGCCTGGAACATTCCAAGCAGGCCTGGCCAGGAAGCTCCCCTCAGAGAAAGCGAGACGGGAAAAGTGATTACAGCTTGTCCTTCATGGAAAAAAGAAAATATCCCTCAGTGCTGCCTCCCAGGTGTTTCATTCCACCCAGACCTGGGCCTGGAGTGGCAGGAGCTGCTGGCTTCAGACACGCCACACCACGCCACAGGGTTTCCCTTGCGTTCAGGGAGACATTTTTCCTCTTGGGGGAATTAGCACCGTGGTGTACGCTATTCTCTGACGCCTGTCGCCTGGAGAGGCTGGGTCTGTCTCCCTCACAACACACGCACACAGACACCACACCACAGCAGCAACCCCTCGGCTCCTCAGCAGAGAGCTGCCTGCCTGTGGCTGCTCAGTGCCAGGTGAAGCTACCGGGCGCTGGGCCCCCACAAGGGCAAACACACGGTGATGATTAAAGAAAGCTCCAGATGATGCTGTTAGGGACTGAGACAGGCCACAGGAGGGCAGGAGGGGCTTGCAAACGGATCAAGATGTCTGGAATGGCCAGAGGTTACACCCTACCCGCCACCCACCTGCCCATCCAGGGGAGGCTGTTGGATGAGAGAGAAAGTGGTGCCAGCTGTGCTCTCCTCTTGCTCAGGGCCCAGGGTTTGTGACAGGGGTCCTGGGTGCCCAGTCAGGGCCGAGGGGCTGAGGTGGCATGCAAAGAGAAGAGGTCAGTCAGACCCCAGGATACAGCAGAGAGCCAGCTCGGTCCACAGAGTTGTCCCTGCCCAACTGCTCTGTGAACTGGTGACTGTTGTGATCCTCAAACCAGGAAGCCAGGCAGGCTCTGAGAGGTCAGGTCACCTGCCCAGCTCCCAAGGTCTGCCGGCCTCCAAGGTACGGGCTTCTAACCACATGGCTCATAGGCTCCTCCCTGTCCTGATCCAGGGGTCATGTCAACATATGCCATGTGCGTCCGCTACGATGGTGTGGAGGTAGATGACAGCTACTGTGATGCCCTGACCCGTCCCGAGCCTGTCCATGAATTCTGTGCTGGGCGGGAGTGCCAGCCCAGGTACATGCCCCCATGGGTCGCGGGTGGGTGTTGTGGGCGTGCCGGGCTCTGCTTTGCCTCTGCCGGGATCAGCAGCTGGATGTAGCATCCTCCCCCTTAAAGTGCTCTGTGGGCAGGACAAGGAGGGGCAGAGTGACCCAGATTTGCAGTCGAATCCATCACCATGCTATGCACATAGTAGGTGCTTGATAAACACTGGTCCCCTGTAGACTTAAGAAACATCCTCAACAACACTCTAGGCTACAGTGAGATCTCTGCCTCCCCAGACCTAGTTGGTACATTTTAGGTGTTTATAAGCTAATGGGGTTACCGCTAAAATTCCATGCCAACTGGCTGTCACTTGGGTGGGGTGGCAGCCCCGTGTTTCTGGCCCTCAGGTCTCTCACCTTGCCTCACAGATACAGACTGAGCCCTAAGCACATCCTCCCTAGTGAGGAACAGTGTCCCCACATGAGCCTGTGGGGCCAGCGACCACTCCGCAGAGGCCAAACATTCCTGCTCCCTCGTGGCCACAGCCCCTGAGTCCTTCTGGCCTGCTCCAGCCGGGCCTCATGCTCCCTGCGTATTTGTTCCCTTCTGGAAAGGGCAGAAGACCCAGGCTGTCTCTAGAGCATTGTCTAGGTCCACCAGATGTCCTTCTCCTTGGAGTCCCACTGGCTTGGGCCTCTTATTCCAATTGTCTTCTGGGAAGACTTCAGGGTCTATTCATAACCCCAACAGTTCAGGCCAAGGTCTAGCTGGGCACGCTAGTGAGATCCCTCTCTGGATACAGGTGAACATGGGTCCAGCATGGCCCTCTGTTCATTTCCACTATTGCTCAGCCCCATGGGGGCCAAAGCCACCTGTGTGACACAGCAGGGCACGAAGGGCAGGAGAGTCAAATGCCTGCTTGGTGCCCGCCCATCCCTCTGGGCGCTCCCTGAGGACCCTGGGCACATCTGGGCCGCCTGCATCAGGGACCTCACCATCTTCCTGTCCAGCTTGGCCTGTGTGGTTTTGGACCACGGGGTGGGGGGGGAGGGGAGGGGGAGGGGCTGCACCATCTCTGGGGGCCCAGGTGGTGGGGTCCCAGCTGGTCACGAAGCGAGGGTCGTGCAGGCTGTCCCCTCCCAAGGCAGGTGGGAGACGAGCAGCTGGAGTGAGTGCTCGCGCACCTGTGGCGAGGGCCACCAGTTCCGCACTGTGCGCTGCTGGAAGATGCTGTCACCCGGCTTCGACAGCTCCGTGTACAGTGACCTGTGTGAGGCGGCCGAGGCCGTGCGCCCCGAGGAGCGCAAGACCTGCCGGAACCCGGCCTGTGGGCCCCAGTGGGAGATGTCCGAGTGGTCGGAGGTGACCTTCACTGGTGGAGCAGGGACCGAGGCTGGGCAGGTTGGGTCGGGGTGCCTGTGTCAGGACCGCCCCAACCCATCCCCCTCTGCGCAGTGCACAGCCAAGTGTGGGGAGCGCAGCGTGGTCACCAGGGACATCCGCTGCTCGGAGGATGAGAAGCTGTGCGACCCCAGCACCAGGCCTGTGGGGGAGAAGAACTGCACAGGCCCCCCCTGCGACCGCCAGTGGACAGTCTCTGACTGGGGGCCGGTGAGGCAGGGGCTGGAGGGCACCTGTTTCAAGAGTGACTGGGGAATGAGGCGGGTGGGAGCTGTTGCCTTGATGTGCCTGGAACAAAGACGGGAGGGAAGTCCCGAGTGCCTTTCTCCCATATTATAGGGAATCAAAACCTTCATCTAAAAACAAGTGGCCAACATCACATTCCCCTTTATGGCCTTTCCATCTGCCTCTGCCTCTCGGTGTCTCTGCCTCATGTCTCCCCACCATCTCTGTCTCTCTCATCTGGAAGAGGGGGTGCTCAGGTTCTAGCCAGGGTCCCCTCTCGGTGGAGGGTGCACAGGTGACCTCTTTAGGTGTGCTTTTCTTTGTGTGTTTTTCAATGAGCACATGTTATTTCTGTAATTAGAATAGAAAACGCTATTTAAAAAGTGGTCACCACAGCAACCACTTCCCCACGCTGCCCAGGGAACCGTTCCTCCCCTGGGCTTGCTGTCCGGGCCCTCTGGAGCGGCCTTGCCTCTCACCGGCTGCCCCTGCCGCCCCTGCAGTGCAGCGGGAGCTGTGGGCAGGGCCGCACCATTAGGCACGTGTACTGCAAGACCAGCGATGGACGGGTGGTGCCCGAGTCCCAGTGCCAGGTGGAGACCAAGCCGCTGGCGATCCACCCCTGCGGGGACAAGAGCTGCCCCGCCCACTGGCTGGCCCAGGACTGGGAACGGGTGAGTGTACCAGAGCCTGCGCGGGCCCCTCTGCCTGGAGAGCATCTGCCTGGGAGCCAAGTGGCTGGGAAGAGAGACGAGGGAGAATGAGGAATTAATTGCAAATTACGAAGGCGGAATTCACGAGGAATTAAGCTATAAAAAGCCACAAGGTAGGAACACACTTTACAATTCCCTAAATCAGAATGGGCCTTGTCTGAAACGTGGAGAACCAGGAATGGGGCTGTTTAGCCCTGTGTGTTTTTGGCCCAACGGCCTGAGCAGCCTTTTTTGTGACCAATTTGTCCTCCCTGCCTAAGTGTCATTGTCATCAACTTGTCATTTCAGACAACTTGCTCTCCAACAAATCACTTTCAGCCAATTGTTTCAGGCAGATCACTATTAACCAAATAATCTTGGGCCAAATTGTTTTCTGCTAAGTTGATTTTGGCCAAATCATCATTAACAGATTTGTTTTAAAACAGATGGTTTTGTGCTAAATTGCTTTTGATCGAATCTGTAGGGGGCCAAGTGTTTATCGAACCGAGTCCTCAGCCAGTTTGCCATTGCTCCAAGCATTTTCACCCAATTGCTACTGACCTCACAGCGCCGGAGTCTCTGACTGTCCCCTCTGTCCCTGCCTCAGTGCAACACGACCTGTGGGCGTGGTGTGAAGAAGCGGCTGGTCCTCTGCATGGAGCTGGCCAATGGGAAGCCACAGACACGAAGTGGCCCTGAGTGTGGGCTCGCCAAGAAGCCCCCTGAGGAGAGCACTTGCTTTGAGAGGCCCTGCTTCAAGTGGTACACCAGTCCATGGTCGGAGGTGAGCTCCCGGACGGCCCCTCTGGGGCTGTCCTAGGCCCGACCTGAGTGCTCACGCGCCATGTTAACTCTCACACTGCCCCAAGTCCCCATGAAACCCCCACCCCTGCCAGCCTCTGTCTGGGCTCTCTGACCGGGGAAGGCCTCTCAGCCTGGCCAGGTTAGCTGGTGAAAGAGCCACTAGCTCCAGGAAGCTTTCCCTGATCTCACTTCTGGGCTGTCTACAGCACCTGCCTGGGGCTTTCTTGACCTGGTCATTCTGGCCTTGAATTGTGGTCTCCAAGAGGTGTGTTTGGCAACAGCGTCAGGCAGACCCAGGGGTCACCGGGGCATATAGGCCAAGTCACACATGGGCCATGCAGAGGGAGAGCAGCAACTGTCCTAACAGAGGCCTGGCCCAACCGTGATTCTGTGGGCTCCTTGGCCCCCAGAGCCCTGCTGGCTTCAGGATAGGACAGAACTGAGACTGCCCCTCTCCTTGCAGATGGGGGCAGGGACTCTACCTCCTGGCTCCAAGGTCCACGTGGGGGCAGCTCAGGGCCAGAGTTTGCCTGAAGAGTCTCCCCTCTCCCCATGGCACCATGAGGAGAGGCTCTTCTGCCTGTTCCTCTGAAGCTGAAGTTCAGAGGGGGGTGGGGTGGACATTGGGTCCTAAGTGTGTCCATTGTCCAGGGCCAAACCCAGGCCGAATGAATAATCTGCAAAGTGCAGGGAGCCAGAGGGTGCAGGATGGGGAGCCCCAGGTCAGTGAGAGCCCTGACTTCATAGGGGTGGCAGGTGGGCAGAGCCCCTCCACCCCTGGTCTCAGCAGAGCCAAGCGGGTGGCTGAGGCCTCTTGGCTGCATTCTGTCCTGCTCCCCTCCCCCACAAGGCCTGTGTTCCCTGGTGCATGTCAGGCGTCCTGCACCATCCCTGTGCTCCTCAGCAACAGAGCTCTTCCCGTGCCCAGCCACTCCCACTTGGCAGTGCCACCTGCTCCGGGTTGGGGGGTGGCACCTGGGGAAGTCAGGGTCTGAGAGTACTGATGGAAGGGCAGGGGCTGGGCTGGGTCGGGGCTCTTGTGGTCAGGCAATGTAGCCTGCGCCTCTGCTGCTGCTGGCCTCAGTTTCCTCATGGGTCAGCTCCGAATACCCAGGGGATGAAATAGGGCTGTCATATGGCACTTGGTGCCTAGACATCCCCTGAGATGCTCCACAATGGATCCTAGACCCTGGCACCCTAGAACCCATGTCTTGGCCACTGCGGCAGGTGGATGCTGGGTCCTAAAACCTAGAAATGCAAGGGGAGGAGTCTGTGAGATGTGGGGACAGTGGGGGCCCCCAAAAGTGCTGGCCCTACTCAGAGTGTGGGGGCGCAGGTCACCCTGCCCCCACCTAGGCCCAGGGCTGGGCTCCAGACTGCTCTCCATATGAGCCTGCACCACTTGCGCTTGTGTGAGGTGGTGACACACTCCACGCTCATCCTCTGTTGCCCACAGAAAGACCCCTGGGTGGGGAGGAGAGGGCTGGAGGCAGAGCCAGGCCTGAAGGATGAGTGGGCTTCCCGCCTGGTATGGCAAAGCCCAGCCATGAGGGAGGTGGGGGCAGGGAAGGCTGACTGGGGCCCGAGGGCCCTGGGAGCCCTAGAGGATGGCCTGAATTCTGTGAGAGGCACCCCCACTTCCCTGATGAGGTGACAGCACAGATGGACAGAGGGTAGCCATCACTTCCTCCCCAGTCAGGCAGCCCCCTTCCCCTGAAGCTGTCCCCTCTGGCTGGGCAAGTATGTGTGCCTCCAGCTGCCCCACCCTGTCTACTCCCCAGGGACAGAGTTTGGCTGCCAAAGTTTGGCTATCCTGTGAACCCCAGACGTGCAGCCCCCGCTTGGGTCTTAACTGGTTTTCCTTGTGCCTTTGCAAACGGAACTGGCAAGTGGGCCCCGGGCTGGGACCTGCCTCCCCACCCACCTCAGGCTGCCAAGGGCTCAGGTCCCAATGTGCCTGGGTGATGTGGGGTCACTATGCTGGGGAGTGGGAGGGAGCCACTGCCCTAGAGTCTCGGCAGGGCAATAGGGTAATTGGTGTCTGGTGAATCTCGGTGGGATTTTCTACGGGGGACATCTGGACGAGGGAGCCATGGTAGGGTAGTGGCCTCAGGAGATGCATCTGATTGGCTCACGACAAGTAGTCTGCATCCCAGACCCAGGAGGGTTGGAGCCAGAAGACCCAGCAGGAGATGAGGGTGGAAGGGACACCCTGCACTGGGCACTCATGGGGCAATGCTGAGAGTTAGTCCGGCCACCTGCCTGTGCCCATTCCTTCTGGTCACCTCAACTCAGTCCTGGAGCTGCAGGCTCTAGTTACAAATGGGCTCCACGTGTCCAGGTCCCCTGACACAGCAGTCTAGGAACTCAGGGGGTGGGGGGAGGTGGTAGGCAGCGTGGTGAGGGTCTCTGCCCCACCGGGTGGGGGACTTGGCCCATGCCGCCCATCTCCCCACAGTGCACCAAGACATGTGGAGTGGGCGTGAGGATGCGGGATGTCAAGTGCTACCAGGGGACTGACATTGTCCGCGGCTGCGACCCACTGGTGAAACCCGTTGGCAGACAGGCCTGTGACCTGCAGCCCTGCCCCACGGAGCCCCCAGGTGAGGAGGCTAGACCCAGGAGGACTCAGCAGAGATGGTGGGTGGTGGCACACAGGGGAAGGGAGGGGAGGGCTGGAGCAGGGTCCCAGGCCTGGGCACCTGGAAGAGGAGGAAGGTGCCAGGCCCTGAGTTACGGCTCTGGACATGCTAAATGGTGGGCAGTGGGGGGGGGGGACCTGCACACTTGCTGGGTTGTCTAGGCCTCCGGAGCGAGATGAGTGGCTCTGCCACACCCTTTGGGTGCACAGATTAAGTCTCTTGGCTGGGAACCAGAGAGCTAGGACTGGAGACCCACCTGGGGGAGGGGAGAGGCCTGCTGCCCTACACTTGGAAAAGGGGACGTGGGGCCCACCTGTCCAGGGGGTGCTGGCAGTTGAGAGGAGGTGGAGGGTCCTGTGGGGTGCTTACCCTTGGCTGCCTCCTGATGCGCCTGCCCACCGTGTGTTCTTTCCCCAGATGACAGCTGCCAGGACCAGCCAGGCACCAACTGTGCCCTGGCCATCAAGGTGAACCTCTGTGGCCACTGGTACTACAGCAAGGCGTGCTGCCGCTCCTGCAGGCCCCCCCACTCCTAGGCCGGCATCTGCAGCCCCTTTGAGACCGAGGCGGAGTGCCCCACCTTGGGGCTGCTGCAGATTCGGAGGGCCCTCCACAGATACCCTCCCATAAGGTGCCTGGGCTGAGAGCATGACCCAGAGCCCATGGACCTGTGCAGGGGCCCGGCGCTCGTCAGCCCCTCCCTGGACAGAGCTGCCCCTGAGGTTGAAACTTGGGCATCCTTGTGTGCGGCTCCTGGGTTTGTGGCAGCCCCCAGCAGTCCTCAGCCGAGGGGCCAGGGCCCATGGCTCAGCAGTGAGGTGGCCGTCACCCTGCCTGCAGTCCAGGCCCTCTCTGGGGAGACGGGGCCTTTTCAAGGAGCCTTGCAGGTGACCTCAACCCAGGAAGGTGTCGTGGGGCAGGGAGGGGCCCAGTGGCTGAGGAGGCCAGGTGCACTCCTTCCAGATGATTCTCTCTTGCAATGTAGCCTCTGCTCCGCCCCCCGAGCGGAGCCTGTGTGCGCGGCAGGGCCGCCACACTCCAGGCCCCAGTGAGAGGCACCCTCTCGCCCCCATACATGGTGGGGACAGTGGGCTTAGTCCCTGCAGCCACCGTCAGCGCTTGTCTGTGTATGTTAATAAAGTGGTCGTATTTATGGCGGCATCATGGGCTCTCAGTGGCCTCTGGCCCAAGGTGTGGGCAGCTGGGGGACTCAGGGGGCTGAGTGCAGCCACAAGGGGTCTCTCTAGCTCAGCGAGGCCTTGGATGAGCATGGACCATGGCACCTGCTCGGAGGGGACAACAGTCAGGCGGCCAGAGCAGGCAGGAGACAGTGGGACATCAGCCAGAGGCATTGGGGGCATCAGGACCTGGGGCAAGAGGCCAGATGTAGCTGAAATCTTAAGTCTGTCATCACCTGATGTAGGGCCTGAGGGGCAGGGGAACCGGAGTGGCCTGGAGGGACCTGGGGGAATGCTGGCCACCAGAGCCCCCAGGAGGAGAGCTCCCCTGGCGGGGGCGGAGACAGACTAGAGCTGAGCAGGCAGCCCGACCAGAAGGCAACACCCACCCTACCATGCCTGGGTTCCCGGAGGCCCCTGACCTGGCCCTGGGTGAGGGCCCTGGCAGCAATAGTGGCTTTTCCCAGATGAGAGGGTGGGAAGAGCACAAACGGGAGGACACAGCGAGATGGCTGCACAGAGCCTGGTGGAGAGACTGGGGGGTGAGGTGGGCCTGGGCAGCGCACTCATCTCTGGGCGAAGCAGGGCCACAGGAAGTGTCTTTTTGGGGCACCAACAGCAGGGAGGGGAGGGCTGACAGGCTGCTTACTACAACTCAGGGCCAACCTATCCCAGATGGGGACAGTGTTTCAGAAGGACAGCTTCCCAAGGACTTGGGGTTTGGGGAAACTGAGGCACCCCCCCATGTGTTCTTGTCTGTGTGTGCCTGGGCACCGAGGAGCAAAGCAGGCACCTGCCATCAGAGTTTCTTTTCAGTCCCTGAGTCCAGAAGTCAAGGCCTGTGATTGGCTTTCTGCAGTGCACCAGCCTGGCTCGGGCTGTGCTGAGTGCCCAGGCCCAGGGCTCTGGCTCGTCCTCTGCACCTCATCCGTGCCCACCGTCATCTCTGCTTTCCTCTTCCTCCCCCACCCTCCTTTCTGCCAGCACTTATTGTGCACTGACTGTATGCCAGGCCGTGTGCCATGCGCCCCATTAGCACCACCTGCTTCATCTTCCTAAGAGCCCCTGATGCAGGTGCCATCACTCAGCGTGTGGGTGTCAAAACAGGCCCAGGGAGGCACAGTCCCACGACCCAGCTGGTCACCCACAACCTGCTCTCCCAGGGCTCAGAGTCCATGCTCAGCACAGCTACCCAGGGAAATGCACTCAAGCACAGTTGCTGTGTGGGGCTCTCGCCTGGCAGCCCCCCGCCGGCCCTTCCCGGGAAGCTGCAGAGAGGGGTCTGGACCAGTGTATCCTGGCAGACTGAAGACTCATCAGGTAAGTGGGAAACACGTTTTATTGGCTTTGCTTTCCTTGGGGAGTCCCCCGCAGGCCCCCACAGTGGAGCCAGGTGAGCTGGCATGATGGGTGCTTATTTCTTTTTGGAGACCTACGTGTCTACACAGGGGACAGGGACAGGAAGGAAGGGAAGGGGAAACAGAACAGCGCAGAGGTGCTGCCTCCTGGCCCCCCACCCACCCACCCCCCAAGCTGATGCATCAGAAGCAAACTCCACTGGGAGGGTGGGACAGAGGAGGCTGGGGAGGGGGCTCAGGGGCCTGAGCTGAATCTGTCAGCATGTCCCAACCAGGCAGAAAAAAGGAAGAGAAGGGAAAAAGTGAAAATGCCAAAAATAGTTAAGTCTTCATCTGAGCCTCAGGGTGCTCTGGGATGAGAGCAGGAAGCCAGGCCCCTGGCCCCAAAGCCTGTCTCTTAGGAAGTGCCTTAGCTGAGAGCTTGTCTGCCCACCAGTCAGCCGAGGCAGGGCCCAGAAGACCACAGAGCCCTAGAGAGGGAAGGGCTGTGAGCAGGCAGCAGAGAGAAAAAATCCTTTTGCAGCAGAGCACATTGCACTCCCCAAGCTGGAGCCCTGGGCCAGGCATGTCTCTGGGTGCCACCCGCTGGGCAGTGTATTCTCAGCAGACAGAGGGAGCTGGGGAGTGGGTAAGGAGCCCTGCAGCCCTGAGCCCAGCTGGGGCTTGGTGGAGACTGGGCCCTGATGGGTCTCCACATGGCCTGTTGTGGCCTCGTGCCTGGCTCCCAGACACTCTGAGAAGCAGGAGGCAGGCCAGAGGGTGGCCATGACCCTGCTGAGAGCAGGACCCAAAGGGCTCTCTGACACCTGCCCCTCATCACACAAAGTGGGAGGTGGAGGCTGGGGGGAGCTGGGGGTCTCTGACCTCCCCCACTCCCCCAGCCTCAAGAGCCTCTTTCTTCCAGCTCCTGACTATCGGGGCAGTTCTGGCTGAGGACCGGGTGACATTTCAGCCTCTTCCCTCTCTCTGCACCTTCTTTCACCAAAAGCCCAGTCACTGGAACTGTCCCTCCCAAGGGGACCTGTCCCTGGGCGGAGCTCAACACACCCAGCATCTCAGCCCTGGAAGATGCAAGTGTGCATGTGTGTGCATGGTGTGTACCCGGGTGGATTGAGATGGGGGAGGGAGTCTGAGGGAGAAGGGGAGGAGAGAGGGAGAGAGAGGTAAAGAGGGAGCAGAAGGGGGAGAGGAGCACAGAGAGAGGGCTCCTGTGTTCAGGGTGTGGGGAGACTCCTTGGTCCAGGCTCTCAGGGAAGGCTGGGGCTGCAGGGCCCCTCGTGTCCACCCTGTCTTTGTGTAAGCAGAAGGGCTGGATCCCGGGAAGGGGGTCACACCAAGGTTAGGCTGTGCCACTATACTTCATGGTGGTCTAGTGGCCTCAGTGCCTGAGCACCCTGGCCATGCCTGCCTGCCTCACTTAGTGACCCCATGTCCCTTCCAGCCTGGCCCCAGCTGGCCCTACCCCTCCAGGGCACGCCTGCCCCTGCTCAGTGAGCCTCACCCCTGGGCTCCCAAGCCTGGGCCTGCATGAGGACAGGAATGTGGGTCCGGGCCCAGGGCTGGGCTGGAGCACCCTGGGAAGCCTGCCATGGTCTCAGGGTGCCCGGGCATGGCGGGCGCAGGTCACACGTCGGTGCTGATGCTGCGGCTCCGGGAGAAGGCCTCCCGCATGGCTGACAGGCGGTTGGGGTTGAGCGCCTGCAGGCCCCCGAAGCCCCCAGGGGACAGCCCCACGTCCTCCTGGCTGAGGCTCTTGTAGACCACGCGCTCGCCGCCGTTGAGCACGTCGTCGTCGTCGTCCTCTTCCTCCTCTGGCTCTTGCAAGAACAAGGCGGGTGGCTCTCGCTGGGAGCAGCTGCGGCAGAGGGCACGGGCCTGTGGGGACCGCTGGCTGAAGGAGGTGGAGGCGGCCGGGTAGAGCGCGGGGCCGTTGGTCAGTACCAGGTTGCGGTTGGAGTGCAGCGGCGGCAGGTGTGAGTGTACCTCGAAGTCCGGCTCCTCCTCGTCCTCCTCCGACCCGTCCTTCTTGCAGCAGTAGTACTGTGGGGGGTGCAGGGCCAGTGACCGCACCACCCAGCACAGCTGGCAGCCCAGCGGCAGGAGAGGAGCCGCTCAGACAAGAGCTCCTGCCCTGCAGCACGGGGCCTTGCCGAGATCTGCCCCTCACTCCCCTCCATTTTGCAGGTGGGGAGACTGAGGCACAGGGGGCAGGCGGCCTGAGGCTACAGGGCTGGGGTTCATGGGCGCTGGCCATGCAGCCTGGCCTCTGCAGGAGCCGTGGGTTGGGTGTGCTCCGGGGGTGGCACTTTTTCTTGGCTGACTCCCCTGTCTTGGCGTGGTGTGGTCAGGGGGTGTGGAGCCCGCCAGGGCTATCTGCCACGGGCCTCCTCTGCCCCTGCTTCTCTCTCCCCTCCTTCTGGGTCCCAACCCATCTCCTCCCTGGGCAGGGCCACCACGGGGCTCCCTGGGCAGTACCTGGAGCCGGCAGTAGCACAGGACCGCGATGATGCAGAGCAGGATCACAGTCGCCAAGATGCCCCCGGTGATCACCACCGTCCCGGCTGTCATCCGCCCCCTTCTCCATCAACCGCCTGCAACACAGGCCACAGCCTCACAGCCACCGCTCCTCACGGCAAGTCACCCTCACTGCTTCAGAACACTGAGAAGACAAGCCTGAGGGGACAGGAAAATGCCCTAGGATGCACAGGGTGCGTGGGTGATAGGAGCTCCAGGCCCTGCTCTGCCCCGCTGGCCTCTTCCCACTCCCAGCCTCAGTTTCCACATCCATAAAGGTGGGTGCACTAGCATGGCGCTCCCCAGCACTTTCCCCAGTGTGTCCCGGAACTACACACAGTGCACTCTGGGAGATGCGGATCTCCAGCCCGGCCTTGCAAGGTCACACATTTAAAAAATTTACCCAAGCACACCCAAGTTGAATATATGGATTAATAACCCACCTGCCTGCATTTTCACCGGAAAAGATTACCCTTATTTTTCCATACCATTGAATTTTCTTTCTTTCTTTTTTTTTTTTGAGATACAGTCTCACAACGTCGCCCTTGGTAGAGTGCTGTGGCATCACAGCTCACAGCAACCTCAAACTCTTGGGCTTAAGCAATTCTCTTGCCTCAGCCTCCCAGGTAGCTGGGACTACAAGCACCTGCCACAACACCTGGCTATTTTATTGTTGCAGTTGTCATTGTTGTTTGGCTGGCCCGGGCTGGGTTCCAAATTGCCAGCCTCTGTGCATGTGGCCAGCGCCATACTGTGCTACAGGCGCCGAGCCTTACCATTGAATTTTCTTCCCAGTTTCTACCCGTAGTCCACTATAGGTAATATTGTTGCTTTTAATTTTTTTTTTTTTTTTTGAGATAGACTCACTTTGTCACCCTTGGTAGAGTGCCACGGCATTTTAGCTCACAGTAACCTCAAACTCTTGAGCTCAAGTGATTCAGCCTCACAGGTAGCTGGGTCTACAGGTGCCTACCACAACACCTGGCTATTTCTTTAGAGATGGGGGGTCTCGCTTTTGCTCAGCTTTGTCTCGAACTCCTGAGCTCAGGCAATCCATCCACCTCTGCCTCCCAAGTGCTAGGATTACCAGCGTGAGCCACTGTGCCCGGCCTGCTTTTAAATTTTTAATTGTGTAAAATACACAATACATTTACCATGTGAACCATCCAGTGTACAGTTCAGGAGCGAGAAGTCCCACCGCTGAGCAGCATATCTCCAGAACTTTCTCATCTCTCTGAACTGAAAACCAACGCCTTTTGCTATCTGGATGGCTTATATTAAAACGTATTTTTAGCAGTGTTTTAATAAGCATCTTTATAACTAATAGCCACTTGAATTATAGAACTTACTTGAATGACTTTTTCAGGATAAATTCTTGGAAGGGGGGTAGGCCTGAGGCCGCTTTGTCAGCTGTGTGTTGTGGGAAGCATCCAGCCACACGGTGTAGCAAGTTGTGCAGCTGATGGCCAGGGCTATGGTCCTGTGCCCAGCTGGTGACCAGCACTCAAGGGACAGAGCCCTGACTTGCAGAGTGGCTTTCTTTCTCCTGTCAAATCCAAAATGCTTTTTTATGGTTGGTTTGTCCAAATCAGGATCCAGGCAGCCCTGTGCTCTGGAATAGTTCAGTTCCTGGCCACTCATTCCTGCCCTCCCTCCTCACATTGTCCACTGAAGAAACCGGGTCATTGTCTGATGGAATTTTGTGTGCACTGGAGTTGCTGGGTCTCCTTGAGTGACGTTGGACATGCTCCTTCATCACTGTTCTCCTTGCTCCCAGGGGTCTGATGTCGGCTTGCTCTTCTTGCTGTGATGTTGGGCTCCTCCAGTAGGCTCAGCCTCTCTCAGCCGCCTCCTCCACTGTCGGGTTCCCCCAGCCTCCCACCGAGCTGGGCGTCAGCCCTGAGCACTGCTGGATCGCAATAGTGGCTTTCCAAACACTATCATCTCCTCCTCATTTATACGCTCTGGTTCTTCTGAAAAACACCCTAACGTACTTTCCCTATTCCCTTCCTGATCACCCTAAAATACAGAGTGTTGAAGAAGGCATGGGGGAAGCCGGTGCTCTGCGAGGCCGTGGCTGCTCCACCTCCCTGACCTCACGAACACACCACAGTCGTGAACATTCTTCCCGATGTTCACCCAAGGAATGTCTACCACGGTGCCTCCGTGTCATCCTCATGACATCCCAGCCAGCCTTGACAGAGCTTTGCTCTGCGAGAAGTGGGTCACACAGAACACAGCGTGGGCACAAGGTGCTCACTGCTCCAGTGTTCCCCTGGGTTCCAGGCATTTCAGTGACTAGGAAAGACTGTCTCAGTTTTTAGGGAGAAAAAAATGAGGCAATTTCCATGCAGAGATTATAAGGTTTTCGCTTGTTAAAATTTGGTATCTATGTGACTTTTACAGTGAAAATCTTGTTCCTAATAATATTATTTGCTCTGTCTGATTACATATAAACATTTTGAAATAGCAATACCAATATTTTCAGTAACAAGTCTACTGGAAAGACAGGGCTGTCCCTTTTGTCATTTTCTTCTTACCCCTTCAGGAAAGGGCTGTTCAGTAAAAAGACTGTTTCAAAGTCATTCCTACTGTGGTTTTTCTATCCACTTGATGCTCAGGGTTGTTGTTGTTGTTTTTTTTTTTTTCCAATTTGCTTTAATTTAAACAATGTATTTATTTCTTCTTTTTAATTGTAGAAAACATTTGATTCCAAAGCCAAAGCCTCAAAGCAGGTACATTTCAGAGGGGTCTTGTTTCCACCCCTGTCCTCGCCTGCTCTGCCCTAGAGGTAACAATTTTACTTAGTTCTGGGTTCACCCTTCTATTGCTTCTTTCTAAAAACATAATTAGATCAGATATATGTTTCCCTTCCCCGTTTAAAAGACAGTGACATCTCCATATACTTTCTCATCTTCCCTCACTGCACCGAGGAACTGCACTTAGATGTCACATATACTTGGGGACCCCTCTAGGGCCGGTGTGGAACTTGCTGGTTCCTCTTCATGGCCACCTGGCACCCTGCACTCGGGGGTCAGCCCCAGCGCCCCCAGGTAGGCCCCTGGGTGGGGCACTTGTGCTGTTTCCCACTTTTTGCTATTCAGAAATGTGCAACAGAGAGCTTTGTGGTATGCACATTTCTAAAGTTTTTGGTAAATGCTGCCAAAGACTTGCTGGAATTTGGGCCAATTTATCCTCTTCCTGGAATGTGTGAGAGTAACTGACAGATGGGGTTTTTGTTTGGAAACTCAAGGTCTGGGTGGGGGGTGGGTGAGGGCAGGCGGTGCTGGGTAGGTATGTGGGGGAGATCAGAGGCAGATTCTACAGCCAGGGCTGGGAGGGTCGAAGGTCCAGGGGGCCCTGGCCAGGCAGGTGTGGGCTGTGTGGACAGGTGCTGACATGGAAAGACCTGCCCAGGCAGCATTAGCAAGGCTGGGCCTAGAACCCAGACCCCCTCAAGGCAGACGGAGAGGCAGAACAAGACAGACCCTGATGAGACGTCAGGGCAGAGACAGACACAGACAGACAAGGAGCCCCAGGGTCGCCACATTGCTGGACACCTTGCCTGGCAGCTCCCATCTACCCTAGCCTCTCAGGGTGGCCCGTCTGGCCCTGCTCAGGATGCTGAAGGTGCAGGTTGACTGGGAGAGAGGGATCTGGGTGTGGGGAATAGGCTAGCAAGGGATGTGGGGGCCAGGCCCCTTGTCCAGAGGCCACTGCACTCCACACCGAGGAGGAGCAAAGCACAGCAGGCGGCTGCTAGGAGAGCCAGTTCAGCCTCCTGCGCTATTCCCTTCCTGAGGCTCACGGGGCAGTGTTGGAGCGGCAAGAACACGGGCAGCCTGGGGAGGGCAGGGCCACTCCTGGTGACAAAGCCAAACCCCAGCACCCCATCAAGGCAAGGCCTGCCTGTGCATCATTCTGGCAAATGGGCTCCACCCATGGCTGAAAGCCACGACAGCAGGGACACGCCCCACCGCCTGCCCGGGAGGCACCATTGTCAACTCTGCCATCCTGTCAAGCACTTGCCAGGCAGGCCCTCCTCTCTGAGACCCCCTACCTACCTTTGAAGGTGAGCCACAGAGGCCTGGAGAGAAGCCTTCAACCCCCCCAGGCCCCAGCACCAGTAAGAAGAGGGGTTAGGGTCAGGGCCAGACCTGCTGCCAATGCCCTGACTGCCACGTCCCCCACCTCCTCTGTGTGGCACCCTGGGTCACACAGCACTTTTAGGGGGGCACCTTCTGTGCCGGTTTTGGAGTGTGACCAGCCCTGGCCCTCTGCTTTGTGCCTTGCCCTGAGCTGAGAGGCTATTGCCACTTCCGTCCCATGTGCTGCTGCCCCTTCATCTACAGCTGACCAAGTCAGCGAGGACGTGTGCCGCAGGCCAGCTTGCTCCCTGGGAAATGGAATTGGGACCTGGGACATGGGTTGGTCCCTGCTGGCCGCCTGACCATGTGGCCAGGAGTGGCATTTTCGGCCTCATGTGTGAGAGCCAGAAGGAGCTGGTTCACAGAGAGAGAGAGGAAAGATGCGGGTGCAGGGAAGCACAGCCACGGTCCCTACTCTGTGGCCAGAGGGCTACAGTTCCTCCTTGGCAGCTGCAGACTGACTTTTTTTTGCTCTTTGAGCTCAGATAATTAGGGTCCCACTTTATCAATAAGGGAACTCGCTGAACTTGGGAGAGGGGGAGAGAAGTGGGGGCACTTGCCTGAGAGTCCTGAGTGGCAGTGGAGGAATGGAATTCAGCACAGTTGGGGCCTACTGACAGCCGGGGAAGCCTGTGCGACTGGGTCAAGGGGCTCCCCATGGATGCCGGGCCGGGACTGCATGGAGGATGGGGACCGGAGGTGGCCGTGGTGGGACAGCTAAGGGGGACCCCTGATGGCCAGCCCAGAGCCAGCTCTTTCCCTGGTTAGCTGGACGGGCCCTGTGCCTCTGTGTCTCTGTAACATGGGGATGTCAGGGATTCTGCAGTTGGCAGCTGTCCTGTACTCGGGGCTGTGCTCTGGGTCTAAATCTTCTCTCAGGCCCTGAGGGATGTGGCCACACTCCCCACGAAGTCTCTCCACCGGCCCTGAGATACAGATGGTCCTTCGTCCTGCCTGGCGCCCCAGGTCCTGGGACCTCTGGGCCCAGGTCCTCTCTGGCGGCAGGCAGCCTCACGGCGTGATGGGAAGGGTGCCGGCTCGGGCCAGGTGCCTGGGGCTGTCAGCAGCCACCCTCTGACACCCAGGCCTGTCCAGCTGGAGCGTCTCAGCCTCGCTCTGTAGATACAAGCACGCCCAAGAGGAGCAACGCCCATGACGGCGCCAGGTCCCAGGGCCAGGCCCAGCCGACAGACATACACGCCACTGGTAACCCTGCCAGCCACAGTCTGACATCAGTCCAGTTAACTCCACACAGTTCCCAGAGCAGCCTGGCCCCCTGGGGCCCCACCCTCCATCATCCCCTCTTGCCATGACCCACCCTTAGGACGCCCTTCCCTCCTGACATTCCCTGGGCACAGCCTAGCACATGCCTTCCTTGTCCCGGAAGACTTCCTGAACTTCTATACACAAAGAACCTCGAGACATTAGTGCTGGAGGGATCACAGCCACCCTCCATTTAATAAGGAACAAGAGAACACCAGTCAGAGGCCTCTTTTCCCAACTGCCCATGCCCTGTGGCTGTTCTGAGCCTTCAGACCTCCTTCGTGGGTCCTGAATGCAGGTGACATGAATCCCAGGGGCCTGTGTCCTGCCTAAGAGGGCAGTGGGTGAGGGCCATCCTGCTAAATGCTTGCTGGTGACCACAGGTGGGGCCGCTCTCTGGGCTATGTTCTTACTTGTAAGATGGGTCAGCTGGGTTTAGCCAACTGATTTCTCCCAGCTCCGCAGGCTTTTATTTTCAGCTAGCCCAGGGAGGGGTCTACACGATTTAGATTCCCAAATGACGGCTGAGTGTCATGAATGCAAAATGCCAAGTGATGAATCAAGATGGAAGCTCCTAAGGCAGTGGTTCTCAACCTTCCTAATGCCATGAGCCTTTAATACAGTTCCTGTGGGTTGCGACCCACAGGTTGAGAAGCGCTGTCCTAAGGGGAAGGCTGAAAACACTCGGATTCGGGCTTCCGTGAGTGCTTTTGATGTAAATGGGGCTAACCCAGTGCCCCAGGACACTTGGGCTCTAAGGATGCTAAGCTGAGTGCCTCAGAGAGCAGTGGGGTCCTCCGGGGTTCAGGGCTGGAGATGATGGTAATGGATGGGGGATAAACCAAGGGAGGCTTCCTGGAGGAAGCAGCTCCTGAGCCAGTCCTTAAAGGGTAGCTGTCTCAACCGGCTGGGCTGGGAGAAGGGGAGAGGGGCTGTGGGTGCAGGAACAGCACAGACAAAGGCTCAGAGGCACAGAGGTGTCAGGCAGGCCCAAGGACAGCCCTGCTCCAGCTCCTCAGCGCTGCCAGCCAAGGCAATTTGGCAAGAATAGTGCCGAATTATTAATCTGCCCCCTGGGACCATAAACGGGTTTAAAGCTTTATAAACGGCTTTGGCTCCCGGTTCCCACCTGGATTTTTACAGAGACAGGTTGTGAGACAGATCCTTCTGTGCACCCCCCATGCTCACCCCAGAGGTGGGGGGGCAGAAGGGGAGATGCTGCCCTCCCATAGCCCCACGTCGCCTCCCATGCAGCGAGAGAGCCAGCTATGTTTACAAGCTCCAGTTGTCTCCCACAGCACTGACGACCAAATGGCTGGGGGCGGCAGCAGGAAACACCTGGCTGCAGGGCCAGACACCAGCCTCCACCTGCCCCCCAAGGGCCCCCACGCCCACTTTGCCCTGGCAAAGCCCCACCTCCCTCCATCTGGCCTGCAAGTCCATTCCAGGCTCTCCTAGTTTCTCTATCCCTCTTGCTGCAACCCCAGCCCTCACTAGCCACAGAGGCTATGCACGAGGACTGAGCTGCCACCGTCTGTTTATCTTGTGCCCCAGCCTGGCCGGTGCCTTGCCTGGTGCAGGGCATGCAGCGATGCCCAACAAAGGCTTTCTCTGCCTCGTTCACCTAAGACGTCCAGTGCCCTGGCAGGCGGCGAGAAGACGCCACGTCCTGTACCCTCTGAGCAGCCAGGACTTCTGGCTCACCCAGCTCAGTGACTTCCAAACCCACGGGCACCAGGACTGGGGGCTGGCAAACATTTAAGTGCCCAGGCCACAGATAGGGAAACCAAGGCTGGACAGAGAGCTGGCTCTGGGGCCCGGGCAGAACCAGCTTGGATGCCAGGCCTGTTGCCTCACAGCCAGACTCTTACCCAGGCCGGCGTCTCGTCAAGGGCTTATAGAGACTTAAAATGCCTTTTCCTCCACAAACATATCTGTCTGGTTACAAAGCGCTCCTGCTACCTGGGAGCCCCAGGGTCCATCATCGTGAGCGGAGCGTGGCCCGCAGAGTTCCTGTCTAGACCTCCTCCACATTTGGTCCTAATTTCATGCTCTGCAGGCTCCCAGATTCCTGCATTCAGTAATAAATAGGCGAGGAAATGCTTGGCGGCACTGCGCTGGGCTCTGAGATTTTACCCAGAGCCCCACTGGGGGTGGGCTGGTGGGAGGGGACCAGGGCCTGGAGAGCAGGCTGTGAAGCACCTGCAAAGTCTCCCCTGCAAGCCCCACCCTCAGCCCCAGCAGCCCTTGGGCTCAGTTGTGCCAGCACCAGGGGTGGGGGAGCAGAGCTGTCAGAAATGCCCATGGCCAGGGCTGGGTGCTGCCAGGCTCGGGGTGGAGTGGGGGCTGGCAGATGCCCTGAGCTAGCCCTCTTGGTGGGCAGGATTCCTTGAGAGGTTCCCAGAAAGTGCACAGAGATCATGGCATTGACCAGCCATGTGCCAGCTTCATGGGCACTCTGTGCCATGTGGCCTACTACACTGATCTCACCTCAGCCTGGGCTCCCCCAGGACACAGGACCTTCCCTGTGGCAGAAGGGACTGAGGCCAGCCATGGACACACTTCCTAGGCCTTCAGGGGAGCCAGGGCTTCACATATCTCAGCTGGGAGGTGACAGGACACCATCTCCTAGGGAGTAAACAACGGCCAAAGAGTGAGGCCAGCCACTCAGTAAGCAGAAAGCCCGGCCAATAGACACCCTCTTCTGTCCCAGGAGCTGTGCTGGAGCTCAAAGCTGGTCCTTGTATGGCATCCAAGCCACAGGCCACACTCAGGGCCAGCCCCCACTGCCCGAGGCCAGAGCAGAGAGGCTGGAGTCCTGCCTGGCCCACCAAGGATGTGGCTTGGCACTGGGAAGGGGAGTCTGGGGGTGCTATGGCCCCAGAAAAGAGGAGCCAGAGCAGCCCCAGGGCTGTGGGTGGCTAGAGACCCTTGGTGCATTTACCAGGAAACTGGAGGGAGCAGGTGTTTGCCCAGTTGGACTGGTAGGGGACTCAGCTTCCTGCTCCATGGGGCTCAGCTTCCCATCAGGGGGCTCAGCTTTCCTACTAGCAGGGAAAGAAAGTACCTCCACTTGGGTGACTACACCTCCAGGCACAGTCCCCGGGCAGCGACTATCCACCAACCTCGGGAACCTTGGGCTGGGACAGAGGGTGTCAGGAATAGGCCCCTTCTGGCCTCCATCCCTGGCTGCCCTGAAGCTGCCTTGGGCTGCCTGGGCAGGGCTTATGTAGCAAACCCTGGGAGGGTTTGGTCACAGTGAGCATAGGGTGCCTGGGCAGATCATGCTGTCAGGGGGTCTTGCTGTGGGGCTCTTTTGTCAGGTAGGCCACTGTGTTAAGGCCCTTGGAACAGAAAGGCTGGGAGACCCTGCAACAGTACAGCTTGAGCTGTGGTCAGGCCCGGAGCAATGGATCTCTGGCCAGGGTTCTGCTTGCCTAGAAGAGGGCAGACCTGAGCTGTGCCAGCCCATGTGATCCAAGGAGACTGGATGGATCCTTGGCTGGGGGGTGGGGGGAGCTCAGAAGGATCTAGCATGCTGCCCATGCCCTCACTGTGCAGATGGGTGCTGTGCTCCTGTGGGTCGCGACACACAGGAACTGTATTAAAGGGCTGTGGCATTAGGAAGGTTGAGAACCACTGTCCTAGAGAAAGGGCCTGGCCCAGGGTCACCTTGAGTATCTGCCAGTGAGGACTGGACACAGACCAGCTATCCTGAGCTGCCTCCTAGCCCCAAGGTTGGGGATGGCTGGGTGGGAGGGAGGAAGGGCCCGGGCTTCAGAATACTGTCCCAGAAGCCCCCAGAGATCCCCTGGTCCCACCACCTCACATTCTGAAATACTTACGTGCATCCACAAAGCTCCTGGTTCACGCCCATCTCTCCGGCCAGCCCTTAAACTGCCGACACCACAGATCCCAACACAGTAGAGCAATCTGCTCTTCAACAACCAGGATGCTCAGAACCCCCCTGGGACTCAGGTAATCCCGCGCCTGGCTTATGTGTTGCCCTACTGGGTTCCTGCGGAGGACACATGCTCGCTCAAGCATCTGGGGCTCCCCAGTGCCTCTTAGCAATGATAAGCACTGTCCTGTACTGAGTGCCACTGCTGCTGCGCCAGGGCCGCATGGCCCTCTCTAAAGCTCCCTCAGACCTCAGGGCAGCCTGGGCGAGAAACCCAGGGGAGGTCAGGAGGTGAGGCTGGGGGTGCTGTGCTCCCCTGAAGCTGACATCTTGTCCCCCCCATCCCGCTTGCCTCAGACAAGAGGGACACGGGTAAGCCACAGGGCAAGTCCCAGGAAGGCGACTACCGCGTTTCCGTGTCGCCGCAGTCCTCCGGCCACCAGGGGTCAGTGCCGCGCCAGCACACAGTGGGGCTGCGCGCGCCGTCAGGGGAAGGGTGCCCCCAGGGCGGGTGGGTCAGCTGGTGACGGCGTCCTGGCTTTTGCCCCATCCGTGTAAACAACGTGCAGGAGTCGGCTTAAAGCCCTTTCGTCGCTGGATTAAGCTTTTCCCCTAACTTCCTCTTCCAAGAACTGAGCGCGTGCCCAGTCCCTGTTCAGGCCTGGAGGCGGGACGTCGCCCCCAGACCGTCCTGGGGCCGGCGTCCTGCTTCAGTGAATGCTATGCTTATGTCCTGGACGGGCGCTGGGCACATCCTCAGGCAAAGACGTGGAAACTGAGGCACAGAGCCGGAGGCAGCAAAGCCAGGACCCAATTCCAGGCCTCTGCCCACCAAAGTGGCTCAGCACCTCGAATTGGACAGCACCTTTGGTTGCTCAGAGAAGCCCTTGGGGACACTGAGCCTCATGGGAAGGTGCAAACAGGTTCAGGGACACTCAGCAGGGACACTCTGGTGCTCGGGGATCGAAGGAGTGAGGGTGGATGCCTAGAGAGCAGGGGCCTGTTCTGAGTGAGAAGAAGCATTGGGTAACAAGTGTGGGGGCCTCTGGGCTGACGGCCCTGGCTGAGGGAGACAGGATGTCAGTGATGAGCCAGGTTCACTGAGGGCCCTGCAGCCCTTCTGCGCCCGAGCCACGTCTGCTGTGGTCCCACCAGGGCATCCATGCCCACTTGCCCTGCAGAACCTGACCCAGGCCCACTGTCCACACCACACATTCCTGTGCTCACTCACACATCTGTGCCTTGAGTGTACTGCATGCCTTGGGCGAGCGAGATGACAGAAGCTAGGCAGAGCTAGGCAGGACCCTGCCGTCCCGAGTGCGCAGTCTAGCAGCATAGGGGACACACTACACTTGGTAACAACCCAGACAACAAGGGCCCAGGAGCTCCCTGCACGTGGCTGCATCTCCCCGTGGCCTCTTGGAAGACTGGCTGGGCCTGCCCACTCTCCCAGACTCCGTCAGCCCTGAGTGCCACCCCTGTGCCTGGGGACAGTCTTGCTCAGAGTACCATCCCTGATGGCTTGAGTTCGGTTGGTTTCCCACTTGGACAACAACCCCCACCCCACCCAGGCTTTGGAGTGGGAGAGAGAAGGAACCACTTGGAGGGGAGGCCGGATCCCTCTCCCTGGGGCACCAGCAGAGGTGGTGAGAGCTGAAGGCACCTCAGGCCTAACCGAGGCCTCTGTAGGGCCCCTGGGTGCTGAGGAGCTGAGGTAGGGCATTCTCGGTTGGAACACCAGTCCCTTGGCACCAGGTCAGTGAACCTTGGACGCTGCCGCTACCTTTCAGAAAGGAGTCACCCAGGGTCCTGAGAGAAATGCCTGCCTCTCACATGTGGCACACAGACTCCAGGAAGGGCAGGGCCCAGCTCCCGGCATCGTGGTCTGTCTTCCAAGGCCCCTTTCAATTGCCTGGCAGGCCCTGCTGTGACAGCCCCCTCCATTCTGTGTTCACTATCACAGCCGCTGCCCAGGGCCTTGTGAGGCTGTTGTCTGCTGCGTCTTGGCACCTGGCCCTGCCTCCTGCCCCATCACCCTGGTCCCACCACAGGGGCCTCTGTTCACTCAGGACAAGGAGAGACACCACCCTAAGCTCAGAGTGCTGCCCACCTGCAGCAGCTGAGACAACACCCATAGTTCTCCTGCCCCCCGCTTGTGTGTCTCCTTGCTGGGGACTCTGTGGCCAACTCCACAGCTGGTGTGAGTCCCTCTGGGATTCTGTCTAGTCTTCCCTGGGCCCCATAGAGGCCGCTCCCCTCGACTCTGAAGCCCAGATGGGCTAAGAGTGCACCTCCTGGTGTGGGGGCCGCACTGAGGAGCCCCCAAAGTGAGTCTGGCCTAGCAGTGGCTCCTCTGAAGATGGCCTCACCCCTAGGGGAGGTGCTGAGTGTGAGGCACACCTCCCTGACCCACACCCTAGGCCTGGTTTAGGCATAGCCCCTGGGAGCTGAGCACTCAGGACGGGGAGAGGTGAGGATGTGCCCCACCTCTGCTGTCTGGGAAACTTCAGCCCTATCAACCCGAGCCACAGATTGGCCCACTCCCGGGCAGGTAAGAGTAAGACCTGGGCTGTATCCAGTAGCCACTAGTGCCCATCCAGCCAGCTGGGCAGACTGGTGGCTTCAGAGCCTTGGATGAGTATATGGATGACACTCAAGTGGCCGAGTAGCTCCAGAGTCCAGGACCAGCCGCCCCAGCCCTGGCTACCCTCCACTGCCTTGAGACCATCGTCCACATCTGTGGCGCCCCTGCCTCCCACCTCCCACCTCCTGCTCCAGGCAGTCTGTGCTAAGGCCTGTTGGAGACACCTGTCCCTCCCAGCCCCGGACATCCCGATGCCAGTCTGTACCTGCCTGGTAGTCAGGAAGACTCTCCCACCAGCATCAGGGTGCGGTAAGCCTCAGCTCGACCATGAAATAGGACAACTGTGGCTCCGTCCAGCTCCTCCCTTCTGCCTCCCTCCTTCCATTGCGTACACAGAGGGAAGGCTACGGGTCATGCTGTGGAGGGACAGCTACCTGCTGCGTCCTGGCCTGAGGAAGCAGGGCTGTTGGCAGACTGGACACATGTCCCTGCCCAGATCTTACATGCTGTCCACAGTCTGGTGGCACTGGTGGCCTTGATAGTGCCTCACTGACATCTCTTTGGTATTTCCCCACATGAGTCTGGGCCATGAGTTCCCCCTGCTCTCCGTGCAGGGTGCTAAGTGAGGGGAGGTGACACAGGGTGGCCTGTGGGGAGAGGCTCCAGCACTGTAGCATTTGCAAGGCTGGGGGCATCTCAGGTGTGATTTTCATTATCCTTATCACCACACGAGCTCGCCTGTGCCACGGTGCTGCAGCCCGTGTTCCCACCCATGTCGGCACATGTTTCCCACAACAGTCCTGTGGTTCTCCCTGAGGGTCCCCATCAATCCACCATGGGCTCTCTCTGGAGCACACCTAACTCTCCCAGTCTAGGTCCCAACACCCCACTTTTGCTCCTCTGCCCCCTCAATGTTCCTCGGACATGTCTGGGTAAGAGGCTGCTCCTCCAGCCTCCCAACCACACACTTCAGTTTTCTTGCCTCTGGCCTTTGCTAGTCCCATTCCCCAGGCCTCAAACTGTCCCCCATGCTGCAGGTTGAGATTTCTGGCCATCCCCGTGCATGCTCCTTGAACAAGTCTTTCCTGACCCCAGCCTCTGGAGATGGCTCCCTCTTCTGGGATCTGGCACTGTCCACACCACATGGTTGGAATTTGTAATCCAGCAGTGAATATTCACTGAGCTCTTAGTTTATCTGGGCCTGGCGCTGGGTCCCTGCCTTCCTGGAGTTTTCAGTGTTACTGGGGGACATGTACGTGTACAGTGATATCAGGGGGTGTAAGGAGGGAAAACGGAGAGTGTTAATGGCCAGGGCAGGAGAGGCGGCCCTGAGGATAAGGGGAGGACTATAGCAAACAGCACTGCTGAAGGACATGGCATATGCAAAGGCCCAGTGGCAGGCAGAGCAAGGCGAGGTCAAGGATTCAGAGCAGCTCAGTCTGCGTGGTATGTAAGAGCGAGAGGGGGGCATGACGTACAGGGAGAGGCTAGCTGAGATCAGGGGCAGTAGGGAGTGGGTGCCTGACCCAGCCTTCATGGCGCCCCGTCCTTATCTCCCCTCTGTGAGAGCGCCATGTTCCTTTCATTCTTCTTTACGTGTCCCCACACATCAAGCTGCCAGAAGTGGGGCTGCACATTTCTAACAAGTGCCTTGAGCTGCTAGTGCCCATGTCCTCAGGCCACACTTGAGGACGAAGGGCCTTCAGGACACCACTCCCTCCTCTACCCCTCCTCCGTCCTTGGCTGGCTCCTCCTCACCTGACCTCTGAGTGTCAAGGGCCCAGGGTGCAGGCCTTTCCCCTATCTGCCCCCCACGGGCATCTCCTTGGCTTCACACTTTCCAGACCGTCTACTGAAATGGCCCCCTGCCCCTCACTGGTCTATACTCCTGAGCCTGCCAGTTTATACTTCCAGCCCTTTCCACTTCTGTGTTACACATTCATTATTGCCAGTCTCTTCCCTCTGGAATCTGTGCTGCTGAAGGGAGGCGTCAGACTTGGTATGTTTTGTTCTGGTACCTGGAATGGTGTCACAGCCCACAGTAGGCACCTGGTAACTCTCAGTCTATGAGGAATGAATGAATCCAGGGAAGGTGCTGAGAGTGCTTGGCCAGGACAGAACCTGGATCCATTCTGCATTTTGAAAACATCTCTGTGGCTACTGTGTGGGAAACAGGTGTGAGGTGGGTGAGAAGGGAGCTTTCCAAGGTTGTTGTGGTCATCAGGTGAGAGGGGCTGGGTGGCTTGATGGGAGAAGTATTGACAAGGTTTGCAGTGGCTGGATGGGGACAGTGAGGAAGTCTAGGGGACTGAGGCTTCTGGCCCTGGTGCCTGTGAATGGAGGGTCATCAAGTATGCCCTGCTCCATCTGGGAGCCAGGACAGTGGGAGGCTTGGGCCTGGATCCAGGCTCCCAACACTGTGGGTGAGTTTCTTGACTCCTCTGGGCCTGAATTTGACAAAATGGAAGTGAGACTAGGACTGACCTTATAATCAAGAGGACTGACCCTTGTCATGAGAAGCAGTATCAGCTAAATAGAGTGCTGGCTAAGATGGAGTACCAGGGACCAGGCCTACCCTCCTGCTGGAACAGCTCGATGTCCAGCACAAAGGACTCTGGAACAACATCCCTCAGAGCATTAGAAACCATGTGACAAGGGACAATGAATCTCAAGAAATGGGAAAGAAACAAAGGGGACTATGATAGGCCTAGCTCCCCACCTGGTGGGAATTTCCAGGCTGTGGTGCTGGAAATCCGAGTTAAGGAGAGAACTGAGAGGCCAAGGAGGTCAGCACAGTTAGAGGTCACTGGAGAGGAGAGAGCTACACAGACAGAGAACCACAGAGCCTTAAAGAAGGTCCCCTTGCACAGTGAGCTGAGTACTGATTTGTGTGTAAGCAAAACTACTTAAGGCCAGAGAAGGGCCAGGCAGGGATTCTAGGGAGCAACATCTGCAGCTCACGCAGGTCCAGATACAGCTCCTGTCCCCCCCGCCCCAGACAGGAAAACTCCACCACTCACAAAGCACTGGGTACTCAGGAGGGTTTTGACTAAAATCTGCTCTAGTCTTGCCTGAGGAAAAAAAAAGCAAGACCTGAAAGGATCAAACTGTTTCATAACTTAACTGCTGCCTAGAACAAAACGCACAAGTATGTACTAGAATACAAAAATGCCCAGCACCCAAAAAGGCAAAAGGCACAATGTCTGGCATTCAATAAAAAATTACCTGGCATGGAAAGGGGCAGAAAAATACGATCCACAATGCAGAGAAAAATCAGTCAACTGGAGGTAGCCCCCAGATGGCCCAGATGACAGAATTAGGAGACACGGGTATAATATAGTTATCAACTCTAGCCCACACATTCAAAATACTACAGGAAAAATTGAGCCTATTAAGGAAAGTCATGGAAGATATTAAAAGGAACCAAACCAAACTTTGAGAGATGAAAATATGACAATGTCCAAGATAAAAAGTTCATTGATCTGACCTACCATTAGATGAAATATTGCCAAAGAAAGGATTTGTGAACAAACAGTGAGTGATAGAAAGCACCCCTGTGATAGGGAACACACAGAGGAGAAAACAACCGGAACAAACAGCTTCAGTGAGATGTGGGAAAACCAAGTGGTATCTGTAACGGAATCTCCAAAAATGGCAGCTAAACAACGATTCAAAGAAATATTGCAGAAGAATTTCCAAGTTGGATTATAATTATAAACCCAGAGATACACATATCTCAGCAAACCACAAATATTTAATATAAGAATCATGACGAAAATAACATCAAAGGACACTATAACCAAATTGCTTAAATGATCATTATAAACCCAGAGATACAAATATCTCAGCAAATTACAAATATTTAATATAAGAATCGTGAAGAAAACAACATCAAGGGACATTATAACCAAATTTCTTAAACCAGTGATAAAGACAAAATCTAAATCACAGAAATGGGGTGCGTGACCTACAGAGGAGCAAAGATAAGAATGACAGCTGACTGTGGGTTGGGGACAATGAAAGCCAGGAGACAGTGGAACAACATCTTTCCAATACTAAGAAAAAAGAGATGCCATCAACGTGGAGTTTGCCGTCTGGAAACCCCCCTAAGACTTCCCCCGATGAAGGGGAAATAAAGAGGAACACCCTCCTTTTCTCCCTGGTAGCCTAGTCCTGGAGGGTCCCCAGCTCAGCACCTTCCCATCCTACACAGTTTGGTCTGTTACTGGTGGACTCTTACTTTCTCACTGGGTTTGGGTTCCCAGTGGCCCAACTTGAGCACGGTGACATCATCCGAGTGCACAGTCTCAGGCCCACTGCGGGGCCCCTCAGGCTTCATGAAATCCAGCTCTGTGGCCCCTTCCAGGATTCCAGTGGGAGAAACTCTGTTCATAGGGCACTGGATGAACTGTGGCTTATCTTGGGCCTGGGTTGAGGGGACAGCAGCTCTGCAAGGGCTTTTCCCCCGGGGACCCCACCCCCTTGGACCTGGGCCCTTCAGAGTAAGCATGGTGTAGGATGAGGCATTGGGGCTGGGGCACACGGCAACCTTGTGCCTCGTATGCCAGCCAAACCCTCTACCACAGGGGTGTGAAAACAAAAGAGACACCCATGTAAGGTATTTTTTAAAATAAACTGAATAAAATATGTATTTTAGCTATTCACAAGGTTACAGCCAGTTTCCATGGCTACAGCTACAGGCTGCATGTGCTGAGGTGAGGAGGTGGCCCCCCTTGACCTAGCATAATCTCTTTCCAGGCACCAGCACCTGCTGCTGGGCTGGAGGGAGGAGGGGCCGCTTGTCCCCAGCACTGCGATGTCAGTGGCTAATTAGAATCCTGTCTGTCTTCCTCAGCACTCCGCAGTTTCAGTGGCGTTTTCTTTGGGTGAAGGATTTCCCTGGAGAGAGCAGCCCTGACACTCAGTGAGACTGTGGTCCCTACCTTACTTCACAGGTGGCTTCTGGGACAGGAACGAGTGACCAGCAAACAGCAGACAGGTAAAATGGAAGCCTGAACTGTGCGGCACAGACAGGGAGTAAGCCCAGGGCAGACAGAGGGGCAGCATCAGCTGGCCCTGTGGATCTGGGCCATGCCATCCCTGGGACCCTTTCCCTCTCACTCCCTGGGAATGGTCCTGGACTCCTCTGTCTGCACGTCTCGGCCATGGTCTCCACCTGGCCCAAGCCTCATTCCCTCAGCTTTGCCCCTCACCCTCCTCTGGCCCTGCCTTTTAATGCCTCTCCTGTGAGGAGCTCACCCCTGCCTCGTTGCCTTTGCACGTGCTGTTCCGCCTACCTGGAACCGCCATCAACCCACACATGGCCACTGTGGGCTCTTACTCACAATTCCCTTCAGACGTAACTTTGGGGACACTCTCCTGCCCTCGCAGGCTCCCCGGGCGCCCCACTCAGCACACAGGCCCTGCACTGTGTACACAGGGAGGCTGGGACACAGGACCCATTCAGCCCTGATGGCCATCAGGTCCTGTGTGTCTGCGTGCATCTTTGTGTCAGTGCATCTGAGCGTGTCAACGTGTCTGTATGCATGTCTCAGTGTGTGTGTTAGTGTGTGTGCACGTCTCAGCATGTGTAGGTCTCAGTGTGTGTGTGCACACCTGTCAGTGTGTGCAGGTCTCAGCGTGTGTGTGTGCACACCTGTCAGTGTGTGTACATCTCAGGGTGTGTGTGCACACCTGTCAGTGTGTACACGTCTCAGCATGTGTGTGTGCATGTCTCAGTGTGTGTGTTAGTGTGTGTGCAGGTCTCAGCATATGTGTCTGCGCACCTGTCAGTGTGTGCACGTCTCAGCATGTGTGTGCACACCTGTCACTGTGTGCACGTCTCAGCGTGTGTGTGCACACCTGTCAGTGTGTGTGCGTGCACACCTGCCAGTGTGTACATGTCTCAGCGTGTGTGTGCATGTCTCAGCATGTGTGTGTGCACACCTGTCAGTGTGTGCACGTCTCAGCGTGTGTGTGCACACCTGTCAGTGTGTACATGTCTCAGCGTGTGTGTGTGCATGTCTCAGTGTGTGTGCACGTCTCAGCGTGTGTGTGTGCACACCTGTCAGTGTGTGCAGATCTCAGCGTGTGTGTGCACACCTGTCAGTGTGTGCACATCTCAGGGTGTGTGTGCACACCTGTCAGTGTGTACACGTCTCAGCATGTGTGTGTGCATGTCTCAGTGTGTGTGTCAGTGTGTGTGCAGGTCTCAGCATGTGTGTGTGCGCACCTGTCAGTGTGTGCATGTCTCAGCGTGTGTGTGCACACCTGTCAGTGTGTACACGTCTCAGCATGTGTGTGCATGTCTCAGTGTGTGTGTTAGTGTGTGTGCAGGTCTCAGCATGTGTGTGCACACCTGTCAGTGTGCACGTCTCAGCATGTGTGTGCATACCTGTCAGTGTGTGCACGTCTCAGCATGTGTGTGCACACCTGTCAGTGTGTACACATCTCAGTGTGTGGCACGTCTCAGCGTGTGCGTGAGTGCACAGCCCTGTCCCTGAATAAAGTGGAGAAGCAAAGTCAAGAGTACAGCATCCTGGCTCACCCTAAAGGCCCTGCTGGCCACCTGGCGGCCAGGGCAGGGTGTGTGCCATAGTGCCCCTGTCTCCCTCCTTTGCCCCCATTTTAAGTGCAGTGGACACTCACAGGCAGCCCCAACTGGACTCTGCATCTGGGTCTTTGTCTGAGGCCCCTGCAGCTCATGAACAGCCCCCAGCTTGCACCCTGGGCTGTGGGCAGGGGCTGCAGCTGGTGGGGCGGGGTGGGCCTGCAGGGGGGAAGGGTCAGGGCAGAGGCTCAGAGCTCAGGGCTGGAGGGGAGGTCGCCTAAGCCTTTGGAATCATGGACTCTCAGAATCTTAGAGCCACTTAGAGTATTAGAAAATCAGAACATGTGAACAAGGATGCTCAGAATCTGAGACTCCCTGGAAGGCACTTCAAAAGATCCCCGGTCTAAGCACCTGCTCAACAAACAGTAACAACCCCCCATTCAAATGTGCTTCATCTGGCCTGGCTCTCCTCCTCCCTTGGGAGAGAAGGGGGCTGCACTGCCCTTGCTCCTAGCTGAACTCCAGACATTCTGCTCCTTCTTGGGGTCACCCCAAGTTTTCTCCCAAGTGCGAGCCATGAGGACCTCCAGGAGGGTCCTTCTGGCCTGTGGGAGGAAGAGAGCCCAGTGGGCCCCCAGGACCTCGTCCGGTCTCCACCTCTTGTTCACCCTCCACTTAGCTTTCATCTCAGGGGAATTTATGGAACTGTGTCTGCCCACTGGTCCTGCACTGGCCACAGGGCTGCCAAGGCTCACTGGTCCCTGTCCCAGTCTGGGAGCTCTCTTGGGAGGCTGGTGCCCGTGGAGCTGACACAGCACCCTCGTCCAGCTATTGTGGGTCCCGCTGGTGGTTCACATCAATTTTCCTTCTTAAAAAATTGGGTGCAGCCATTTTAAAGTGAATGTAGGTGTGTTGCTGCAAGGGTCCATCTTGCGGATTAGAGGAGTTTTAGAAAGCTGCTGGCTGCTGCTGATGTGAAGGGCAGTGCCAGTCCTGGTCAAGAGTGGTCAGCTCTGGAATTTCCTCCTAATTATTAAAATCCCCGAGGCAGGAAAGTGAGAGGTGCCATGTGCAGAAGACCCTGCTGGCCCGCCTGCCCCTGCACAATGGCTTCCTTCCACTGCGAGCCCCCTCCTTGTGGAGGAGGTTTTGCTGGTTTAGAATGTTGTGAGGGCAGAAAGACCCTGATGGAAACAAGACGTCATCCCCGGGGCAGACGCTCAGATGAGGTTGGCCCCAGAAATCACACGGAACATCCAGCCATCTGATGTCTACAGCACCCTCCTCCTGCGCCAGGCACTGTGCCAGGCACCGGGCTCAATGGGTCAGTGGGTGCTGACATCCCGGTGGTGCCACGGGGCTGGATCTGCAGGAGAGGGATGCGGTCAGGGACTAAAGCCGAAACCCAGCACTTGCTGGGATGTCTTTCTGGTAGAGAGGGGGGGAGGAGGGAGGATGCTCAGGGAGGAAGGGTCTCAGGGTGTTTCAGAGAGGGGCAGTGGGCTAACAGGGCCCTGCAGGGGAGGGCAAGCAGAGAGGCCTAGGTGTCCAGTGTGGGCTCCATGGGCCGGGGTCTGGGAGCCATCCTTAGCTGGGGTGGGTTTTAAGCAGGGCATGAGCCCCACATGCTGCAGGGAGCCACAGCCCCACCCCCATCCATCCCCAGAGAGCCCAGAATTCAGCATCACGTTCCACTTGTCACGCACCCACTGCACATCTGGGATCATCCATGGGTGATGACGAAGTTTCGTCACCACCCTGCAGGGGGAAGAACCAGGCCCGATTTGCAGACCAGGAATCTAGGGCACAGAGAGGGCTAGCAACTGCCTACGCTCACCAGCCGGAAGAGCCCAAGGCCTGGCTGCGGCGGAGCTGTCGGGTCCTACAGGCTTCCCAGAACAGGGCCAGCAGCGACAAGGCCCAGTCCAGCAGTGATAAAAATGGCCACAAACGTGATTTATTTTTTATTTTTTAGAGACAGAGTCTCAAGCTGTCGCCCTTGGTAGAATGCTGTGGTGTCACAGCTCACAGCAACCTCAAACTCTTGGGCTTAAGCAATTCTCTTGCCTCAGCCTCCCGAGTAGGTAGGACTACAAGCACCCATCACAACACCCGGCTATTTTTTGGTTGTAGTTGTCATTGTTGTTTGGCAGGCCTGGGCTGGATTCGAACCTGCCAGCTCCGGTGTATGTGGCTAGCGCCCTAGGCGCTGAGCTACAGGCACCGAGCCCACAAACGTGATTTCTCAAGACATTCTGGTAAAACATTTTTCTTTTTTGAAACAGAGATCTGTTTAGTAATTAGAGGGATTCCTCATGTGGTGAGTTCACTATATTTTTAATTCCGCAAATGGGTTCTCACAGAGTCAGTAGCCCCTGCATAATCATGTGTAATCAAACAACCTAACACAGGTAAATACCAGCACTCACAGCTGACAGTTGCACTCAGGAGCTGCTCTTTTTGCAGCGAAATAGAAGACTCTTCTTTTCACTATCTCCCTTCAAACCAGAATTCAATCATTATGTTCTGAATCAGCCCCCTCAACACAGTTGCTGGTTCTGGGGTGTTTTGAGAGGACCTGAAATGAGGCTTCTGGTTCTGGGTGCAGATCCTTCTTAAGCCGGGTAGGCTGGGCTAGGCCCTGTGAGAAGTGCCCTCCAAGGGGGAGGGTGGCTCCATGTTGGAGAAACAAATGTCTTTAATTAGCCTTAGGGAAGTCCCCTAGCATCAAGCGAGACTGGGTTTGCCAACTCACGCTGGAGCAATCTGGGAAACACATCTGAACAGGACATTTCAAACACAAAGGTGTGGCCCCCCTCAAATGTGAGGTGAGTCCCTGCTGCCCTAAGCCGCCCCTTCCCTTCCCCCCTTTTCCGTGCCAGGGCTCCCCAGCTGCAACATTCTCCTTTCCTGCTTCAGTGCTCCAGGAGGGAGAATGAGCAAATGCCATGGGGACATGTTGGCAGGAACCACAGAGTGTCTGGGGAGCTGGGGACTAGGCTACAGGCAGAGCTGGGGTGCAGAGGCAAAGAAATCCCCTCAGTGAGTGCGGGGCAGGGGAGGGGGCTATCGGGCTGGCAGGGAGGTGGGGGGAGGGGAGCCGGGGTCAGTACAAGGGAAAACTGGCCTCAATCGGTTTTGAGGGGCAGAAGCCAATGAGAGGGCAGGGAGCCTGCAGCTGACCTAACTTGAGTATTGTGCTCTAACAGGGTCTGGGTAAATACATGAGGGACTGGGCTGTTGACATGCAAACACAGTCAAGATCTGTTAAGTCAAAGGTCAGGAAGGAGCATGCACAGACTGGTCCCTGGCCCCTGGGTGGTAGCCTCCGTGGCTCACACACAAATTACCCACAGAGTGGGGGTGGGCCACAGCCAGGAGTCACAGGCTTTTCCTCTGCGACAAACCAAACAGCAAACAAAAGCTGCATTGCTTGAGGTTTTTTTCTACAGCAAGCATGTATTTCTTTTACTAAAAAACCCTTTGATAATCACATAAGTGGCATGAATGAGACAAAGTTTCCTACAACAACTCTGTGCGGATGCTGCTGTTCTGCTACTGTGGTGGACGGCACATCTCACACCTCTGCGTCTTGGGGCCTCAGGACCCGCCTTTCTCACGAGTTCCCAGGGCTGCAGATGCTGCTTTTCCTCAGACCACATCTGAAATGGCACTGTTCAGGACTCATGTTTATAAGATTTGCACAATTAAACAGAGCAGTGCAAACAATGGTAATAAAAAAGGAAGATCTATTCTCCAGGGATGTGGGACCTGCCCCCCGGGCCCAGTCCTCACCCAGGGCCAGCCTGGCAGTACCCCGAGGGGTCAGCTTCACCACCGCTGCTACACACAGAAACCATCGCCAGGCAGAAGAGCCAAGATGCAGGAGGCCACAGCTCTGCCCCTGATGAACACTGTGGGCTGGGAGCCACGGCTGCCCCATGTGAGGGGTATGCCTGCTTGCCCACCTGCCCCAAGGCCACCATGGCTGAGCCAGGAAGGAAATGCTGTCTGGGGCTCTCCGAGGTGGACCCTTCTCCCAGTCAGGTGGCATATCCTACAGGGTGGATGTAATTGTTGCCATTTTATAAATGAAGAACCTGGGGCCCAGAGAGGCTGTGGAACTTCACTAGGAACACACAGCTTTGGCATAACGTGGCTCCAGCCAGCCCCGAGGGCTGTGCTCTTCTCCACTGGGCCAGAGGAGCCAGGGAATGACCCTGGCAGGCCAGAGTCAGATGTAATTGACTGAGATGTAACAAATCTCTCCCCATGGGTGCTGTAGGGAGGGCCCATTGACAAGGTGGCAGCCCCGGCAGCCTAGTTTGTTCCAGGGCCACTGCCCAGTTCCCCACTGGCCCCTACCTGGGCTCCCCGCTGGTCCAGCTGTCTCCCAACTCTGCCACCCAAGAAAGCCGGCCTGGCCAGGGCCCACTGCCACAGATGGCCTCCACACAGGGTGAGGCGCACCCAGAGCACAGAAGGACAGATGGTCTGCACTAGGTTGCTGCTGAAGAGACTCCTCCTGAGCATGCCTGAGTGGCCATCCGGGCCGTCCCCAGCCTTGTCTCTGACCAAGGCTGGCGTCTACCAGAGCTCAGCTTAGAGGAACATGACACTCTCAGAAGAGGTATTTGCTCAGTCCTGGTCTGCCTCCTGGCAACTCAGCACCCACCTTGCCCCTGTGTGCCTGGTGTCTGCCCTCCTCTTACCATTGCCCTGCCTGCAGCTGCCCCCCTGCCCCACGTCATCCTGTGTCACAGCCCAAGAACACTGTGTACAGGCCAGATCTGACCATGTCCCTCCCAGGCACCCACAGCCTGTGGGATCTCTGGGCGAAGCCCACCTGCCAAGCAGGGCTTACAAGCCTGGACTGATCTGACCCACCCCTCCCTCTGAGGCCCCAGGGAAGGGGCACGGTCCCCATTTCAAAGCCCAGGAGCCCACAGCCGAAAAGCAGCAGAGCCAGGAGTTAAAGCCCACCTTATTTGCCATGTTCTTTCCAGCCCACCTCTCCCCTCAGGGTAACAGGACTAGTCTGTCCTCACACCTTGCATGGCCCCTGCAAGGGAGGTTGGGCCAAGGCCTGGGGGGAGATTCAACAGCTGGAGCCGGTTCAGGGCACCCCTGATTCCAGAGGGAACAAAGAGCTTTAGAAAGAGATGCCCATGCACCCTATGGACAGGAGCCTCAAGGGTGGAAGGAGGGAGCTGGTAGAGGCTGAAGACAGGATTTGTCAAATCCCCACTGGAGCAAATCCAAAGGGGGTTGAGGCACACTGCAAGGAAAGTCAGCACCAGGAGCAGCGGCAAAGCTGAGCTGAGAAGCCCCAGCCCTACTGGATGGGGGCCTCAGAGGGGTGGGCCCTGAGACCAAGCTGGATGCCCCATAGCCTCAGGTCCAGGCAAGGTAGGCAGGAGCACCCTGTCTCTGCAGATGAGGGTTCCAGCTGATGTGCCCAAGGTCCGAGCTTGGCATCCATCGTCCCCACCACACAAATTGCTGTTTTACTGACACACAGATCAGGACCTATGACTTTGGAGAGGGTAGGGGCAGTGGAGCTGGGGCTGAGTAGAGGACAGGACGGCTGCCACTCTGCTTCCCTCCTGCCCTGGCAGGCCAGAGTCAGATGTAATTGACTGAGATGTAACAAATCTCTCCCCATGGGTGCTGTAGGGAGGGCCCATGTGGCAGGAGCCAGAGGTCTCCCTGCAGGAGTGGGTCCCTGTGCTGAGAAGCCTTGCCTAGAACCAGCACCAAGAACCAGGGATTTAGAGCTGGCCCTCAAATGTGCAAAACTGGGGTGATTGCATGAGTGAGGAATAGGCTCGGCAGGGATTGGGGGCTTGGACTCAGGTCAGCCCTGAGATTTCAAAGCCACTCAGCACCCCGGGGCAGAAAGGGAAGGATGGCACTCCTCCTAGCCTCCCCACTCCCTTAGGGTTTAGAGGAACAGAATGCAAAGAGTCACCTGATCATTTTATAGAAGGGAGACAGGTCTAGAGAAGGAAAGGAACTTGTTCAAGGTCACCCAGAAAAGTGGAAAGAACTGGGCAGGTAAGTCTTGACCTCTCCACCTGTGCCCACCTTTCCCCCAAATGTTCACTGCTGTGTTGGCATAACCTATGTGTGCCTGGGGGCTCAAGCCTAAGATGCTGGGAGGGCTCTATACCCCCCCATCTGCCAGAGAGGCAGGGGTAGGCAGGCTGCGACACTTTGTGTGCCAGTGTTCTAAACAGAGCTGGCACACCCCAGAGACCAGCTGGTGCTCCCTGGGGCTTCCACCACCATCTCTGTGATCTGGGGTGCTGAGGCTGAGCGAGCCTGTGGGTTCTTCCCAGACCCTGGACCCTTCCCGGAGGACATTTCTAAGCTTTCCAAGGGAGTCCAGGCTAGCCAGACCAACAGAAACTCAGCAGGATCCAGGGTCTGACTTTTTCTCAGCATCACCCAGTTGCTCAACAAGCCCGCTGTCAAAGGCATGAGCGAATAAGAAAAGCCCCACATTTCCTGAGCCCCCTGCCTCGAGGTAAAAGGGATTTTTTCATGAGCTACCAGCACCTAAGCTATTAAGAAGGCTTGTAGTCAGTGCATGAGGAATTAAAAGCAACCTGTCCCCCAGCCCAGGGAAGGAGCACTTGCTCCTGATCTGCTCAGGTAGGAGCCCAAGTCACCTTGCTCCCTTTGGCTCTCAATTCTAGTGGGAAGACATCAATGGGCACTTTCCCAGAAGGACTAAATTTGGGGGTCCGAAGAGCCCACTGTCCCTGGAAGCCCCCTCCCCAAGAGCCTGGGATGGCAGAGCGTTGCTTCCTGAGGAAGGTGCAAGGGGACACGGGCACACTCTCAGGACTCAGGTCTCCAGGACACTCTCCTCACCCTGGAGAAGGGTCCATGAACTTGCTCCTAAGTTTCTTGTCTCAGAGCTACTGGGGCTGCTACCAGATGCTACACTGGCAGGACCACTTGTGCCCAGGCAGGCCCCAGACCAGGGGAAGACGAGCTGGGGAGTGGGGTGAGGCAGTGGGGCCAGAGAAGGGATGCAAACTCTTTCTCTTGGGTTTTTAGTGTCTGGAGGCTCTTCATTTCTGGCTGAGAAATCCCCCAAACGCCAGCATGGTGCCCCATGCCGTTCAAACCCAGATTTCACACAGATAGAGCAGGGTGTGGGGTGGTGGTGACGAGCTGGTGGGCTCGAGGCTGGCTCTTCCGATTAGGGTGTGACCTTGGGCAAGAGACCAAACTTCTCTAAGGCTCAGTTTCTGCATCCGTGAAGTGGAGCCAATGTCCCCTTTCTCATGGGTGTTGGGTGGATTGATTGGGACGACTGGAGGGTCAAGTGCCCAGCACAGGGTCTGGCAGAAGACAAATCTCAGTAAATGAGAGGTCTCAGCTCCCAGCAGGGACAGAACAGAGCCAGGTCTCCTGTGGGCTCTTCTGGGAAACTTTTCCTCCCAGTATCCCCAGCCCAGCCGCCCTTCTGAGGGAAATGAATCCTTCCTTCAGTGGGTGCCCCCTCTCTCTTAGACCCTTGCTGCCCACTTCAGTCTCAGCCTCCACCACAGGGGTGCACTTTGCCCGTGGTGGGATGGTTGACACCACGGGCAGCTGCGTAGGAGCAAGGCGGCCGGGGTAGGCTGCAGTGAGTGCTCCGGTCGAGGTGGGTACGGGGCCAGGACAGCCCAGTCTGCGTGGTCCGCCCCCACACCCCATGACCCGCGCGCCCGCTTAGCCTTTACCTTGAACCATAGGAACGGTGCTGTCCTGGCCGGCGGCGGACTTGGGCGCACGTGACGGGGCGGGCGTCCGGGCGTCCGTCCTGGGCAGGGCGCACGCAGCTAGTAGCAGCCGCTTATGCCGAGGCCAGGTCTGTGGCGCCTGCTGGGGCCAGGAGGGCGAGGCGGGCACCGAGAGGCCCCCGGAGACCCCCGGGGAGGCGACTGCGTGCCCAGGCGGGAGCCTTTGCCAGCTCTGCTCTGCGGCCGCCGCTCCTGACGCCTCGCCTGGCTCCTGCGAGCGGGCGCGCGGCTCCAGCCCAGTCCCGGGCGCAGGACGCGCGCTGGCGGGGAGGGCGCGCGCCCGAGCCTGGCGGGGAGCGCGCGTCTCCGGCCCGCGCGCGCGTCGTCGGGGGATGCCGGGAGCGGCCTGGAGCTGTCCCCGGTGCTGACGGCTGGTCCGCGCTCAATGGAGCTGGAGACCTCCCGCGGGGCCGGGGAGCGGGGCGTCCACCCCAGCCAGGCCCTGCCGGGCTCCCTTCCCTGCGTTCCAGTTTCCACCGTGTTAGGATCTGGAGTCAGGCCGAGATTACGCAGTGCGACCTTGATTCTCATCTTTAAAATGGGGTTAATATCGGCACCTTTGATTCAACCATATCAGTGCTTACTGAGCGCGCCTTTGTCGTTAGTCTCCCTTGTTTGGGTGAGCGCAGACCTGAGGTTGAGATGTGTCTACTCTGCTCTGGCCTGGTGAGTGCCGGGGCACAGGCACAGCCTTCCCGAGGCGAGCAGTGCAGACCTCTTCTACCTGCCCACAGGTGCACAGCCAGGACCAATGGCTGGAAGTTAAGGCAAGGCAGACTAGGGCTGGGTACGAGGGAGAACTTTCTGACCCTAGGCCCTTCCACTGGGAGAGGTGCCCCACCAAGAGGCAGTGCCTCTGTCCCTGCACACACTGAAGGCCACAGTCACAGGGGCCCTGAACTGAGAGAAATCTGGTATTAAACAGGCTTGTGAGCAATCTGTGAATGTTTGCCTTCCTTCCTGTTGGCCTCTGAGATCTCTGCACGACGCTGTCTCCTGGTAGTGCCCGTAACCTGCTTCACCCCTCTTCTGGAGATGAGAGGGCTGAGGACAGAGGGTAACACAAGCTGCTTGGAGTCCATGTCCCCTTTACAGATGGGTTGAGCGCAAAGCGATAAGCAGCTTGCTCAGGTGCAGGAGAGGGAATGTTCTACCAACAGGGGTGCAGGCAGAGGAGCCCATGTGTCCAGTCTGCTGCCTTCCCTGCTGGGTCCACCACCAAGGGTCCCTGCCAAAGTTCTTGGAGCTGGTCAGGTCACTTTGACAATGGAGGGTTTCCTTACAACCAACCAGACAGGTTTTTCACTCCTCTTAACTAATGGGAGCACCACTGATCCCCACCCATGTGTGCAACTGTTTCCCTTCCAAGCAGGGTAATTAAACGTCACCTGCCTCATTTCCCAAGAGGCCAGTGGCTGAGTTTGAGTCACTAATGACTTGTGAACAGTGTCCGCTTCCCCCAGGCATCTACCTCATGATTAATACCACTCACTGCGAACTCAACGCGTTCCAGACACAAGGTGAAATGCTCCCAGTGCGGAGTCTCACTTGGTATGGTCAGTGACACGGTGGGGCACAATGCTGGGCTACCCCAGCTGTGCAGGTGAAGGCCTCAGGTTTAATCACAGCAGGCCCCAGTCGGTCCGACTGACTCCCAAGCATGCTCCCAACCCCCTTCTTCCAGATTTCCCATCTTCTCCCCAACTACTCCCACCTAGAGAAAAAGGATGGTAAACACTAACAGAAATTCCATATAAGGGGAGAGAGAGGCAGTCCAGCCAGGCATTGCCCTAGGAGTCGGCAAAGGAATCCTTTCAATCCACATTTTTATTTCAGATTCCCCATTATAACAACTGAGCAACTTGTTTTTTATTTTGGGGTTGCTTAGATCCTGGCAAATACATGCCAAGAATTTTTAAAGTGGCATCACTGCCAAACCCTGTCTTCATCATGCAGCTCAAATGCCTCCTCTCCTCCCCATGCCTGCTTCCCATTTGGACTCCAGACTCCCGCTGCTGTGGTCCGAGCACCTGAACCTCTGTGGAACCGGCCCCCACCACAGCTCTTGCTCGGCCGAAGCGCGGGTCCGTCCCTGTGCGGTGCAGAGAGGTGTGTTTCTGATGCCAGTGACGACGAAATCTTACTCAAAATTGAGCCCATTGTGCTTCAACCAGGACTTCATATTACCTACAACGTGGAAGATACCTGTATTATCCTCACTTCATAGGTGTAACAGAGGGGTGAAGTGACTTCCCTAGGGTCACACAGCCCGCAATGCCATCTGGCCATCATCTAACCCATCCTCTGCATACAAAGGCATGACTTGATTTTAAGCAAAACCTAATTTCCAAAAATAAAAATGGGTGGGGGGGGGGATAAGAAGGAGTCTTTTGTCTGACTTGATGGGAACAATGCACCATCGGGTTTCCATAAATAGCCAGTTCTGGTGTGCACAGAAAGGATCCTAGTTACGTTCGGCTCTTCCAGGTCGGCCGAAAACAGGCCTGGGGGTGGAGAAGAGCATCCCGACACCCTGCTGGCACGGCTTCCATGACGATATGCTTTTTAGTCTTGTGGCAACTTCAGCGGGTGGCAGCTACTCTGTCCTCATCCTTGGTGTCTTTCTACAATGCGGCTTCGTGGATATAACCCAAAGCCAACAGATGGCCCAGCTGGTTGAGAAAGCCCCAACACGTGGGAAGATGTGCAGTAGTTTACTAAGCTCGTTTTCTACATAGGGCAAATGGGGCTTTTGTAGGATCAGCCTGACACTATAAACAGAAGCTTTGTGTCCATGTGCTCCTTGGAGGCAAGGATGTCAGCCTCGCTGTCCCCGTGGCCTTGCAATCACACCCACATGCCACACGCAGCCATGTGCAGGCTCATATAGAGGAACTGGGTTCTTGGGAGCAAAGGGTAGTGTCCCAATACTGTTTGTGACCCAGAGTCTCATTGAGCAGCGGCAGAAGGAGCCAAGCACTCAAGGAATAAAGTTTCTGCCAACAGCTCTTCCAGTTCCCTTTTTGGGAGCCTTCTGGAGGAGTGAGTCTCTGTGTCCAGACATGTCCAAGCAGAGGTTGGCATGATGGCAAGGTTGGCACCTGGGGTCCCCTCCAGTGCGGGAGTCTTTGATATTCCAGAAGGGGCAGAGTAGGCTGATCAGCGTTGGGACCTCCCTCCCTGGCCTCAGTCTCAGCTTGGGTGTCTAGGGAGTTAAAGAGACGCCAGCCAGTTTTTGGAGCTCTTCGTCCCCCAAGTTGGCACGAGGCCAACGGCTGAAGGGCAGCTGTTTCTAACCAGCACTACTTATGGAAATTACCCGCGCCTCAGGCAGTTACTAAATTAACCTTTGTTTGGTCTTTGAATTGTTTTCTTATCTCAGTCTGCAGTCAGGAGGGTTCTGCAATTGGCAATGGGCCCAGTGATGGCTTGGAGTATGTCACTGAACCTGGGTCTACCCAACTCCAAATGGCCTGTCCAGGTCAAGCCTATATAGAGAATAGGTGGAGTTTTAAGGAATATTGAGAGGTTGGCAAGGACAAGAAATCTAGGTTATTTTGTGATATTGGTACCTCCCCTCCCAGATCCAGGCTTTCAGGCTGTGGATCTTTTAGACGGGACCAGGAGGACAGGTGTCTAAGTGCGTGAGAGAGGGCCAGAGGCTTAGACGCCAGGTGTGCAGGAGGATGGGCGGGCACGTGGAGCACACAGGCTCCTGTGTGGTGTGTGGGATGTTTCTGTGGTCCTGGTTAGAAGACAGCCTTGTCTGTTTCAAAAGAAATTACTGGTGGTTTTTAATTACTGCAACATTTTAAAACGTTGTGACAGCAGGCTTGATAAGTTCCTTCTTTAGAAATCATCGGGCATGACGGATGAGGAGGAGATGGCACTTGCGTGGCTCTTGGGGATCAGCCAAGGGTCTCTCAGGGCTCGTTGTGTGAATCATGCATCATTCCGACAAATCTCGCCACAGTGCGGAGACGGGAGGTGGGAGTTATGGAGGATTTATTGTTTCAGAACCTTTCTCCATTTCAGGGATTTTTTTTTTTTTACTCCAGAGAAGCACTAGCAGAGAGCACTCCGAATCCGTTTTCACTTTCCAGCCAAAGCACTTCCTCACTGCAGGAGCAAATCCAGGCAGTGGATTCACTCATTCATTCACACACTCAGGGTACAGGGACAAAGGCAGGAGTCCTTGTTGTCAGACGCCTGGAGGTGGGTGAAGCTTCCAGAGGTTGACCGGACAGGGTCCCCTGAGGTGAGCAGAGCAGGACCAGGGTGGCACAAATGATAGCTGACATTTATCTTGTGATTATCACTAATCTGTCCCCACGGCCCTGTGAGACAAGAGGGGTTCTTTTAGTCTACTCACTTTTGGTAAGAACCTGAGACTCAGAGAAGGCAAATGACCTGCCCAGGGTTGCCCACTGACTACACCCTCTGCCCGAGGCATGACCTGGGACCCATCACGCACAAAGATAAGAAATAAAAATAAGAGAGTTCCTGTCTGGACTAGGCAAACCCCCAATTGAAGCCAGATCCCTGCAGCCTTTCTGCTTCTATCAGTAGGCTAGCGGGGGTGCTGAGTCCTATCCACATTAGTCACGGGATGAAAATAGAACACCCCCTGTGACTGGCCAGGCCAGCATCATGACATGACAGTAGAATGTCATGCCAGACTGACACCCTCTCATTTCAAAGGGGACAGAGCATTTCCTCCCTCAGGGCAGAGTCTCTGAGAGTGCCCGCGGCAGCACTGCCACCCATGGACCCACCCCTCAGAGGCGTGTTCTCCTCTGGGGCACAGAAGACGAGGCCCTGGACTTGCCCACTGCTGTCCTGGCATATCCATCAGAGGCACCAGCCCGGCTGCCAGGCTGACAACCACAGACTTGGAATGGCGGGAGGGGAGGGCCCGGGAGGAGAGAAGGATGGGCGAGCATGGCAGGGCAGGGACACAGGGTAGTGCCGGGGGTCGAGGGGGCAGCCAGAGCTGTGGGGCTGTGGGGGCTTGAGCTCACTTCTGCTCTGGCCTCGGTCGCCACCTCCCTTACTGTCTGTAGCACAGGGCAGCTGGAAGAGCACAGGCTACGGGTGTGTGCACAAGCTGATGACCCCAATGGCCGGTCCTGTCTCTGCGCTGTGCACTGGGAAGATGGGCCTGGAGGATGCTTTGCACTCGGCTCTCCTGCCCAATCTCTCCACCACCCCGGGGCTGCTCTGCACTGCTCAGCTGCTCGTTCGTTCTCTGCTCTGCACAGGAGTGGCAGACCGAGGGCAGGGCCTCCGGGCCCTTATTCCCTCTGTCTCCCACATGGGCCGCGGCTGCTGCTTGCTGAGTGAGTGAGAGACATTCTCCTGAGGAAGCATCTGCCCTGTGGAGACGGATGCGCTGTCCCTGCAAACACAGCTGGCCCTGGGCTTCCAGCCATCCACATAAATGTCCCCACTCTGAGACCACTAGCACCATGATTTATCCTGCTGGACTGAGGGGGAAGCTGAGGCAACAAGTAGCAAGTGTCCAGCCAGGAGGGCAGGCCCGCTGTTCACCTGCCTCTTAGGAGGATAGGTATGGTGAGCAGCCTGGCAGTGACCGCTGGCCGGGAGCCCCTTCCCACCACCAGCCTCCCTGGAGAAAGGCAGAGCCCAGCTCAGTCAGCCTGCGCCAGGGATACTAGGCCATGGTCAGGTGGTCTCCTGTCACACACCTGTCATTTGTCCCGAACTTCCCGGCCCATCTTGCCCATGTCTGGATCTCTCTCTCAGCCAAAGAACCCTCCCCTGCAGGAACCCTTGGTGCCTCCTCCCTTCCAGGATGGCTCCCGCTCTGGGCACATCATTCAAGGCCCCACCACCTCTCCTCAGGCTCGGGGCTCCAGCTACACCCAGCAATTGGCCATCCCCAAATTTCCACACCTGAGACATGCTTCCTGCCATCCCCACCCAGTGGGAGCTCTGTGCACCCCACGAGACCCAGCTCCAGTGCTTCAGTCTCCAGGAGGACAGGAGGGTCGAGACATCACAGGGCATCTTGACCAAAATTTTAAGATTGCCTTTTCTGCAGCTGTCAGTTCTGTCTGAGCATGAGCACCTTACACCGAGGGCCATGTAAGACTGACGCACGTGTTGAGCACCTGCTGTGTGCAGGCACAGCGTGGGGGCTGGGGTGCAGGGGCGAGCAGGACGGGATGGACGTCATGCTCCACTCTGTCTCCTCTGGACCCGCGTAGGGCGTGGGCTTCCAGACCGGAGGTGCCCATGCCACCTTGCCGCAGCACAAGGGGAGGGTGGAGTGTGGGCCCAGAGGGACAAAGCTCCATCCTAAAAGGCAGGTGAACACCGGGCCTTCCCTCGGCCTCCTAAGCCTTAGTGTCCCCACGTGTGGTGTGGAGCTGTGCAGAGTGTGCTGGGGGTGACCCTGGGGCTTGTGGCTTGGGGGATCAGCCCAGCAGGATGCTGTGTGGGCTGCACTGGCCCAGACCCCACCTCTTCCTCCTGCTTCTCCCCATTGGGGGCGGTCTCAGGAGCCCCATCATCCTGAAGAGCTCAGTGTGAGGGAGGGGCCGGTGGGGGCCTTGGCTGCCTCTGAGGCCTGATGGTGGGCTGCCCACTGCTGTGCCAGTCGGCCTTCCCCCCTCGGCCCTCTACTCTGGCACCTGCCCACCTGCTGCCCGGGTGACCTCAGGGCGCCCTCCTGCCCCCCACGCTGTAGTGTGCCATCCTGTTCTCCCAGCTACAGAACGGCCTGTGCATTGTCAGTCTTTCCCTTGGCAACGCTCTGGCTCCGGGGGTGGGGAGCAGGAGCGCCTAGGGCTCTGGAACATCTGGAAGTACATTAGCATGCGGGGGCAGGGAGCCCTGGAGTGGCTGCGGTGGCAGCTGTGCCTCCAGAGGGGGCCAGCTGATGTTGGGCTCCCTGCCATTCATCGGCCCTCGCAGTCACAGGAGGAAACCTGGCAGGGACAGGCAGAGCCAGTCAGACATCCAGCCCTCTGCTCCCCCACTGCCCACATGGTCCAGTCACTGGCCCATAGTCACCCCCAAAATAAACAAGGTCAGCATATATCACAGAGGGGGCTGGTCTCGTCCTGTCCTGGAGAACAAGCGCTGTCACCACTAGAGCTGCCTGCCCCGCCCATGCTTCCCCACTGTCCCTGTTAGGAAATCACCAGGCACCCCCTCTTGGGGCCTCCCAGCCCCCCCCGACTTTTGCTTTGTTTTGTTCTGATGACAAAATGTTTTGTCCTTATTACCCCACCCCAGTAAAACCAATAGAACCACAGATTGTAGCGTTTGTAAGCTTCCTCCTCAGAGTGGCTAGGGAGAGGTGCGGTCTGAGGCCCCCCCCCCGCCCCCCGCCGAGGCCCTCACCGGGCTCCCACTCAGTCTCGTGTGTGCGGACTTGGCCAGAGTGGGCTTTCCTGGCTGAGTGCTCTGCTTCCCCCTGCCTCCTTCACATGCAGGACGTCTGGCTCACGGGGTGGTAAGAGCTGCCCTAGGGACGTGTCCACTGCCATGCAGGCCAGAAATGAATGGCTGCTCACAGCCTGGGAAGGGGCTCCTGTGATCCTGTGGCTTCCTCTCACTCTGGGCCTGCCTGACGGGACCCCCACAGAGTTAAGGAGGAGGTGAGGGCAAGTGCGCCTCTCTTTCTGGGGTCCAGAGAGTATTCCTCCCTGGGAGTGTGGTGACAATGCTGGTTCTTAATCTTTACCTGTGCCTTTCCTCACCCGACCCACTCCTTGTAAACAGACCCATTTATTGAACCCTCCTGGGAATCTTAATTCAAGTGACCTATCAGTCTCTTCCTGAGACCTCACTCCCACCACGAGGGACGGGGAGCATCTTCTGAATCCTCATCAGCCCTGAGTGTTTCCTCCAGTGTGCTGGGTGGAAAATCCCCTTGCCCTTGCCCGCCTGCTTGTGGAGAGCCCTCCAGACACCTGCCATCTGCCCACTTTCCGCCTTCCTCTGTGTCTCCGTACTGATCTCCAGACGCTCCGACTTTAATGTTTGGTTTTAAACTCACCTAGAATTTTTGTGGGTAGAATGTGAGTCAGAGGTTTAACTATTTTTGCTTTTATTTTGTTTTGACACATAAATAATCAGTTTGACACATAAATAATCATTCTTTCTCTACTAAAGTGAAATTTGCACCCAATGGTAAATTGCATTCCATGCCTGTGGGCTCTGTGTCTGGCCCCCATGTTGCCCTCTCCGTCCACTTGCCTAGTCCTCCTCCACAGGTGACAAGG